>NC_132856.1:49522705-49827005 GCF_048164855.1 Canis lupus baileyi
GACCATAAAGTTGAGGGTCCACTTCTGGGTTCTCTATTCTGTTCCATTGATCTATGTGTCTGTTTTTGTGCCAGTACCACACTGTCTTGATGACCACAGCTTTGTAGTACAACCTGAAATCTGGCATTGTGATGCCCCCAGATATGGTTTTCTTTTTTAAAATTCCCCTGGCTATTCGGGGTCTTTTCTGATTCCACACAAATCTTAAAATAATTTGTTCCAACTCTCTGAAGAAAGTCCATGGTATTTTGATAGAGATTGCATTAAACGTGTCAATTGCCCTGGGTAACATTGACATTTTCACAATATTAATTCTGCCAATCCATGAGCATGGAATATTTTTCCATCTCTTTGTGTCTTCCTCAGTTTCTTTCAGAAGTGTTCTGTAGTTTTTAGGGTATAGATCCTTCACCTCTTTGGTAAGGTTTATTCCTAGGTATCTTATGCTTTTGGGTGCAATTGTAAATGGGATTGACTCCTTAATTTCTCTTTCTTCAGTCTCATTGTTAGTGTATAGAAATGCCACTGACTTCTGGGCATTGATTTTGTATCCTGCCCTACTGCCAAATTGCTGTATGAGTTCTAGCAATCTTGGGGTGGAGGCTTTTGGGTTTTCTATGTAGAGTGTCATGTCATTGGTGAAGAGGGAGAGTTTGACTTCTTCTTTGCCAATTCGAATGCCTTTAATGTCTTTTTGTTGTCTGATTGCTGAGGCTAGGACTTCCAGTACTATGTTGAATAGCAGTGGTGAGAGTGGACATCCCTGTCTTGTTCCTGATCTTAGGGGAAAGGCTCCCAGTGCTTCCCCATTGAGAATGATATTTGCTGTGGACTTTTCGTAGATGGCTTTATTACTTAAATAATTGTTTTGGGATGATAGAAGGCAATGTTAACAAAGCCTAAAGACCAGATAAAATATTTGCTATGTTCATATGAGACTGATATCTATCATGTACAGAGAACTTCTAAAATTCTATAATAAAAAGGTTCATAAAATATTTTAAAATTAATCGGTAATTCACAGAAAGAGAAAAAACAAATTACTAAAAAATACATAGTAATCAAGGAAGCTAACAGAAGAAGCTAATTTTATCATGCATTAATTAGATTGAAATAAAAATCCTCGAGGGGAAAAAAAAAATCCTCGAGGGGTACCTGGATGGCTCAGTGCTTGAGCATCTGCCTTTGGCTCAGGTCATGGCCCAGGGTCCTGGGATCAAGTCCCACATCAAGCTCCCCATAGTGAGCCTGCTTCTCCTTCTACCTATGTCTCTGCCTCTCTCTGTGTCTCTTATGAATAAATAAATAAGATATTTTTTAAATCCTCAAAACTGTACAGTATTTAATATGGGTTAGACCAGGATGAAATGGTTATTGTTTTATGGCATTAGGGTAAATGATATAAACACTTTATTCAGCAATTTGTTATTAGCAATGAAAGTTTAAGATGCACATACCCACACACCTACATACCCAGGAATCCCACTTCCTTTGATCTTACCTCAGAGAAACACTACCATATTCATAGGAAGATATTTACAAGAAGGTTTTTATTAATAATAAATTTATTTTTATTGGTGTTCAATTTGCCAACATACAGAATAACACCCAGTGCTCACCCCGTCAAGTGCCCCCCTCAGTGCCCATCACCCATTCACCCTGATCCCCCGCCCTCCTCCCTTTCCACCACCCCTAGTTCAGTTCCCAGAGTTAGGAGTCTTTATGTTCTGTCTCCCTTTCTGATATTTCCTACCCATTTCTTCTCCCTTCCCTTCTATTCCCTTTCACTATTATTTATATTCCCCAAATAAATGAGAACATATAATGTTTGTCCTCCGAATGACCTATTTCACTCAGCATAATACCCTCCAGTTCCATCCACGTTGAAGCAAATGGTGGGTATTTGTCATTTCTAATGGCTGAGAAGGTTTTTTTTTTTTAATCCATTTTGCAAGAGTGAAGTATTGAAAACTATGCAAGTAATTGAATGCACAATGCCAAGAGTGAACCCTAATGTAAACTATGGACTATGGTATATATATTATTGGAGTTCAATTTGCCAACATATAGTATAACACCCAGTGCTCTGCTGGAGATTTACCCCAACGATGCAGATGCAATGAAACGCTGGGACACCTGCACCCCAATGTTTCTAGCAGCAATGTCCACAATAGCCAAACTGTGGAAGGAGCCTCGGTGTCCATCGAAAGATGAATGGATAAAGAAGATGTGGTTTATGTATACAATGGAATATTACTCAGCCATTAGAAATGACAAATACTCACCATTTGCTTCAACGTGGATGGAACTGGAGGGTATTATGCTGAGTGAAATAAGTCAATCGGAGAAGGACAAACATTATATGGTCTCATTCTTTTGGGGAATATAAAAAATAGTGAAGGAAATAGAATGGAAGGGAGAAGAAATGGGTAGGAAATATCAGAAAGGGAGACAGAACATGAAGACTCCTAACTCTGGGAAACATACTAGGAGTGGTGGAAGGGGAGGAGGGCGGGGGGTGGGGGTAAATGGGTGATGGGCACTGAGGGGGGCACTTGGCGGGATGAGCACTGGGTGTTATTCTGTACGTTGGCAAATTGAACACCAATAAAAAATAAATTTATTATTTTTAAAAAACACCCAGTAGTGCTCATCCCATCAAGTGCCCCCTCAGTGCCCGTCACCCAGTCCCAAATTTCTTGTTGTTTCCCACTTGCTCCCCTTCCTCCTAAGATGTTCCTGTAAGTAATGCTTTAACGTGGTCATCCTTACATTGGTTCTAAGATCACCAGTGGGTCGGGAGAATACATCCAAAGGACTGTCATCCAATACAAAAACATAAGCCCTTTTATGGGTATTTATGAGTGTACATTGATAGCCATTCATTTTCATTATGAATTAGTCAATTACAAATAATCTATTTCACAAAGAAAAACACACATTCTACATTTAAAGTAATGTTTTATACAGTTTTCTGAGGACTCTCTGTATCTGAATTTCAAGGAAAAGAGAGAAAAAGGGACGCCTGGGTGGCTCAGTGTTTGAGCGTCTGCCTTCGGCTCAAGGCATGATCTAGGAGTCCCAGGAATGAGTCTCTCTCATAAGTAAATAAAATCTTTAAAAAAAGAAATAAGGAGAGGAGAGAAATGGAGCAGAAAAATATTTAAATAATGGCTAAGAATTCCCCAAATTTGTTGAAAGACATAATTTATTGATTCACAAAGCCCTGTAAACCCTAACCAGGACAAATACAAAGAAAAGCACATCTACAGACATCCTAATCAAAATCCTAAAAAACAAAGAAAAATGACACTTTACATGAGGAGAAACCGCAACATAAGTTTTCACTGACCTCTTATCAGAAACAACTGCAGGCAGAGGACAGTGTACTGTTAACAGGAAGTAACAGTTGGAACACGTGGATGCACTGAATCAGGTGTGCCGTCACATCCAGCAGATCCAGCTTCAGGGCGGGACTATGCTGATGTAGTCAGGGCTGCAAAGAGGGCCACTTACATATGAACACTCTGTCTTACCCCATTCAATTTCTCCTCTGTCTTCTCAGATGTGCAGGTCCCTGAATTCTGACTCTGACCCTAGGACTTACTTCTGTTTATTTTAGAGGTTGGCAAACAACAGTTCATGAGCTGGCTGCCTGAGTCTGTATATAAAGTTTTACTGGCACATAGTCATTCCCATTCATTGATGTATTGTCTACATAATTGTTTTGGGGGAACAACCACAGAGTTAAGTTGAGGCCTTGTAAGAGGCCATATGGCTCACAAAGCTGAAAATATTTCCTATCTGGACCTTTAAAGAAGGTTTACTGACCTCTGGTGTAGTAGGTGAAGGATCTCAGAGATAGGCCTCATCCCCTTCCATTATAAGTGTGGTATCCAGAACAGTAGCTTCTGACCCAAATGTCCATCAAAATATCAAATATGCAACTTCTATATTCAGAATTTTCACTGCCAGGAGGTAACCCAAATGTTCATTAATAAGAAGTAGTTAAACACGATATAGCCATACTAGGGACTACTCTATAACTGTGTAAAAGCTGTGTATAAAAAATAAATTCCACAGTTTTATCCACACAGCATGAATCCATTTCTATAACATGTATGGAGATACATAAATACATATGTACATGTACAGAAATAATGATAATAAGGATAGATACAAAACTGTAAACAATAGATGCCTATAGAATGATTGTGTGTGTGTGAGAGAGAGAGAGAGAGCACAGTGAGAAGGTACACAGGAAGAGTGCTCTCACCAAATACCAAACACTGTCAAAACTAGATTTGGACTTCCCAGCCTCCACATTTGGGACAAAATAAATTTCCGTTGTTTCAGCCCTCAGTCTATGGTATTTTGTTATGGAAGTCTAAGCTAATACAAGGTCCTCAGGATTCCTGGACAGGGGAAGCATGTCTACCTTCTTCATTTCCATTTCTTTTTTTTAATAATAAATTAATTTTTTATTGGTCTTCAATTTGCCAACATACAGAATAACACAGTGCTCATCCTGTCAAGCGCCATTTCCATTTCTTTCAATTTAACATCGTGCCTTAAACAGTAAGTACTCAAATATTTGAAAAGTGCCTGAATAAATTGGTGTGGATGAAGAGTTCCCCCAAACATCCTAGGATACAGGTCAGCAAACAACAGCCCATGTGCAAAATCTGGCTCAACACCAGGTCTATGCACCATTGAGTTGCAGGTTCCCATTCATACGAGGTAAGAACAGTATTTATATTTTTAAACATGTGAAAAAAATCAAAAGAAGAATGATATTTTGTGTCATATGAACATTTCATGAAATTCAAATTCAGTGTCTAAAAATAAAGATTTATTAAAACAGTCATAACCATCAATTTATGAATGTCTATAGCAGTTTTCATGCTACAATGGCAGAGTCATATTGTTGCTATATATTCTAGCAGTGATGTCTAATTTCATGTGTTAATTTGACTGGGCCCCAGGATGCCAGATAGCTGGTTAAACATGATTTCTAGGTGTATCTGTAAGGGTGTTTCCAGAAGAGATTAGCATTTCAATGGACTGGGTAAAGCAGAAGGTGCTCTCCAATGTGGATAGGCATCTTCCAATCCCTTGAGAGCCTAAATAAAATTTTTTTAAGTGGAAGAAGGTTGAAAGAATTCAATCTGGTAAATTGACTGGGACGTACATCTTCTACAATCAACAGGCTCAAATCTCAGGCCTTCAGACACAGTATGGAATCTATACCATCAGCTCCCAGGATCTCAGGCCTTTAAACTAAACCACCATCTTTCCTGGGTCTCCAGCTTGCAGAAAGCAGACTGTGGGACTCAGCTCCATAATCACATGAGCCAATACTTCATTATAAATCCCTTCATGGGAGTTGGGTAGGGGGATGGGGTGGCTGGGTGACGGGCACTGAGGGGGGCACTGGATGGGATGAGCACTGGATGTTATACTATATGTTGGCAAACCGGACTCCAATAAAAAATATACAAATATATTATATATATATATATATATATATATATACACATATATATATACATATATATATACATATATATATATATATATATATAAAATCCCTTCATAAAAACGTGTGTGTGTGTGTGTGTGTGTGTGTGTGTTCTGTTGGTTCTATTTCTCTGGACAACCCTGACTAATACACTGGCCCACAAAGCCTGAAACATACATCTCATGATCGGAGTTTTCCAACTATCTGTATCATCAGGTGATGATGAAACAAGACAGCAATGACTGTGAAATGGATCATGTTTCAGTTGTCCAGCTATAGAGATGTGATTTATAGGAATCTTTCAGACTCTGAGTCAACCATAGCTGCGAAAATCACTTTATTTCCCCCTGAAATCTCAATGAAGGTTAAACCTGTGTCTCTTGTGATCACTCCCTTGGACCTAGTGAGAAATTGATATCTTTGAAAGTATGAATAATTAAGCTCACAGAACACAGAATAAAGAAATTTCAAAATCCAGACTCTGGGGTGAACATTTCCACTTTCATGGTTGCTGTAGGTAAGAAAATCCATTGAGGCAGGTTTTCCTGCTCATAGACGTTCAGCATCTAGAAGCATCTTTGTAGGAAGGAGAGGCTTCAGAAAAGGTTGTAAACCAAAGTGACCAAGAAATTGGTCCACAGATGGCTCTTTATATGTTGAGAGTTTTCTAAGCACACTGAAGGGCACAGACAAATTCCAGATTTTGCAGGCATTGAGTATCAAGCAAGGTTGACTTCTTTCACACTGTTGACATGGTGAATTTCTTGAAATACACACACAATGAAGTCTTGTTTATCCTCTCTCAAGGGCTCAGAGATTAACAGTTCCAATTTTCCATGGGAGATGGGGATATAATTCATCAGATTTTTTAATTGACCTAGAAAAAAAATATTTAGAAATGATATACAAGACTACAGAAAGATAATTCAAAAAATTCCTTTGAAGCATCTGGGTGGCTGAGTCAGTTACACATCTGACTCTTGGATTCAGCTCAAGTCATGATGAAAGCCATGATATCGAGCCCCATGTTGGGCTCCACACTCAGTGCACAGTCTGCTTGAGATTCTCTCTCCCTCTCCTTCTGTCCCTCCCTCTCCACATCTCTCTCTCTCAAAATTAATCAACAAATCTTTTTTAAAAGTTTCCTTTGAAAAAAAGATATAGGAAATTTAAGAAGCTTTCAGTCACAAAATCCCCTTGCCAAGTGAATATGTCAGAGTAAAATATCAGATATTTCTGACATCTTCACCAGAAGTCCCATCTCCCTATATTTCTTAACCCCTAAGTTACAAAAGATAAGAGTAATGAAATGTGCGATAGAAAAATATTATCTGTTTCAAGATGTATGTCCAAATCGCTCTGATACAGGGTTTGTGAAATGCTACTCTACATATAGAGAAACTAAAAAGATGGGAAATTTTTTTAACATTTTATTTATTTATTCATGAGAGACACAGAGAGTCAGAGACTTAAGCAGAGGGAGAGGCAGGCTCCATGAAGGGAGCCTGATGTGGGACTCAATCCTGGGACTCCAGGATCTCGCCCTGGGCCAAAGGCAGATGGTCAACTGCTGAGCCACCTAGGCGTTTCAGTAAGTGAGAAATTAACACAAGGTCAGAAACGTACCGGCACTGAGGTGGGCACTTGACAGGATGAGCACTGGGTATTATTCTATATGTTGGCAAATTGAATACCAATAAAAAATAAATTTATAAAAAAAAGAAATGTTATCTGTTGTCAATCAGCTAAGATGTAAAGGAAAAAACACTGAATTCTCCTTTTCCCACTTATCCTTGTCATTCCCAATATGAGTTATTTGTTCCTGTGTCTATAGGAACTTTAGTGTGATTTCTGGTTTTTGAGTTAGGCAACTTCACATGCTTATCTCTACACAATGAGCTTATAAAAAATATGCATCATGAAATTACTTAGAACTAAACACAAGTGCTTTTCTTGAACAAGACTACAGGACACCACAGAAGAGATGACAGGATGAGAGGGAAACATTCCTTATATCTTTAAACACCAGAGGCACCAAATTTTAGGAGACAGTAGAAGATACAAATACGTAAAGGAATGAATTTGCTTAGTCCTTTTCCCAAAGACAGTAGAAACAGTGATAAGATTACTCAAATTTTAATACATTCCTTGGCTTTGAGGTGCTATTTTTCTCACAGAAAGTATGTTTTTTCACTGTATAGATCATCACAGGGGGTGGGGGTTGATATTTACTCAAATACTATAACCTGAGGCAGATTTTGGTGGCTCTACAATAGGCAAACCAAACCTATGTACAGTAGACATCCTACCATAGTGTGGTACACAGAGTAAGGATTCCACAAAAGATGCCCACATTCTAATCTCTGGATCCTGTGAATATTTCATTTTACACAGAAAAAAATTGACTTTCCAGATAAAATTAAGTATTGTAAATGGAAAGTGAGGCAATGTAATGATTAAGGTCTTTTTAAGGGAAAGAGGGAGGCAGGAAAGTCGAAAAGAGCAAGGGAGATACAATGACAGAAGCAAGGGAGAGAGAAAATGTGTGTGTGTGTGTGTGTGTGTGTGTGAGAGAGAGAGAGAGAGAGAGAGAGAGAGAGAGAGAGAGAGAGATAGAGTTACAGTTGAAGATGCTGCACTGTAGGCTTTGAAAGGTGAATAGAGTGAGGGGCTACTAGCTAAGGTATGCAGCCAGCCTCTAGGTGCTGGAAAAAAACAAGAATTCAAACTTTCCTCAAGTCTCCAGAGGGAACTCAGCTATGCTGACACCTTGATTTTACTCCCATAAGACCCATTTGAAACTTTAAACTTCTAGATATGTAAGATAAATGTTTCTGTTTTTTTAAAGATTTACTAATTTATTTTTTAATAATAAATTTATTTTTTATTGGTGTTCAATTTGCCAACATACAGAATAACACCCAGTGCTCATCCCATCAAGTGCCCCCGTCAGTGTCCACCATCCAGTCATCCCCACTCCCCACCCTCCTCCACCCCTAGTTCGTTTCCCAGAGTTAGGAGTCTTCATGTTCTGTCTCCCTTTCTGATATTTCCTACCCATTTCTTCTCCCTTCCCCTCTATTCCCTTTCTTTTCTTTTTACCCTTTCACTATTATTTATATTACCCAAATGAATGAGACCATATAATGTTTGTTTTAGAGAGAGAGGGAGAACAGTGGGAGGGGAAGAAGGAGAGAGAATCTCAAGCATACTCAACGCTGAGCACAGGGCCTGATGTGGGGCTTGATCTTAGGATGCTGAGTTCATGACCTGAATTGAAATCAAGAGTCAGATGCTTAACCAACTGAGCCACCTAGGCACCTTTAATGCTTATGTTGTTTTTAGCAGTAGGTCTGCGATAACTTGTTACAATAGCAATAGGAAACTAATACAAAGAATCCATGTGGAAATACCCATTTACTGGAATTCCGGAGTGAGAGAAGCTCAGATATTATTTAGGGACTCCTAGGGATTAGCTTCCAGGAATGAAGATTGGCCTTGCTGAGAACTGGCTGACACCAAAAATATGGAGGGTTAAGTACTATTAGCATTCCCTAAACAGAAAGATGTGGACTATCTGTTACATTCTTGCTGAATAACTGCAATCCCCCAGTGGGACAAGGCTGTGATACAGCCAGAATGGAACATCTCAGATCTGTGTGACTGCCCCTTATGTGATGGCATCAGTTGTACTAAGGGATGTTGCATTAGCTCCCAGTTAGGTGGATGGGGTTACATTCCCCATCCTTGGCTGAATCAACATCTACAGTGTATGTGGGAGATATTCAGCCCCCCTCCCACCAATGCATGACCCACCTGAAAGCCTACATAAGGAAGCCAGAAATTAGCTCCAATTCAGTGATTCTAAGACAACTGTCTCATGTGTAAGGAAGAGAAGGAGGGGGCAACGGAAGATTTAAAATGTGTGGCAATTTGACCCAGTTCACATAGCAAGCACTTGGGAGAGTGGGATTTCATTCCAGACCTGTTTCAGTCAGTGTATCTACACAATGCTCTTGGTTCATAAGGAAATACTTGGGTCTTAATAAGTAGATGTGAAGGTCACTAATAAAACCACAAGGCTGAGAAGTAACTTGAAATTTGCGAGAAAGGGGGCATCATTACCGAATCAGTAGTTTATTCTACTGTATTATTACCCTCCTGGTCAGGCAATTCATTCTATTATTTATTCCTTCACTTGTTTGCTCTCTAGACCATTAATGAGCACTGGGAAAGTTAGAAAGAGATTGATGAGCAAGACAGTTCCTGCACCTTCTGCAGCTGCACTCTGTGCATTTAATTTAAATAGTCATGCAGCAGTTATGTATCAAGCATTTCTATGTGCCTAGCATCATGTGAAATGCTGGGGATACATTAGAGGGGAAAACCAACATGGCACCTGTTGGGCCTGGAATCTACAGGGAAGACAGATACAAAGCAAATAGTGAAAACCAAGACTAAAATGACTCTGACAAATGCTCTGCAGGAAAGGCACAGGGACCATCAGGGTGAAAAACAAGAGAACCTGACCTAACCTAAGCAGGAAGAGAAGGCTTCTTGGAGGAATGGACACGTGAACTGAGATGTGAAGGCTGACATACTTTTGAGTCGAGGAAAACAAAAGAGTGTTTCAAGGACAAGGAATATGTGCAAAGCCTTTGTACCAAAGAAACACAGTGAATTTAAAAAATTGAAAGAAATCTGATCTGGCCAGAATGATGGTACATTCATAATAGACGAAGCTGGAGAGGTGAGCAGGAGACAACCCAAGCAGGTCCTCATTGATTTACAGATTTGAGGTTTGATCCTACATGTAATGAGTTTAACAAAGAGGTGACACGATTTTATTTGTGTTTTGAAAAGATCCCTCTGATTTGTATGTAAAGGTGCACAGGAAGGTGACAAGACTAGAAAGGGGTGGTCAGTTAGGTGGAAACTGCAGCTATTTAGGCAAGTAAAGATAGCAGTGTCCTAAGGAGGGGTGATGAAGATTGAGCCTGCTGGACACACTGGGAACATATTGAGAATATAAAACAAGGATTGTATAATGGATATGCTGTGCTGGGAAATAAGATCATTACTGAGGATAACTTTTAAGGAGTCCAAACTTGTGCCACAAGATGAATGTAGTGCATCCAGAGAGAGAAAGACATCATGGGAAAGGACTGAACTGGGGTGAAGATTGCAAGTCTTTTACTAGAAGTCTGAGTTAGTTCTAGATATGAGAAATAAGAAACTGGAAATACTCATCTAGATCTCAGAGATCAGATAGAGAAATGTACATGGCTGTCATTTGTATTTAAATGGTAATTGAACCTAAAGGATAGATGCTATTGTCTAGGAGGAAAGAACTTAATGAGAACTGAAGTGCTTCTGGAACTGATCCATTGGATGGAGCTATAAAGGAAACAGAAAAAAAGCTACAGAGAATGGAAGAAAGACGTAGAAGTCTGTATGAGTAGAATCTAGAGGAGATAAGGATGGAGTGTTCCATCAGAAAAGATGAATAGTGTCCCCCGTTTCTAAGAAAACTTTCAGGGACATGGAGATCATTGTAGGTCTAAGAGATGTTTGATTGGGTGGCATGATAAGGGAAAGAAACCACACTTGCAAAGGTTGGGGAAGTAGAGAGTACGTTTAAGCAGAGAGAAGTCAACTCTTGTCTGGTAGCTAAAAGTGGGGCAAGGTGCACTCATTTTTTTAAGACAGAAGAGAACCAGAGGGAGCAGGATGGTGGAAGAGTAGAGTCCCCAAGTCACTGTCCCCACCAAATTACCTAGATAACTTTCAAATCATCCTGAAAACCTACGAATTCAGCCTGAGATTTAAAGAGAGAACAGGTGGAATGCTACAGTGAGAAGAGTTCGCGCTTCTGTAGGAAGACGGGGGAAAAAAAATAAAGAAAAGGCATCCAAGGGGGAGGGACCCCCGCGAGGAGCTGGGCTAAGGCCGCCCCGAGTGCCCCCAGGACAGGAAAGCCCAGACCCGGAGAAGCAGGAGCTTTACCAACCTTCCCAGAGGGAAAGACGCTCGCAGGGAGCTCAGACAGGACCCCAGGAGGGCGGGGATGCCCTCAGGCTCCCTGGGACAATAACAGAGGACCTGCGCCCCGGGGGAGAGCATGCCACACCCCACAGCCGAGCTCCCTAAAGGGTGCAGCACACGCCTGGCTGGACCCGGGAGCAGCTCGGAGGTGGCTCAGGTGGCGGCTCCCCACAGAGGAGGCTGAGGGTCCCAGGAGCTAGATTCCAGCAGCGCAGGCCAGGGAGCCCAGGGTGCGGGGGGGCACAGCCCAAGATCCAGACAGGCAGAGGCTGGGAGAGCCCAGGACAGCCAGGATGCTCCTGCCCCTGGGCGGCACCCAGCTGTGCAGATCAGCGGCCCACCCCCAGAGCATCCAGGCCCCTGCAGACTGAGAGCTCCATAGTTACTGCAGGAGTTGACTCTAGGGCTGGAGAGATGGCCGCCGCCACTGTTGTTGTTCCTCCTGGGTCCTCACAGGAAAAACAACCCCCACTGAGCTCCCCCAAGAGCTCACACCTCAGAATCAGCACAGCAAGCCCCTCCCCCAGAAGACCAGCTAGAAGGACAGGGGAAAAGCAAGTTATTGACCAAGCAGCACTGGAAAGTTCCAGGGGAAGTCAAGGGATTTGCAATATATACAATCAGACGATACTCCCCCTTATTTCTTGGTTTCTGTTTGCTTCCACCTCCCCCCCTTTTTTTCTTTTCTTCTCTTCTCTTTTTTTTTTTTCTTTTTCTTTCTTTTTTATTGTCTCTCTTTTTCTCCTTTTCCCAATACAACTTGCTTATGGCCACTCTGCACTGAGCAAAATGACTAGAAGGAAAAACTCACCTCAAAAGAAAGAATCAGAAACAGTCCTCTCTCCCACGGGGTTACAAAATTTGGATTAAATTCAATGTCAGAAAGCCAACTCAGAAGCACTATTATAAAGCTACTGGTAGCTCTAGTAAAAAGCATAAAGGATTCAAGAGACTTCATGACTACAGAATTTAGATCTAATCAGGCAGAAATTAAAAATCAATTGAATGAGATGCAATCCAAACTAGAGGTCCTAACAATGAGGGTTAATGAGGAAGAAGAAAGTGACATAGAAGACAAGTTGATGGCAAAGAGGGAAACTGAGGGAAAAAGAGACAAACAATTAAAAGACCACGAGGATAGATTAAGGGAAATAAATGACAGCCTGAGGAAGAAAAACCTACGTTTAATTGGGGTTCCTGAGGGTGCCAAAAGGGACAGAGGGCCAGAATTTGTATTTCAACAAATCATAGCTGAAAACTTTCCTAATCTGGAAAGGGAAACAGGCATTCAGATCCGGGAAATAGAGAGATTCCCCCCTAAAATAAAATTTAAAAAACCGTTCAACACCTCGACATTTAATAGTGAAGCTTGCAAATTCCAAAGATAAAGAGAAGATCCTTAAAGCAGCAAGAGACAAGAAATCCCTGACTTTTATGGGGAGGAGTATTAGGGTAACAGCAGACCTCTCCACAGAGACCTGGCAGGCCAGAAAGGGCTGGCAGGATATATTCAGGGTCCTAAATGAGAAGAACATGCAACCAAGAATACTTTATCCAGCAAGGCTCTCATTCAAAATGGAAGGAGAGATAAAGAGCTTCCAAGACAGGCAGGAACTGAAAGAATATGTGACCTCCAAACCAGCTCTGCAAGAAATTTTAAGGGGGACTCTTAAAATTCCCCTTTAAGAAGAAGTCCAGTGGAACAATCCACAAAAACAAGGACTGAACAGATATCATGATGACATTAAACTCATATCTGTCAATAGTAACTCTGAACGTGAACAGGCTTAATGACCCCATCAAAAGGCGCAGGGTATCACACTGGATAAAAAAGCAGGACCCATCTATTTGCTGTCTACAATAGACTCATTTTAGACAGAAGGACACCTACAGCCTGAAAATAAAAGGTTGGAGAACCATTTACCATTCAAATGGTCCTCAAAAGAAAGCAGGGGTAGCCATCCTTATATCCGATAAACTAAAATTTACCCCGAAGACTGTAGTGAGAGATGAAGAGGGACACTATATCATACTTAAAGGATCTATCCACCAAGAGGAACTAACAATCATGAATATTTATACCCCGAATGTGGGAGCTGCAAATATATCAATCAATTAATAACCAAAATGAAGAAATACTTAGATAATAATACACTTATACTTGGTGACTTCAATCTAGCTCTTTCTATACTCAATAGGTTCTAAGCACGTCTCCAAAGAAACGAGAGCTTTAAATGATACACTGGACCAGATGGATTTCACAGATATCAACAGAACTTTACATCCAAACTCAACTGAATACACATTCTTCTCAAGTGCACATGGATGGAACTTTCTCCAGAATAGACCACATATTGGGTCACAAATCGGGTCTGAACCGATACCAAAAGATTGGGATCGTCCCCTGCATATTCTCAGACCATAATGCCTTGAAATTAGAACTAAATCACAACAAGAAGTTTGGAAGGACCTCAAACACGTGGAGGTTAAGGACCATCCTGCTAAAAGATGAAAGGGTCAACCAGGAAATTAAGGAAGAATTAAAAAGATTCATGGAAACTAATGAGAATGAAGATACAACCGTTCAAAATCTTTGGGATGCAGCAAAAGCAGTCCTAAGGGGGAAATACATCGCAATACAAGCATCCATTCAAAAACTGGATAGAACTCAAATACAAAAGCTAACCTTACACATAAAGGAGCTAGAGAAAAAAACATCAGATAGATCCTACACCCAGCAGAAGAAGAGAGTTAATTAAGATTCGAGCAGAACTCAACAAAATCGAGACCAGAAGAACCGTGGAACAGATCAACAAAACCAGGAGTTCTTTGAAAGAATTAATAATATACATAAACCATTAGCCAGCCTTATTAAAAAGAAGAGAGAGAAGACTCAAATTAATAAAATCATGAATGAGAAAGGAGAGATCACTACCAACACCAAGGAAATACAAATGATTTTAAAAACATATTATGAACAGCTATACGCCAATAAATTAGGCAATCTAGAAGTGGACGCATTCCTGGAAAGCCACAAGCTACCAAAACTGGAACAGGAAGAAATAGAAAACCTGAACAGGCCAATAACCAGGGAGGAAATTGAAGCAGTCATCAAAAACCTCCCAAGACACAAGAGTCCAGGGCCAGATGGCTTCCCAGGGGAATTCTATCAAACGTTTAAAGAAGAAATCATACCTATTCTACTAAAGCTGTTTGGAAAGATAGAAAGAGATGGAGTACTTCCAAATTCATTCTATAAAGCCAGCATCGCCTTAATTCCAAAACCAAAGACTCCACCAAAAAGGAGAATTACCGACCAATATCCCTGATGAACATGGATGCAAACATTCTCAACAAGATACTAGCCAATAGGATCCAACAATACATTAAGATTATTCACCATGACCAAGTGGGATTTATCCTCCGATGCAAGGCTGGTTCAACACCCATAAAACAATCAATGTGATTCATTATATCAGCAAGAGAAAAAACAAGAATCATACGATCCTCTCATTAGATGCAGAGAAAGCATTTGACAAAATACAGCATCCATTCTTGATCACATCTTCAGAGTGTTGGGATAGAGGGAACATTCCTCAGCATCTTAAAAGCCATCTATGAAAAGCCCACAGCAAATAACATTCTCCATGGGAAAACACTGGGAGCCTTTTCCCTAAGATCAGGAACAAGACAGGGATGTCCACTCTCACCACTGCTATTCAACATAGTACTGGAAGTCCTAGCCTCAGCAATCAGGCAACAAAAAGAAAGAAAAGGCATTTAAATTGGCAAAGAAGAAGTCAAACTCTCCCTCTTCGCCGATGACATGATACTCTACATAGAAAACCCAAAAGCCTCCACCCCAAGATAGCTAGTACTCATACAGCAATTTGGCAGTGTGGCAGGACACAAAATCAATGCCCAGAAGTCAGTGGCATTTCTATACACTAACAATGAGACTGAAGAAAGATAAATTAAGGAGTCAATCCCATTTACAATTGCACGCAAAAGCATAAGATACCTAGGAATAAACCTTACCAAAGAGGTCTAAAGGATCTATACCCTAAAAACTAGAGAACACTTCTGAAAGAAATTGAGGAAGACACAAAGAGATGGAAAAATATTCCATGCTCATGGATTGGCAGAATTAATATTGTGAAAATGCCAATGTCAACCAGGGCAATTGACACGTTTAATGCAATCGCTATCAAAATACCATGGACTTTCTTCAGAGAGTTGGAACAAATAATTTTAAGATTTGTGTGGAATCAGAAAAGACCCCGAATAGCCAGGGGAATTTTAAAAAAGAAAACCATATCTGGGGGCATCACAATGCCAGATTTCAGGTTGTACTACAAAGCTGTGGTCATCAAGACAGTTTGGTACTGGCACAAAAACAGACACTTAGATCAATGGAACAGAATAGAGAACCCAGAAGTGGACCCTCAACTTTATGGCCAACTAATATTCCACAAAGCAGAAAAGACTATCCACTGGAAAAAAGACAGTCTCTTCAATAAATGGTGCTGGGAAAATTGGACATCCACATGCAGAAGAATGAAACTAGACCACTCTCTTTCACCATACACAAAGATAAACTCAAAATGGATGAAAGATATAAATGTGACACAAGATTCCATCAAAATCCTAGAGAACACGGGCAACACCCTTTTTGAACTTGGCCACATTAACTTCGTGCAAGATCCATCCATGAAGGCAAGAGAAACAAAAGCAAAAATGAACTATTGGGACTTCATCAAGATGTGGAGCTTTTGCACAGCCAAAGGTAAAAAACTAAAAGACAACCTACAGAATGGGAAGAAGATATTTGCAAATGACGTATCAGATAAAGGGCTAGTATCCAAGATTTATAAAGAACTCTTTAAACTCTCCTAACTCTGGGAAATGAACTAGGAGAGGTGGAAGGGGAGGTGGGTGGGGGGTGGGGATGACTGGGTGGTGGGCGCTGAGGTGGGCACTTGACAGGATGAGCACTGGGTGTTATTCTCTATGTTGACAAATTGAGCACCAATAAAAAACAAATTTCTTTTTTAAAAAATAATAAAAATAATAATAAAAATAAAAAATCAAAAAAAAAGAACTTCTTAAACTCAACAGCAAAGAAACAAACATCCAATCATGAATTGGGCAAACGACTTGAATAGAAATCTCACAGAGGAAGACATAGACATGCCAACATGCACATGAGAAAATGCTCTGCATTCCTTACGATCAGGGAAATACAAATACAAATCAAAACCACAGTGAGATACCACTTCACACCAGTGAGAATGGGGAAAGTTAACAAGGCAGGAAACCACAAATGTTGGAGAGGATGTGGAGAAAGGGGAATCCTCTTGCACTGTTGGTGGGAATGTGAACTGGTGCAGCCACTCTGGAAAACTGTGTGGAGGTTCCTCAAAGAGTTAAAAATACATCTGCCCTATGACCCAGCAATTGCACTGCTGCGGATTTACCCCAAACATACAGATGCAATGAAACACTTGGACACCTGCACCCTAATGTTTCTAGCAGTCCACACCCTGATGTTCTAGCAGTCCACAATAGCCAAACTGCGGAAGGAGCCTCGGTGTCCATCGAAAGATGAATGGATAAAGAAGATGTGGTCTACGTATACAATGGAGTATTACTCAGCCATTAGAAACGGCAAATATCCACCATTTGCTTCAACGTGGATAGAACTGGAAGGTATTATGCTGAGTGAAGTAAGTCAATTGGAGAAGAACAAACATTATATGGTCTCATTCATTTGGGGAATATAAATAATAGTGAAAGGGAATATAAGGGAAGGGAAAAGAAATGTGTGGGAAATATCAGAAAGGGAGACAGAACATAAAGACTTCTAACTCTGGGAAACGAACTAGGGGTGTGGAAGGGCTGTGGGCGGGGGTGGGGGTGACTGGGTGATGGGCACTGAGGTGGGCACTTGACGGGATGGGCACTGGGTGTTATTCTATGTGTTGGCTAATTGAACACCAATAAAAAATAATTTATAATAAAAAAATTAAATTAAATTAAGTTAAAAAAGAAAGGACAAATACCCACCATTGGCTTCGATGTGGATGGAACTGGAGGGTATTATGCTGAGTGAAGTAAGTCAATTGGAGAAGAACAAACATTATATGGTCTCTTTCATTTGGGGAATATAAATAATAGTGAAAGGGAATAAAGGGGAAAGGTGAAAAAATGAGTCGGAAATATCAGAAAGGGAGACAGAACATGAAAGTCTCCTAACTCTGGGAAACGAACTAGGGGTGGTGGAAGGGGAGGTGGGCGGTGGGTGTGGGTGACTGGGTGATGGGCACTGAGGGGGGCACTTGATGGGATGAGCACTGGGTGTTATGCTGTATGTTGGCAAATTGAACTCCAATAAAAAAAATAAAATAAAATAAAAGACAGAAGAGAACCAAACGTGTTTCCATGATTATGAAGAATACTGTTGAGATGGCGCCAGAGGGCGGGAGAGAGAGAGGGTGAGAATATATGAACAATAATTAAAGATAATTGATAAGGTATGAAGGATGGAATCCAAAGAACAGGTGGTAGCACTCATCCTAGAGGAGAGAAATTGCACCAATGATAAAGGACTGTGGACAGGATGCATGCTGATATTTGGTTGGTATGGTCGATGACACAGACTTCACCAGGTATCATCATCAGATGACTCTGAATTCTCTATGAAATAGGTGATATGACATTTACTGAGGAAGGTGGAGGAGACAGAAGATTCGGTGGCAGAACCAGTGCTATAAGTAATGCAGGATGACTTCCTAGCAGCAGAGTAGGCTCCTTTAGATAGGAGCAGAGACTCGGGGAAGTCTGGAGAAAATGGAAGAGGTGAGAAACATTAGGAAAGAACTCTGTTCAATCTAAGTCAGTAAGTGTTGGTTCTTAGTAACCATTCCCATGAATTATCCCTGCCATTACTGCTTTTCCTTCCTGGTTTCTCAGTGGGTAGAGGGTGTTGAAAATACCAGGCAGCCTTATAAGAAATTCCAAAATACAAGCTAACATTTCTGTTTAATATATAAATATGTATATCAACCTCCCCATGTTTCTCTTTCCGGGGCTGCTGCATAGTAACTGTGAGATATAGGTGGGTGTAAAGAAAAAGCATAGGATAACATAGCTCTGAGTAGAATGTGCATCACTGCTTCAGATCATTGACTCTTGTTTACTTAGTTAGCTATGCTTACCATATAGCAGGTGTTTCATAAGTCAATCGGAGAAGAACAAGCATTATATGGTCTCATTCATTTGGGGAATATAAATAATAGTGAAAGGGAATAGAGGGGAAGGGAGAAGAAATGAGTAGGAAATATCAGAAAGGGAGACAGAACATGGAAGACTCCTAACTCTGGAAAACGAACTAGGGGTGGTGGAAGGGGAGGAGGGCAGGGGGTGGGGGTGACTGGTTGGCGGGCACTGAGGGGGGCACTTGACGGGATGAGCACTGGGTGTTATGCTAAATGTTGGCAAATTGAACACCAATAAAAAGTAAATTTATTATTTAAAAAAAAAGATGTTGATGTGTAAGTGTTAAGATGAACACAATACCCTAAGGAGCAAAATATATTCTTAAACAAACCTTTAAAAAGAGACTATTGCTAACAGTTAAAGATAATGGATAAGGCATGAATGATGGGATCCAAAGAACAGGTGGGGGATCCCTGGGTGGCGCAGCGGGTTTGGCGCCTGCCTTTGGCCCGGGGCGCGATCCTGGAGACCCGGGATCGAATCCCACATCGGGCTCCCGGTGCATGGAGCCTGCTTCTCCCTCTGCCTGTGTCTCTGCCTCTCTCTCTCTCTGTGACTATCATGAATAAATAAATAAAATCTTAAAAAAAAAAAAAACAAAAACAAAAAAAAACAAAGAACAGGTGGAAGCACCGTCTTCATAGAGGAGTCAGAAAGTTAATAATTAATTAATAACTAAATTGTTAACATTAAATTAATAGATAAAAGATGGGCATTTAAGGGGGCACTTGACAGGATGAGCACTGGATGTTATAGTATATGTTGGCAAATCGAATTCCAATAAAAAAATATACAAAAAAAGCAAATCAAGTGTGAGCCACTGAAGGGCCTATTCTGTTGCACACTAACGTTGCTCAATGGGGTAAGCATATGGTACTTAAGCAGGTCACTTAATGAAGTGCTCTGGGAGCAATGCCTGATCTTACCATGCTCTATTTGGAGGCATCAGAGGTGGCCCTGCTGGACAATGTGTATTTCTCTGACTCAGCTCTTGTTCTCCTGATCCCTTTGAACAATTTCCTATATTGCTCCCGCACCTGCAAAGGCAAAGTATGCTCTGGATCAGTTCACTGAGATGAGTGAAGATAGGAAGCGTCCCAGGTGGGAGCTGGGCAGTAGTACCTGCTGGCTGAGGAGGCAGTACACCAGGAAGATGAAGACACCCTGCAGGCTGTTGATGATGGTGAACAAGTAAGCCATGACGTGGGCAGCTGGACCCACCTGCAGGATGCCCAGGCACCATGTGCAGCCCAAGATGAGGAGCTGAGCTGTGGCTTTAAATGTCAGCATCCTGGGTAGGAAGAGAAAGAAGGCTCATGATTCACCCAGGACAACACAATGAAAGCCATTCTCATCTCTAGCCATGGAAGCTTCTGTCTTCCCCTGATGGTGATGAGTTCTCAAGCTGACTGGTGATCAACTTTGATCTTTACTCTCAATGATTTCCTACAGTACAGATGCCACTTGGACCACGATGGCATCTTGATTTGGATTGAGGAGGACAGGGATATTTCACAATGTAAGTTTCAAAAATTTTATGATGCTCCTTGGAGACCCTGATTTCATCCAGCACTACTGAGGAGGCATTTTGCATCAGGCTCTGTGCTGGGATCTGGGCATTAAAAATAACAAAGGAGGGACCCGTGGGTGGCTCAGCAGTTGAGCATCTGCCTTTGGTTCAGGGCATGATCCCAAGGTCCAGGGATCGAGTCCTGCATCATGCTCCTTGCAGGGAGCTTTTCCCCCTGTCTATGTCTCTTCCTCTCCTCTCCTCTTCTCTCTCTCTCTCATTAATAAGTAAGTAAATAAATAAATAAATAAATAAATAAATAAATAAATAAATTCTTTAAAAAATAACAAAGGCAAGATTTCTATTTTCATTTGGAAATGATAATGATAAGAACATGGAAGAAACAGCATTAAATTTGCACAAAGGTTGCTAGAGCAAAGGACCGTCCAAGCCTCCCAGAAGATTTGACATGTACTAGGAGAAGAATGCAAGAGGTATCAGTAGGAGCCTGAACTGAGGTGGAGTATGGAAGTGTAGGCTGGGTTGTGGGAATATTCACAGGTTTTTCTAAGTGTTTTGTGGAAACATAAAGATTCCCTGCACATTTGTCATAGGACTGATGGAAAAAGTCCAGAGAATGTTTATTAACCAATGTCAATTCTTCCTGTTGCTGAGGGAGTAACAAACTTGGGTTAGGAATAGAACAGGAGCATCTGGGTGGCTCAGTCATTTATGCATCTGACTCTTGATTTCAGCTCAGATCATGGTCTCAGGATCCTGGGATCAAGCCCCAAATCAGGCTCCCCACTGAATGTGGAGCCAGCATAAAATTCCCTCTCTCCCTCTCCCTCTGCACTCCCCTCCCCGATGCTCTCACTCTCTCTGGGGAAAAAAAAAAAGGATCAACAGAAAATTCGGCCAAGTTGTTAGCTGCACCTACTGAATCTGAGCCAGCTGCCATAGAAGGGTAGCTGCCTCTCTCTACTCAGGTCCCCTCAAAAGACCCCGAAAAGAAGCATCAGGGACTGCTGAGGCACATGGCTTTGTCCTTAGGATCACACATGTCTATGGGGTTGGTCACTCTCTTCTACATCTTACCTTGTGTTCTGGAGGGTAGATACTTCGCTGTTGAGGGAAGACAGCTTGCTTTTCAAAATCCAGAGGGTCATCAGAAAGAAAGCTAAATTGACCTTTGGGAAACCACAGAAGACTTACTAAATAAAATTTCAATCTGTTCTCTGCATCCTAGCCTGTCCAACATCAATTCCACATTTAAGTCATCTTCATATTAAATAACAGTGGAGTTTCTAGTTTTAGGAGCAGGTTTAGAAAACTAAGCAAAGCCATGACAATCCAGTGACATGCCTGCCACTGTCACCCTGCTTAAAATTCTGCTCTTCTAATGACACCCAGCTGAGCATTAAGGATACTCTGATGTCATCACTCACAGAGACAATGGCACAGACTGGCCCAAGGAAGCTCCATATAAATCTCTTTTCTTGGTTGAGCCAGCAGCTGAACAAGAGAGAAAGCAAAAAATTCATTGGTTCTTAAGAATATAGAAAGAACTATTCTATAAATCATTCATTCATTCATCAACAAATAATGAGTGACTCTTTTGTGATAGGCTTTGTGGTTGGGTCTGAAGATAACGCTAAAAAGAAAGTAAACATAGTTTTAAAACCACATATCTCACCTGGAGTAGGATACACACAAATATATGGTAACAATAAAACAAAAATGGGAGTCAATGAGCTGTATCATTGGTTGTCATGCTTACTTTGGAATCAGAGGGATTAGGATGGTTAAAGAAGATTCTCTAAAGAAATTATATTTTTAGCTGAGATATTAACAGTGAATAATGTTACTGAGATAAATGGTGTTGAAGCAAAGGAGAAGCCCACACACGTGTTAACAACTTTTCAGGATCCTGGGAAACTAACATGGTTAGGGGCCTTTCTTGCACTGTTCAATTTATTTTTTTTTCCATCGGCTTCACAACCCATCCACTTGGTCTTACATTGTTTCATGGCATTATTCAGATATATTTTATAGACTATAAAATCCACCCATCTAAACTATATAGTCCAGTGATCTTTAGAATATTCCCAAGAGACACCTGCACCCTGATGTTTCTAGCAGCAATGTCCACAATAGCCAAACTGCAGAAGAAGCCTCAGTGTCCATCGAAAGATGAATGGATAAAGATGTGGTTTATGTATACAATGGAATATTACTCAGCCATTAGAAACGACAAATACCCACCATTTGCTTCGATGTGGATGGAACTGGAGGGTATTATGCTGAGTGAAATAAGTCAATCGGAGAAGGACAAACATTATATGGTCTCATTCATTTGGGGAATATAAATAATAGTGAAAGGGAATAAAGGGGAAAGGAGAAAAAAATGAGTGGGAAATATCAGAAAGGGAGACAGAACATGGACAACTCCTAACTCTGGGAAATGAACTAGGGGTGGTGGAAGGGGAGGTGGCTGTGGGGTGTGGGTGACTGGGTGGCCGGCACTGAGGTGGGCACTTGATGGGATGAGCACTGGGTGTTATTCTGTATGTTGGCAAATTGAACACCAATAAAAAATAAATTTATTATTTAAAAAATAGAATATTCCCAAGAGAAACGAACTAGGGGAGGTAGAAGGGGAGGAGGGCGGGGGGTGGGAGTGAATGGGTGACGGGCACTGGGTGTTATTCTGTATGTTAGTAAATTGAACACCAATAAAAAAAAATTAAAAAAATAAAAAAAAAATAAAAAAAAAAGATTTAACAATAAAAAAAAAAAAAAAGAATATTCCCAAGAGTTGTGCACCAGCACTAAAATCTAACTTTAGGATATTTTCAACCCCACAAAGAGAAATTTCATTCACACTAGCAGTCATGTGTTCCCACTTCGACACACTCCACTCCTCCTCTTCCCCCAGGACACCATTACTCTGCTTTCCCACTTGACAGATTCACCTATTCTGAACATTTTACATAAGTGGTATTATGTGACATGTGGTCTTTCATGACAGGATTCTTTCATTTAGCATCATGCTTTCAAAGTTCATCCACATTGCAACATGTTTTTATGGATGAGTAATAATCCTACTCTTTTCCATGGCCAAATAATATTCTGCTGGATGGATATGTTGCATTTGTTTATCCATTTATCACTTGATGAACATTCCAGTTATTTCCAATTTTGAATAATGCTGCTACAAGCATTCAGGTACAAGTTTTTGTGTGAACATATGTTTCCATTTGTTTGGGGTATATACCAGCATGCAGTAGCTATATACTGAACTTTGTGACAAACTGTCCAACTGCGTTCCAAAGCAGTTGCACCATTTTACATTCAAACCATCAAAGTATGAGTGTTCCAGATTTTCCACACTCTTCCATGCACTTTTTATTGCCTGTATTTTTTAGCCATTTCAACTAATGGGTATAAAGTAATATCTCATTCATGGTTTTTGACTTGTGTTTTCCTAATTACTAAGGTTGTTGGGCACCTTTCCATGTGCTTATTGGTCATTTACATATCTTCTTTGGAGAAATGTCTATTAAAATATTTTGTCCACTTTTTAAATTATTTTATTTATTTAAGTAATCTCTACACCCCACATGGAGCTCGAACTCAAACCCTGAGATCAAGAGTCTCATACTCTTCTGACTGAGCCAGCCAGGCACCCCTGTGTTGTCCATTTTTCTTATTTTTATTTATTTATGATAGTCACAGAGAGAGAGAGAGAGGCAGAGACACAGGCAGAGGGAGAAGCAGGCTCCATGCACCGGGAGCCCCATGTGGGATTCGATCCCGGGTCCCCAAGATCGCGCCCTGGGCCAAAGGCAGGCGCCAAACCGCTGCACCACCCAGGGATCCCTGTGTTGTCCATTTTTAAATTGAGTTATTTGTCTTTGGTTATTGAGATATTTGATTTAATTTTAACAACAGCACAAAACAGACATTCTCTTATGATCACAGATTGTTAATAATTCATAGAAAGCTTCGGTCTATTGCTGAAGGTGTTACTGATACACAGTGATAGAATTCACTTTTGATCCTACATTAAAGTAGAGTGTGCAGGGTACTTCAGAACAATGGAAAGTGTGTAAGGCCATTTCAGGACACGTGAAGTATAGGCTAAGAAGAATGTAAGCAAGGAAGAACTGAAGTGCCCAGGAAAGAGTTCAGTTGATGTAGATGAATGTAAGCTTTAGCAGCAAGTTGTGGTTTAGAGTGCACATTCTGGGAACCGACTTCCTGAATGAAGGAGTAAGGACATTGGTGAACTTGCTCTCCTTCTAAGACAACAAACAAGTAATGACAACCAACCATTTCAAGCAAATACAAGCAAAATAATGACAACCAACCATTTCAAGACTCTGGCAATTACCCAAAACCACAGAACAAATTGAAGATAGTCTGTCCAAGAGAAATTCCTGAACCTCAGTAAGACTGAGGATAAAGGAATCTGTGATGCCTTAACTTAGAGCTTAGTGGTGCATCAGGTGCACAAGTTGAGAGCACTGAAGACAATGGAGAGATCTATTTTTGGAGTTCCATTAAAAGCATCATCATCACACATACCCCCAGAACACAACCAATATTTTTTTACTCCAGTTCCCCAGCTCTTTATTCTATAAATTTGGTGGCTATTTGATTTGACTGAGAACTCATGGGTAAGGAACCTACTTTAGAGAATTGCCAATATAATTGCAAACTACTCTCACATCACCAGCAGCCTAGGCTTGTGATTTCAGGTGGGATCAACAAGAAATTGTCCATAATTTTGAAGGAAATACTAGAGGGGCATCTGGGTGGCTCAGTTTGTTAAGCATCTACCCTTAGCTCAGGCCATGATCTCAGGGTCCTGGGATTGAGTCCCTGCTGAGAAGGGAGACTGTTTTTCCCTCTTCTACATACTCATGCTCTCCCTCTCTCTGTATCCCTCTTTCGCAAGTAAATAAATAAAATCTTAAAAAATAAAAGGAAATATTGTAGAACCAAAGGATCATAACAAATTTTGAAAATCTCTGAAATACTCCTGTAAGTCTAAGGATATATGAGGATATGCCTCATTCAAAAAAGGCATGAGGATGTACCCCAATGTTTTTTTTATTTTTATTTATTTATGAGAGAGAGAGAGAGAGAGGCAGAGACACAGACAGAGGGAGAAGCAGGCTCCATGCACCAGGAGCCCAGTGTGGGACTCGATCCCAGGTCTCCAGGATCACGTCCTGGGCCAAAGGCAGTCGGCAAACTGCTGCGCCACCCAGGGATCCCTGTACCCCAATGTTTATAGCAACAATGTCCACAATAAAAAAATATGAAAAGATCTCAGATGTCCATTGACAGATGAATGGATAAAGAAGATGTGGCATATACATACAATGGAATATTACTCAGCCATCAAAAAGAAAGCAATCTTATCATTTGCTATGACGTGGATGGAAATAGAGAGTACTATGCTAAGTGAAATAAGTAAGTCAGTGAAAGACAAATCTCAGGTGATTTCACTCATATGCATAATTTAAGAAACAAAACAGATGAATATTGGGGAAGGTAAGGAAAAATAAAATAAGACAAAATCAAAAAGGGAAATGAACCAAAAGAGACACTCAGCACAGGGTTGCTGGAGGGAAGTGGGTGGGGAGATAGGGTAACTGGGTGATGGCATTAAGGAGGGCATTTGATGCAATAACACTGGGTGTTACTTACAACTAATGAATCACTAAATTCTACCTCTGAAACTAATAATACACTACATGTTAATTAAATTCAATATAGGGATCCCTGGGTGGCGCAGCGGTTTGGTGCCTGCCTTTGGCCCAGGGCGCGATCCTGGAGATCCGGGATCGAATCCCACGTCGGGCTCCCGGTGCATGGAGCCTGCTTCTCCCTCTGCCTGTGTCTCTGCCTCTCCCTCTCTCTGTGTGACTATCATAAATAAATTTAAAAAAAATTTTTTAAATTCAATATAAATTTTTTAAAAATAGAAGGGCATGGGGGAAAAAAAGCACTAGTTTCTCACCTCTGATTGACCTTGAGGCTTTGTGCAATCAGAAAGTGAAAGCTAAGACTATTATGTAAACTACCCAAAGTTTGGAGGTGTGCCTTCTCACACAGATACCTTTGAAAAAGAATGCAAAGCATGTAGGCAAAGCACTAAGGAAATCTGAACAACCATTGGGTAATCATTAAATTATACTGACCCAGATGTGACCAAAACCCTAACAACCCAGTACTAGGAATAAAAATAAGAACCTTAATAAAACTAACAGAGAACTCAGAGGTCACACACTACAAGGAATAACCAATCTACAGAATTAACCCAAAAAAGTTACCTACAAACAAACAAAAACACCAAAAATCAGAAACAACACCTTATCTTGGAGGATAGACAAGTCTGAAAACAGAAGTGTCACAATATATTATCTTAAATATTGAGTTTTAACCAAAAATTTATGATCTAGTCAAAGACAGGAAAATGTGTAACATACACAGGCAAAAAAAAAAATCAGTCAAAAGGAAATATTTCTGAGAAGGCACAGATTTCAACCTCTGTAGATAAAGTCTTTAAATCAGTTATATATATATATATGAAAAACAAAAATATATATACATATGTATATATATGAAAAACTCTAAACCATGTATAAAAAACTTAAAGGAAAATATGACAAAAATATCTCACCAAATAAATAATCTAGATAAAGCAGTAGATATGATGTAGAGAACCAAACAGTAATCCTAAATTTGAGAAGTACAATAACTGAAATAAAGATTCACCAGAAGGGGTCAACAATAGATTGTAACTGGTATAAATCCCCAGCAGTGCAATTGCTGGGTCGTACGGCAGATCTATTTTTATTTCTTTGAGGAAACTCCACACAGTTTTCCAGAGTGGCTGTGTACCAGTTCACATTCCCACCAACAGTGCAAGAGGATTCCCCTTTCTCCACATCCTCTCCAACATTTGTGGTTTCCTGCCTTGTTAATTTTCCCCATTCTCACTGGTGTGAGGTGGTATCTCATTGTGGTTTTATTTGTATTTCCCTGATGGCAAGTGATGTGGAGCATTTTCTCATATGCTTGTTGGCCATGTCTATGTCTTCCTCTGTGAGATTTCTGTTCATGTCTTTTGCCCATTTCATGATTGGATTTTGTTTCTTTGCTGTTGAGTTTAATAAGTTCTTTACAGATCTCAGAAACTAGCCTGATACGTCATTTGCAAATATCTTCTCCCATTCTGTAGGTTGTCTTTTAGTTTTGTTGACTGTATCCTTTGCTGTGCAAAAGCTTCTTATCTTGATGAAGTCCCAATAGTTCATTTTTGCTTTTGTTTCTCTTGCCTTCGAGGATGTATCTTGCAAGATGTTACTGTGGCCGAGTTCCAAAAGGGTGTTGCCTATGTTCCCCTCTAGGATTTTGATGGAATCTTGTCTCACATTTAGATATTTCATCCATTTTGAGTTTATCTTTGTGTATGGTGCAAGAGAGTGGTCTAGTTTCATTCTTCTGCATGTGGATGTCCAATTTTCCCAGCACCATTTATTGAAGAGACTGTCTTTCTTCCAGTGGATAGTCTTTCCTCCTTTGTCAAATATTAGTTGATCATAAAGTTCAGGGTCCACTTCTGGGTTCTCTATTCTGTTCCATTGATCTATGTGTCTGTTTTTGTGCCAGTACCACACTGTCTTGATGACCACAGCTTTGTAGTACAACCTGAAATCTGGCATTGTGATGCCCCCAGATATGGTTTTCCTTTTTAAAATTCCCCTGGCTATTCGGGGTCTTTTCTGATTCCACACAAATCTTAAAATAATTTGTTCCAACATCTCTGAAGAAAGTCCATGGTATTTTGATAGGGATTGCATTAAACTGTAAATTGCCCTGGGTAACATTGACATTTTCACAATATTAATTCTGCCAATCCATGAGCATGGAATATTTTTCCATCTCTTTGTGTCTTCCTCAATTTCTTTCAGAAGTGTCTATAGTTTTTAGGGTATAGATCCTTTACCTCTTTGGCTAGGTTTATTCCTAGGTATCTTATGCTTTTGGGTGCAATTGTAAATGGGATTGACTCCTTAATTTCTCTTTCTTCCATCTCAGTATATAGAAATGCCACTGACTTCTGGGCATTGATTTTGTATCCTGCCACGCTACCAAATTGCTGTTTGAGTTCTAGCAATCTTGGGGTGGAGTAGCAGCAATGTCCACAATAGCCAAACTGTGGAAGGAGCCTCAGTGTCCATCGAAAGATGAATGAATAAAGAAGATGTGGTTTATGTATACAATGGAATATTATTCAGCCATTAGAAACGACAAATACCCACCATTTGCTTCAACATGGATGGAACTGGAGGGTATTATGCTGAGTGAAATAAGTCAATCGGAGAAGGACAGTGTATGGTCTCATTCATTTGGGGAATATAAATGATAGTGAAAAGAAATAGAAGGGAAGGGAGAAGAAATGGGTAGGAAATACCAGAAAGGGAGACAGAACATGAAGACTCCTAACTCTGGGAAATGAACTAAGGGTGGTGGAAAGGGAGGAGGGCGGGAGGTGGGGGAAACTGGGTGATGGGCTCTGAGGTGGGCACTTGACAGGATGAGCACTGGGTGTTTGTTAATCTATATGTTGACAAATTTAACACCAATAAAAAATAAATTTATAAAAAATAAAATAAAATAAATAAATATTTAAACTGAAAAAAAGATTGTAACTGGTAAAAGAAAAAAATGATAAATTTGAATATAGGTCAATAGAAATTATGCCATCTGAGGAACAAAAGAAAATAGAATGAAGAAAAATATACAGACCTCAGAGACTTGTGGCACAGGACCAAGTGCACCAACATACACATAATTAGAATCCCAGAATAAGACAAAGCAAAAGAACAGGATAAACTTGAAGAATGAAAGGCTAAAAACTTCCCAAATTTTAATAAAAATATTGAGCTAAGCATCTAAGAAGCACAATGAACTACAAGTAGAATAAATTCAAATAGATCCTGAAACACTGAAACATCTCATAGACCTTCTAACAAAAGACAAAATCTTTAAAGTGGCAAGAGAAAACTGATTTTTCGTGTCAAAAGATCCTCAATAAGATTAAGGAGTGATTCCTTGTCTGAGATCATGGAAGTCAAAAAGCAGTGGAATAACCCCTTCAAAGTGTCCAAAAATATATATGGTCAACCAAGACCTCCATATCTAGCTAAATTCTCCTTGAAAACTGAAGAGGGATCCCAGGGTGGCTCAGCGGTTTCGCGCCTGCCTTTGGCCCAGGGCGTGATCCCGGAGTCCCTGGATCGAGTCCCGCGTCGGGCTCCGGCATGGAGCCTGCTTCTCCCTCTGCCTGTGTCTCTGCCTCTCTCTCTCTGTCTATCATAAATAAATAAAAATAAATCTTTTAAAAAAAAGAAAACTGAAGAAATTAAGGCACTTCAAGATAAACAAAAATAAGATAATTCTTGCTTGCTGAACAGTCCTAAGGGAAATACTCAATGAGTCCTTCAGGCTAATAGGAAAGGACACTAAAAAAAAAAAAAAAAAAAAAAGGAAAGGACACTAGATGGTAATGTGACTCCAAAGAAATAAAGAGCACCAGTAAAAGTACCTAGGTAGGTATAAGGAAAGACACTGTAAGTATGTTTTTGTTTGTGGCTCTTTGGTTTTCCTGTTGCAAAAGATACATCTGGGTGGCAGAGTCATTTAAGCATCCAACCCTTGGGCAGGCCCAGTGGCTCAGCGCTTTAGCGCTGCCTATAGCCTAGGGCGTGATCCTGGAGACCCAGGATTGAGTCCCACTTTGGGCTCCCTGCATGGAGCCTGCTTCTCCCTCTGCCTGTGTCTCTGCCTCTCTCTGTGTGTGTATCTCTGATGAATAAATAAATAAAATCTTTTTTTAAAAAAAAGGCATCCAACCCTTGATTTCAGTTCAGGTCATGATCTCAGGGTCATGAGATCAAGCCCCAGGTGGGCTCCATGCTGAGCACAGAGCCTGCTTAAGATCCATCTCTCTTTCCCTCTGCCCCTCCAAAGGCATTTTCCTAAGAACACCAGATAGTCCATAAACACAAGAAAAACTGCTCAATCTGGTGTGAGGTGGTATCTCTTTTTTATGGGTTTTTTTTTTGTATATTCTTTTATTAGAGTTTGATTTGCCAACATATAGTATAACACCCAATGCTCATCCTGTCAGGTGCCCCCCTCAGTGTCCATTACCCAGTCACCCCATCCCCGGCCCACCTCCCCTTCCACTACCCCTTGCTCATTTCCCAGAGTTAGGGGTCTCTCATGTTTTGTCACCTTCTCTGATTTTTCCCCACTCATTTTCTCTCCGTTCCCCTATGATCCCTTTCACTATTTTTATATGTATTGGAATTGCATATTAAAGTGGATTAAGTGAGTTAACATGTATAGAAATGGGTAGAAATGCATGGCATAAAGTAGGTACCATGAAAACTATGACGGAACCTATCACTTGATTATTTAAATCAACTCTCTTTTTCCAAATAAAAATATTGGAACATCCTAAAGGATTTTGACAAAATAGATTACATTTTTTTCAAAATGATGTTCCAAGCACTTATTTTGGCTTCAGTTTTACTATTCAGAGAATAGAGCTTTAAAGACATTCTGCTTGATTATAATTTTCCACCAGAAAGATGTTCTAAGAATTCTTACTTCCTGTGCCTTCTTTGCATTACGCTCTGGCATAATTAAAAACTGCTACTCTGGTTCTAGTCATGGCCATGATCGTGTAGAGAACTTGCACTTACCGGGTGGGTGTTCCATAAAGGTGAGGCCTGGATGCAGCAGAAATGGCCATAATTATGGCTGGGACTCCATATCCCACAGGGAACATGAGCTTCTTCATGAACCTGTTCACACTGGAGTAGTTGACCACCTTCAGGTTGCGTGCAGTGAGGAAAAGGTGTAGACCCTCCAGCAGCATCCAGGTGAAGGAGGCCAGGTAGAGATAGTGTAAGGCACCTGCAATGATGGAACACAGCACCTGGGGGGGTGCCACAAGGAGGGATTTTCAGAGAGGAGGTGGCCCCAGGACCTGTCCCATATCTCGCCATTGGAGTGAACTCTCATGTGTATAATAAAGGACTTGTCAAAAGAGGGTTTTTATCTAGTTGTGTCAATGTGAAATAGGCTACATATCATTAAAACTTCTTTGGGACCCAAGGCCATTTTATTAAGGTACCAATGCAGCACAGGTCCATAAACTGAGGATCCCCTGTTGCAGGGCAGGGGTATCTCTGTGACAGTGTCAGTACCTTGATTTCAGTCCGGTCAATGGCCACGAGGAAGAGCAGGTGAGCCAGGAACAAACAGATTGAGAGCTGCAGGTGGAGGGAGGTGCTGGTGTTCTGGATGGCTTTGCACAGCAGGAAGGTGAGGGCTGCCAGGAAGAGGCACAGCAGAGAAAGGCCCAGCCCCACATACGTGATCATAGCCAGCACGGGATCATCATCCTGGGACCCAGCCAAGAGAAGCAAAGAATACATCAAAGTCACATTTTCCTGCTCTGGGGTAGTGACTCTTTCATCATTTATAATTTTATTTATTGACATAGTAACATCAAGAATATATGAACCAGGTAAATTTACTCTGTTGTTGGGTATGTTCCTCCAGGTTCAGAATGCTATAATTTTATGGAATTCTGATCTGATTAGTTCAGATCCTGTAAGAACTGAGGGATAAGAAAGTCCTTTTTTTAATAATAAATTTATTTTTTATTGGTGTTCAATTTGCCAAAATACAGAATAACACCCAGTGCTCATCCCGTCAAGTGCCCCCCTCAGTGCCCATCACCCATTCACCCCCACCCCCTGCCCTCCTCCCCTTCCACCACCCCTAGTTCGTTTCCCAGAGTTAGGAGTCTTTATGTTCTGTCTCCCTTTCTGATATTTCCCACACATTTCTTCTCCCTTCCCTTATATTTCCTTTCACTATTATTTATATTCCCCAAATGAATGAGAATATACACTGTTTGTCCTTCTTCAATTGACCTATTTCACTCAGCATTATACCCTCCAGTTCCATCCACGTTGAAGCAAATGGTGGGTATTTGTCGTTTCTAATGGTTGAGTAATATTCCATTGTATACATAAACCACATCTTCTGGATAAGAAAGTCCTTATTCAAGACAAAGCCCTGGAGCTTACAGGGATTTGTTTTACTTTAAAGATCGCTTAAGGCTTTGGAGTGGTGATTCAGAGGAAGTAACCAGCTCACATGGCTGGGGAGCAGTCAAACAGTTCCTAACCCCCCTGCCCTCACTGGCTTTCCTGGTCCCCTTTGACCTCTGCCACCACCAAATCTTCCTTTCTACAGTCCTTGAGAGCCCCTGCCTACAGCCTTCTAGTCCTGATGACTCCTGTGATAAGCAGAATTCTAATTTGGCAATGAATGATGAATGTGTACACACACTTTCTTCCAAATTTTCAGTTAAATGCCATTTTAGGTGCTGCTGTGAAGGGATTTTTCAGATGGAATTCAGATCCTATACCTGCACCTCAATGTTTATAGCAGTAATTTCCACAACAGCCAAACTGTGGAAGGAGCCTTGATGTCCTTTGACAGATGAATGGATAAAGAAGATGTGGTATATATATATACAATGGAATATTACTCAGCCATTAGAAACGATGAATACCAACCATTTGCTTCAACGTGGATACAACTGGAGGGTATTATGCTGAGTGAAGTAAGTCAATCAGAGAAGGACAAACATTATATGGTCTCATTCTTTTGGGGAATGTAAAAAATAGTGAAAGGGAATAAAGGAGAAAGGAGAAAAATGAGTGGGAAATATCAGAAAGGGAGACAGAACATGAGAGACTCCTAACTCTGGGAAACGAACAAGGGGTGGTGGAAAGGGAGGTGGGCGGGGTGTGGGGGTGACTGGGTGACAGGCACTGAGGGGTTCACTTGATGGGATGAGCACTGGGTGTTATGCTATATGTTGGCAAATTGAACTCCAATAAAAAAATAAAAATAAAATAAAAAAGAAGATGTGAGATAGATATAGATATAGAAATATATTATTACTCAACCATCAAAAAATGGAATATTACCCAGCCCTCAAAAAGAATGAAATCTTGTCATCTTCAATAATCTGAATGGAAATAGAGGGTATAATGCTAAGCAAAATAAGCTAATCAAAGAAAAATAAATACCATATGATTTCATTCATATATGGACTTCAAGAAACAAAATATGAAAATAGGGGAAAGGATGGAAAAACAAAATAAGATGAAAATAGAAAGGGAGACAAACTGTAAGAGATTCTTAACTCTAGGGAACTAACAGGGTTGCTGGGGGGAGGGGAGGTGCATAGGGGAATGAGGTAACTGAGTGATGGGCATTATGCAGGGCACTTGATGTAATGAACACTAGGTGTGATATGTGCAACTGAAGAATCACTAAATCCTGCCCTTGAAACTAAAACTACAGACACATTAACTAAACTCAATTTAAGTTTAAAAATTAGAGAAGAAAAAGGAATGCTGATATCTGTGTGAGGGTCTGTGAGAGAAGGAATGGAGGTACCCCCTAGGAGCTGAGCACAGTCCCCTGCTCACAGCTAGCTAGAAAGTAGAACCCCAGTCTTATGACTGAAAGGAACTGAATCCTGCCAGTAACCAGGGAGCTCACACGAGGACCCTGAGCCTCAGAAGAGAATGCAGCCCTAGCTGATTCAAGGATTTCAGGCTTGTGAAGATCCTGAATAGCAATTCAGCCATACCATGCCTGACTGCTGCCCTAAAGAAACCATAAGACACAGATTTCTGTTTTTTAAAGCTCCTACATGTGGGGAAATGCGTTACTGAGAAATAGACATGGGATGCAGCCCCTCTCACCTGCACATCGTGGTGGGCCAAGAGGACAGCAAAGCTGCTGAGGTGGGTGCACTGGCAAGTGGTGCTGGTGTCTCCACTATTCACCATCGTACAGCCTCTGGTGGACCAATGACCAGATCCATCCTGACTGTGCTCCCAAAAGACACAGAACACCTTTTTTGTTGGCCCAGGGGTCACTGACTGTAGGAAAAACATAGGTGGGAGCTGGTGGTTCTGGTGCTCAGAAATGCTTATCCAAAGCTGGCTTGCAAAGAGCTTTCCTGGGGTAATGACATACTCGTGGGGGAGCCCTCCAGAACCTCAAGGCTGAGGTAGGCAGTGAGGCTGTACTCAGGACCCAGGCTCTTCCACATCCACAGCCCCATGCCACCAGCACTCACATGGTGGGATAAGATGTAGGTGATGGGGGAGCTGAGCTTCTTGTTGCTCATAAAGGCCGAGATAACATCTGAGAGCAGAACAGGGGAGACTCCTTGCAACAAGCTTTTGTGTGCCCCGGGCAGAACAGCCTGCTTCTCAGGCTCCAGGACCAGAGGGGCTTCAGCCAGCAACTTGCCCATCCCCGGAGTGGAGATGAGGCCCACCACAGAAGGACCTGCAGGGCAAGACCAATGTTGATACCTTGGGAAGCCCAACAGGGCCCCTTTCTCCTCAGATGGATTCTTTGTGGTCCCACTATATCCCCCCTTCCCTTTAATCTTCAGTTCCCTGTTTGTCACATCCTTAGGCATCTCATGGCCTTCCTCCCATCTCAGCCATTACCTGAGTCACCAGATTCATGCGCCACATCCCATTTCAACAGCATCTTTGCCTGATTCTGACTCAAAGTGACATTACTATGTCCTTGCTCCTGCACCTCCAGGGACAGATCTACAAGTTGTAGGAGTTATATAAGGAAGTTAGGTTAGTAATTCTGCCTGGAATGGTTGCTATAACACCATTATTTTATATATGTATTTACACATACACACAATTTACGAAGGTTTATGAGAAAATACTATGAGCATTTGAACACCAACAAATGGATGGATAACCTAAATGAAAGTGACAAATTCCTAGAGACATACAAACTACAAAAGTAATAGAAGAATAAAGTTGAACAGACCCATCATGGGCAAAGATAATGGAACAGATAAAAATTCCCCAAAATAAAAAGCTTAGACCAGATGGATTTACTGCTGAATTCTCCCAACTATTTAAGTAAGAATTAACAAGAATCCTTTGTAAATTCTTCCAAAAATAGAAAGGGAAGGAATGATACCTAAATAATCTTATGAAGCCAAGATAACCATGATAACAAAACCAGATAAATTCGTTATAAGAAAATTATAGACCAATATTTCTTATGAACATAAATGTATTTTTATATATTTTATATGCCAGTTTGATTTGCCAACATATAGTATAACACCCAGTGCTCATCCCATCAAGTGCCCCCCTCACTGCCTGTTGTAAATGTAAAAAAAATTAGCAAAACATTAGGAATAATTTAACCCAAGGGGGTTCAAGACTTGTACACAGAAAACTACGAAAAAAATTAGAAGTGAAATACCCTAAGTAACTGGGAAAATATTCATTATTCATAGATTAAAAGGTTTAATATTATTAAGATAGCAATATTTCCCAATGAGCTCTAAAGATTAAATACAATTTATATCAATATTCCAACAATTTGGGATCCCTGGGTGGCGCAGCCGTTTAGCGCCTGCCTTTGGCCCAGGGCGCGATCCTGGAGACCCAGGATCAAATCCCACGTCAGGCTCCCGGTGCATGGAGCCTGCTTCTCCCTCTGCCTGTGTCTCTGCCTCTCTCTCTCTCTCTCTCTCACTGTGTGCCTATCATAAATAAATAAATAAATAAATTTAAAAAAATTATTCCAACAATTTCTTTTTTTTAGTGTGTTTCTTTTTTTTAACAAATTTATGTTTTATTGGTGCTCAATTTGCCAACATATAGAATAACAGCCAGTGCTCATCCCGTCAAGTGCCCCCCTCAGTGCCCACCACCCTGTCACCCCCACCCCCCGCCCACTTCCCCTTCCACCACCCCTAGTTCATTTCCCAAAGTTAGGAGTCTTTCATGTTCTGTCTCCCTTTCTGATATTTCCCACTCATTCTTTCTCCTTTCCCCTTTATTCCCTTTCACTATTTTTTATATTCCCCAAATGAATGAGACCATATAATGTTTGTCCTTCTCCGATTGACTTATTTCACTCAGCATAATACCCTCCAGTGCCATCCACGTTGAAGCAAGTGGTGGGTATTTGTCATTTCTAATGGCTGAGTAATATTCCATTGTATACATAGACCACATCTCCTTTATCCATTCATCTTTCGATGGACACCGAGGCTCTTTCCACAGTTTGGCTATTGTGAACATTGCTGCTATAAACATTGGGGTGCAGGTGTCCTGGTGTTTCATTGCATCTGTATCTTTGGGGTAAATCCCCAGCAGTGCAATTGCTGGGTCGTAGGGCAGGTCTATTTTTAACTCTTTGAGGAACCTCCACACAGTTTTCCAGAGTGGCTGCACCAGTTCACATTCCCACCAACAGTGCAGGAGGGTTCCCTTTTCTCCGCCTCCTCTCCAACATTTGTTGTTTCCTGCCTTGTTAATGTTCCCCATTCTCACTGGTGTGAGGTGGTATCTCATTATGGTTTTGATTTGTATTTCCCTGATGGCAAGTGATGCAGAGCATTTTCTCATGTGCATGTTGGCCATGTCTATGTCTTCCTCTGTGAGATTTCTGTTCATGTCTTTTGCCCATTTCATGATTGGATTGTTTCTTTTTTTTTAATTTATTTTTTATTGGTGTTCAATTTACTAACATACAGAATAACCCCCAGTGCCCGTCACCCATTCACTCCCACCCCCCGCTCTTCTCCCCTTCTACCACCCCTAGTTCGTTTCCCAGAGTTAGCAGTCTTTACGTTCTGTCTCCCTTTCTGATATTTCCCACACATTTCTTCTCCCTTCCCTTATATTCCCTTTCACTATTATTTATATTCCCCAAATGAATGAGAACATGTAATGTTTGTCCTTCTCCGACTGACTTACTTCACTCAGCATAATACCTTCCAGTTCCATCCACGTTGAAGCAAATGGTGGGTATTTGTCATTTCTAATAGCTGAGTAATATTCCATTGTATACATAAACCACATCTTCTTTATCCATTCATCTTTCGTTGGACACCGAGGCTCCTTCCACAGTTTGGCTATCGTGGCCATTGCTGCTATAAACATCGGGGTGCAGGTGTCCCGGCGTTTCATTGCATTTGTATCTTTGGGGTAAATCCCCAACAGTGCAATTGCTGGGTCATAGGGCAGGTATATTTTTAACTGTTTGAGGAACCTCCACACAGTTTTCCAGAGTGGCTGCACCAGTTCACATTCCCACCAACAGTGTAAGAAGGCTCCCTTTTCTCCGCATCCTCTCCAACATTTGTTGTTTCCTGCCTTGTTAATGTTCCCCATTCTCGCTGGTGTGAGGTGGTATCTCATTGTGGTTTTGATTTGTATTTCCCTGATGGCAAGTGATGCAGAGCATTTTCTCATATGCATGTTGGCCATGTCTATGTCTTCCTCTGTGAGATTTCTGTTCATGTCTTTTGCCCATTTCATGATTGGATTGTTTGTTTCTTTCCTGTTGAGTTTAATAAGTTCTTTATAGATCTTGGAAACTAGCCCTTTATCTGATACGTCATTTGCAAATATCTTCTCCCATTCTGTAGGTTGTCTTTGAGTTTTGTTGACTGTATCCTTTGCTGTGCAAAAGCTTCTTATCTTGATGAAGACCCAATAGTTCATTTTTGCTTTTGTTTCTTTTGCCTTTGTGGATGTATCTTGCAAGAAGTTGCTGTGGCCGAGTTCAAAAAGGGTGTTGTCTGTGTTCTCCTCTAGGATTTTGATGGAATCTTGTCTCACATTTAGATCTTTCATCCATTTTGAGTTTATCTTTGTGTATGGTGAAAGAGAGTGGTCTAGTTTCATTCTTCTGCATGTGGATGTCCAATTTTCCCAGCACCATTTACTGAAGAGACTGTCTTTCTTCCAGTGGATAGTCTTTCCTCCTTTATCGAATATTATCCAAGAATAATTTCTTTAGAAATGGACAAGTCAGGGCAGCCCGGGTGGCTCAGAGGTTTAGCATTGCCTTCAGTCCAGGGCGTGATCCCGGATCGAGTCCCACATCAGGCTCCCTGCTTGGAGCCTGCTTCTCCCTCTGCCTGTGTCTCTGCCTCTGTGTGTGTGTGTGTCTCTAAAATAAATAAAATATTAAAAAAAAAGAAATGGACAAGTCTATCCTAAAATTCACAGGACATTCCAAGGGGCCCAAATACCTAAAACAATCCTGAAAATGAAAACCAAAATTGGAATACTTACACCTCCTGATTTCAAAACTGACTACTAACCTATAATAATCAGAACAGTAGTAAATAAAAACAGTGAAAGGGATCAAAGGGGAAAGGAGAGAAAATGAGTGGGAAATATCAGAGAGAGTAACAGACATGAGAGACTCCTAACTCTGGGAAATTAACAAGGGGTAGTGGAATGGGAGGTGGGCAGGGGAATGGGGTGACTGGGTGATGGGCACTGAGGGGGGCACTTGACAGGATGAGCACTGGGTGTTATACTATATGTTGGCAAATTGAACTCCAATAAAAAAATGCCCAAAAAAAACCATATAGAGCAATAAAATGAAATTGAATGTCCAAAAATAAACCCATACTTCTGTAATCAATTGATTTTCTTTTTTAAAAAATATTTTATTTATTTATTCATGAAAGGCACAAAGAGGCAGAGAGAGAGGAAGAAGCAGGCTCCCTGTGGAGAGCCTAATGTGGGACTCGATTCCAGGATTCTGGGATCATGACCTGAACCAAAAGCAGACACTCAACCACTGTCACCCAGGTGCCCCGATCAATTGATTTTCAACAAAGGATACCAAGACTCTTCAGTGGGAAAAGAAAACTCTCTTCATCAAATGGTGTTGGCACATGTGGATATCCACTTGCAGTAGAAAGAAGCTGGAACTCTACCTCGCACAACACACAAATATTAACTCAAAATGTATCAAAGGCACTTGATGGAATGAGCACTGGGTGTTATACTGTACGTTGGAAAATTGAATTTAAATTTAAAAATGTAAAAAAAATGTATCAAAGACCTAAATTTATGAGCTAAAACTAGAACAGTTAGGAAAAAAAATGCAGATGTAAATCTCCATGGCCTTGATTTGGCAATGGATTCTTACAGAAGACCCCAAATGCACATGCAACAAAAAAGACTTCATCAAAACAGAAGCATTTGTTCATTAGAGCAAAAAGACCATGAGAAAGTGGAAAGACAACCTATGAAATGAAAAAAAAATAGCAAATCACATGTCTCATACAGTCTACTATAGAATATATAAAGAATTCTTACAGCTTAAAACCAAGTCAAACAAAGAATTATTTTATAAAGGCAAAGGACTTGAACAGACATTTCTCAAAAAAAAATACTGATATTCAACAATCACATGAAAAGATGTTAAATATCATTAGTCATTTGGAAAATGCAAATCAAAACCATAACAAGATATCACCTGACATACACTATAAAGGCTATAAGAAAAAAATGTTAAGTACCAAGTGTTGCTGAGAATGTGGATATTGGAACTCTGTGTGTTCTAGGTGGGGATGTGAAATGGTGCCTCCATTTTGGAAAGAGTTTGGTGGTTCCTCAAAAAGTTGGTTGAACACAGAGTGACCTCAATGCTGAGAAATTCCACTCCTATGTATATATGCAAAATGCTGAGAACAGTTATTCAAAAAAACCTTGTCCACCAATATTCATAGTAACACTATTCAAAATAATCAAATGGTAACAACACAAAAGTCCGTCAGTTGTATATGAATGGATATACAAAAGGTGCTGTATCCACAATGCTGGAATTTCCATAAAAAGGAAAGAAATACTGACACATGATACAACATGGATTCACCTTGAAGCCATGATGCTGTGTGAAAGAAACTATGATTCTTTCATATAGATATGAAATGCCCAAAAAAGGCAAATCCATAGACATAGAAAACAGACTGGTGGCTGTCAGGGGCTGACAGAGGAAAGATGAGAAAGGACTGCATAGTGGATACACTATTTACATTTGGGGTGATGAAAATATTTTCGATGGAGGTGATAATTGTACAACTCTGGGTGTATGAAGTACAACTAAATTGTACACTTTGTTCAAAATGGTGAATTTTATGTTACATGAATTTACCTCAATAAAATAAGTCATACTTAAATATCAAATAATAGCAAATGGATATTCTTAAAATTTTTTAATTATCTCCTTTTGAAGATGTTTCTCTTTGGTTATCTTAAATTCTTCACTATAATTATTTCATTTGCTGATAATTTACATTAAAATGAAAATGTATTTGTCATTTCTAATGGCTGAGTAATATGACAAATACCCACCATTTGCTTCAACGTGGATGGAACTGGAGGGTATTATGCTAAGTGAAATAAGTCAATCGGAGAAGGACAAACATTATATGTTCTCATTCATTTGGGGAATATAAATAATAGTGAAAGGGAATAGAAGGGAAAGGAAAAGAAATGAGTAGTAAATACCAGAAAGGGAGACAGAACATAAAGACTACTAACTCTGGGAAACGAACTAGGGGTGGTGGAAGGGGAGGAGGGCGGGGAGTGGGGGTGAATGGGTGATGGACACTGAGGTGGGCACTTGACAGGATGAGCACTGGGTGTTATTCTGTATGTTGGCAAATTGAACACCAATTAAAAATAAATTTATTATTAAAAAAATAAAATAAAATAAAAAATAAAGTATTTAAAATTCAAAAAATAAAAAAATAAAATGAAAATGTATATGATTCAAGGTTTATTCATTTCTTTTTAACCTCTTAATTGGTTTATAACGCTATACACATGTTCACTCCCTCCAGTGAGGTTGGGGGACAAATGAGGTGGGGAACAGGCAGAGCAGGAGCCTGAGGCAGACCCCAGCACTTACCTGTGCCTGCAGATGAATTGAAGTTCAACAGCCCATTGGGCAGGGCCTGGCTTACATCTCTCAGGACATCTTCCAGGCCAACCAGCAGGTTAGTGGCCACATAGTGCTGTTTTGAGTGAGGCAAGGCCTCCAGATCTCCCGGAGTCTCCAGCAGCTCATCCACCCCCCATATGAGTTTCTAGAGGGATGGGGACACAGTGAGCCATGAAGACCCTGCCCACTCAGCCCAAGAGCAGACCCTGGAGATTCATTGGTAGACAAAGGTGGTACTGGATCAGATTCCCTGGGTCTTTGCCCCTGCAATCCAGCCACACACAGTCAACCCTTTCTCACAAATTCCAAGAATGAAATTAGCCCAATGTCCACAAACAGCAGGAAGAAAAGTTATTTATGGGTGCAGGTGGGTGTTAACAATGAGTACCAATGTCTGCATATCTGCTCTTCCCACCCACTCTGGGAGAGATGGGGCCTCAGACAGGCAGCATTTTGTTGGGGCTTCTTGCTCCCAGGCCTCTATGGGATGCCTCCACCTTGCTTCTCCTGGGGTGTGCCCTTACCTGGATGGTTTCCTGAGCCAAGGCTGGCTTGAAGTCTCTGCGCAGCTCTTGGACTCTTTCAAAGAAATTAGAGAGTCTCTAGAATAGAGATGAGAGAGGTCAGAGATCCTCACGTGTGGATGTGGGAGCCTAGGGGAAATGGGTGAATGAGATGGGCTGCACAGAGGGATGCCTGCCTTCTGGTCCCTACTGGGGCCACTCACATGGCTCTTGATTCCAGGGGGTGGGGTCCAGGTGGGGAAGGATATCTCTGCAGGGGATAGAACAGATGTTCATTAGGTGTGAGAGTGTCTGTGTTTATGTCTGTATCAGGGGCAGGTCTGGGGTCAAGTGAGACCAGGTACCTTCACAGGTGGTGTTCAGTTGCTTATCCTGGAATCCAGGTTTGGGCTCCCAGCCCCGGCGGCAGCGGCACTGGTAGGAGCCCACAGTGTTGACGCAGACAGTGGAGTAATGGCACATATGCTGCCCAGAGCTGCACTCGTCCACATCTGGGGGCGCAAAGATGGGAAACAGAACACCTTTCCTCTCCATGCCCTGCTCCTGTTTCCTGTGTTAGTGTCTCCCATTAATGGGAGGTGATATCACCTGCTGACCCCACATCCTGGTGATGCAGGGCTTATAGGAAGTTTGTGGAAGCCTGACACCTAGCATGTGATCCCTGTACTGATGTGCAGGTTGTGAATATAGAAATACCTTTGTCCCAGTTAGTAATTAGCTGCTGCCTGGGGTCTCCAAGGAACCTGCTCTTTGGTACCCCAGCTCCTTCCCCAGGAAACTCCAGATCTTTTCCCATCCAGCCTCAAAGGAATTAATGCCTGGTAGGGCAGGACACCCCCAGGGTTCATGCTGCTTGGTTTGTGTGGGTGTCACTGAATATGTGATCAGATGTTCTGAGTGTGTGTCTCCAGGATGTGGCGTCTGAGCTCTGGACCTTCACAGACGGTGCTGTTTGGGCCATTGGGGGATCCAGGAACCGGCTTCCATCCCAGGTGGCAGTGGCACTCATAGCCACCGATGTTTTTGAGACAGTGTGTGGAGTTGTGGCATGGGTTCTGCCCTGAGGTACTTTCATTCACATCTGAGGAAAGCCAGAGGGTCATAGTGTCCTCCCCTGACTGAACCCATCCTTTCTGTCCTTCTTTCAGACTCTTTAGCACTTCACATCAAGAATACCACACACATGTACCAGCCACCTAGCCTGTCAATATAAATGTAATGATAGCATTTTCCTCTGTAAAAACTCCATAATTTCCTTGCAAAGTGGACATGGGACAACCAGGAATATGTGTCATTCCAGACAAAGCTGAGTCTCTTCACATATAGTGCAGATTGTGTGGGTAGATAAAGGGGGGAGGCTGTGATGGGAGGTTGTGGGAGGTTGTGACACTGAGATGCCCTTGTGTTGACTGATGGGGGCTCGGGAATGGCACCAATGCTGTCCCAAGCTGCATCCCTGTCCTTATTAGACATATCCCAGAGGGTCAGCCCTGCCCTACCCAGGCCAGGTTTCCTGTCTCCTCACTGCCTGCACCGAGCACGCACCATTCCTGAAAGTATGGCTGCCTCTCCACTGCCAAACCTCCTCATGGCAGCTTCCTTTAAGATGGGCTCAGCAGAGACATTATGCTGGAACATACATGCTCTCAGATTGTGAAGTACCTTGATGCCATCTCTCTTTTGCTTTATGAAAATAAAATGCCAACTAGATATTTGCACAAAGGATACAAAAACCTGATTCAAAGGGATGCATGCACCTTGGTTTTTATAGCAGCATTATCAACAATAGCCAAACTATACAAGAGTCCAAATGTCCATCAACTAATGAATGATTAAGGAAGATGTGGTGTATATATCAATGGAATGTTACTCAGCCATCAAAAAGAATGAATTCTTGCCATTGCAGTGATGTGGATGAAGCAAGAGTATATGATGCTAACTGAAATAAGTCAATCAGAGAGAGACAAATATCATATGATTTCCCTGATATGTGGAACTTAAAAAACAAAACAGATGAACATTAGGGGGGAAAAGAGAGAAAACAGACTCGTAAATATAGAACACAATCCTCTGGTTGTGTCCCTCCAGATGGGATGTGAATGGGAGGATGAGCTAAATAGGTGATGGGCATGAAGACAGGCATGTATCCTAATGAGCACTGGGTGTTGTATGGATGTGATGAATCACTAAATTCCATACCTGAAACTAATATACTAGTATGTTGACTAAAAGGAATTTAAATTAAAACTTGAAAATTTAAAAACAATTAATTAATTAAATAAGAGGGAAAAAAAGAAAAGAAGATGCCAAGTGGCAAGGAGGATATTTAAAAATTACAGGAGTGACCAGGAGTGACCCTCTTGAGAAAGTACTGACTCTGGGAATTTGGAAAGGGACATTATACCAGGTAGATGCCCAGGGTGTTCTCTGATGCCTGGAGAAAGTGGGGTGAGTGATCCAAACCTCACTGATGGGCAGATGGAAGGTGTGGGTGGTTCCTACCTCGACATGTGTTCTCAGTCTCATTCATGAATGTCGTTGCCCCAGAAGCAAGCTCATATCCCAGGCTGCACATGCAGTAGTAGCTCCCCTCTGTGTTCTGACAGTCTGCTAACCGTCCACAGGATACCAACGGAGGTGGTCCACACTCATTGATGTCTGGAACACAACAGGGCAAAGGGTCACCTCCCAAAGGTGTTAGTTCCTGCAGGGCAGAGGCCTGACCTCCAGCCTGACTCTGCCAAAGGGACTGGAGAGAGCTCAGCTTGCAGGTGGCATTCCTGGAACAGGTCTGAGCTGGAGCCAGCTGCTCTAGAAGGCCTGCTACCTTCTCTGCTCATCTCTACTCTCTGGTTGGGTCTGAGGACACCTAGATTCAGATACTCTGTTGTTTTAGAATGGGAGCTATGAGGAGGTCTGCATCCCCTTCTGCAGGCCTTGTGAGGTGGACGAAAGCACTATAAATCTGTTTACACTATTGTGGATGTGGAGTTGGGCTCCAGTCAGGGTGACAGTGGCTCTGAAGCCCACTCTCGATGTTAAGTCAGTGAAGGGAACCCTGGCTGGGTGGTACACATCATTCAACCTGAGGATGAAGCCAGGTGGTCAGGCCCCTGCCCGTTGATAGTTTCCACCTCCAATTACTCATGGTGACCTTAGTACACCTCAGAGTACTCATCACCTGCCCCCCCCTCCAAGCTCTCAACATCAGGCATTTTCAAGAAGCCTGAGGATGTTTCTGGAGAAGACTTGCTACCTCCAACCCTGGAGGAAGTTCCTCTTATCAGAGCCCATCGCAGATATGAAATGAGGAAGCAGCATGCAGTTCTCACAGCTGAGTCACTGCGGGCATTTCTGGAATCTTATCTCTGTCTGTTCTCTAAACATGAGAGCAAAGATTCCCTCCAGCAAGGTTTTCTTTGAGTAACTTCAGGACCCACAGAGCTGGGGCCACACATCACTGGCTAAAAATAACTGTTCAATAAGAATCTACAAGACAGGAATGTATCAAAATGCAGAGACAGAATGTTTCTTCTGTACATTCCAATCAGGAAACCAAAGACTTTCAGAGCCTGAAAGGACTCGTGGCATCACGCTGAGTCAGGGCAGGCAACTTGTCTCCTCCAGAGCAGTTTCCCACCAGAACTCCTAGACTTCCCTTCTAAGGTCCCAGGTCCAGGCTTGAGTGTCAACACCAGGACATGGCAGGATGTGGGAAGACACACCTGACACATTCATATTCACCCCCACCTGGGGAATGAGACTGACCTCTTCTCCTCTCAGATGGTGGCAATGGCTGGACATCTGTCTTCAAGGTTGTTGGGTGGGGTGGGGTGGGGTGGGGTGGAGTGGGAGACAGGTGAGAATGAGGTGTGCAGGAGGGGAAGACACAATGATGAGAAATTCTCAACCTGACAGGTGTGCTCCCAGAAAGGACCTGGGATCCAGTCACACCAGCCATTTTCCTTTGTTATTAATACGTATGCATCCAAGATAATTTTAATTAATGAAGAGTATTTTTTGTATAAATACAGTGCAATTTGCTTTTTCTCCATTTTTATTGTAAAGTTCACATAACATAAAATTTATCACCTTAACCATTTTTAGTATTAATCTCCTTTTATAATTTGTGTTGTTGAAGAATAAAATCTCAGTTTTCAACCCAGATCTAGTTCTACCACCTGACTAACTACGGGACCTTGGACAGGTCAGTCAATCTCTTTGAGTCCAAATTTGATCATTTAAAAAACCACGTAGCTCTGCTTCTCTCATTGGTCTACTGTGAGGAGGAAGGTGGAAAATCTTGACTGTGAGAGGGAGGTACATGTTCCACACGAGTTCATGCTAGAAGAAGAGCCTGAGCTTCCAGGCCTTGACTGTTTCTTCCCTCTCCTTACTTTCACAACCTCTCGCCTTTCCTTGTGCTATGAGAATCATAAAGTAATAACAGCAGTGACCATGATAATAGCTTGTGTTTAACAGTCTGCTCTGTACTAGTCTTTACCTGTCCTGCTCACACATAAATTTTAAATCTGATTCCATCTGTGGGAGGTAGGTACAATGATTATCCCCAACTTACAGGCAAGCAAACTGAGGCATAGAGAGGAGAACACCTTCCCCCATCACCTCCATCCACCATCTCCATCCCCCTCCAACACTCCAGGCCCCTTTACCATCACAACTCCCCCGGCCACGGAAAATCTCCCCAGATGAAGAATTGAATCCCGGAGAGCAGCGACAGGCGTCACCATTGAAAATAGTGGATTTCGGAGGGCAATGGCGAACAGAGTCTGTGGAGGCAGAGGGTGTGGGGACAGAAACACAGTCAGAAGCCTCAATAAATGGAGGGAACCAGCTGCCAGCTGGGGGTCCAAGAGCAGGGGAAGGTGGGTGGAGGAAGAAGAGGGATAGCTGCTACTGGAATAGGAAAAGACAGACAACTCTGGACATTTGAGAAGATAGAAACAATTTCTGTTATCTGCAAAACACCAGAGCCTCAGTGGGGCTGGCTAGGATGACTTACCACTATTTATTTGGGCTCCAACACCCAATGCCAACAGCAGCAACATCAAGAGTCCTAGGGCAGAAAAAAACAGAAAGATGACAAAAAGAGGAGTGGAGCTCCAGTTTCAGTTCATGTCCGCATGGTCATTGCATTATGGTTGGTGGCTCTGATGCTGCAGCCTATGTTTCTTCCAAGGCTCTTGTAATTTATGAAGATTTCAGGACCAGTTCTCTACCCTCCCTCTCCCCAGATTCTGCAAGGAGTCAGTCACCAACAGACACCATGCCTATGGAACCTCCATTCTAAAAGTAAAGGGACAGAATAAACACAGATGATATCAGGGACACAACTTAGAAATTCCAGCCTCTCCCAGGGACACGTGGGTGGGTCACTAGGTTTAATGTCCAACTTTCACTTTCAGTTCAGGTCATGATCTCATGCCTTGGGAGATCAAGCCCTGCATCAGGCTCTCTGCTCAGTGGGGAGTCTGACTGGGATTCTTTCCCTCCTCTTCTAACCCTCCTTCCCACTCAAGTATATAAACCATTTTAAAAAGAGAGGGAGAGGGAGAGAGAGAGAGAAGTTCCAGCTTCTCCCAATGGAGGCAGTATACCTTGAAGCACAAAGTACTCAGATTGTTGTGTTATGCCCATACCCAAGTTCTTGGTTCTCTGGCAATGGCGGAAATCTACCCCAAGCATTTCTCTTCCAGGATCAATCCCCCCTACTTAATATACATATTTCAGGGAACACAAGAAGAGTGTGGGTTGGAGGATCAGACAGCCCCAAGTCTGAGTCCCAGCTCATAGTGGTTTTGGCCAGGCAGAAAGCCCGGAGTCGTGAGACGGGGAATTGATGACAGGTAAAGGGTGAGAACTATACCACTGGCAGGTCAAGACACAATCTCCTGGTTAAGTGGCCTCTCCAAGTGGAGTACCCATGGCTTCTATGGTTCCTTCCTAGTGAGCTCCTAGCTCTCCTACAGCACACTGAGGACACAGCCTTTCCCTTTCTCTCCCAGGCTGGTCCTGAGCAATGGGTCACCAGACAGGCCTCGTGGTATGAACCCGTTGAAGGTAGGAAGGAATCAAAAAAAAAAAAAAAAAGGAAGGAATCTACCCCACAGGCAATCATGACCTGGCCACCTGTTAGAATCTGTCATTCCATTCATGGGAGGCATGATGTTGCTGTGAAGGTGGGTTTTTTTAAATAAGAGTAACACTGAAGTCAGTAAACTCTGAGTCAAGTGGATTACACTCCATCATGTGGGTGGTCCTTGCCCAATCAGTTACAGACCTTAGGAGGAAAAAAACTGACCTCCTCCAAAGAAGAGAGAATTCTGCTTCCAGACTGACTTCAAACTCGAGATGCAACATCAGCGTCCCTGAAAACATGCCTGGGTTTCCAGCCTGTCCTACAGATTTTAGACTTTCCAACTTTAACAATCTCATAAACCAATTTCTTAAACTAACACATTCTCTCTCATCTCTCTCTCTCTCTACACACACACACACACACACATACATATATATCTACACACACATTTACATCTCTATACATATGCGCACATATACACATATAGATAGACCAAAACTTGGTTCTATTTCTTTGGAGAACCTGGTTTAATACAGACTGTAAAATGAGAAAGGTCTGAAAAGTATCCGAGTGTGCCTAGAAAAAAATTTCACCAACTTCCTTCCTTGAGAACTTAGTATAATTAAATTAATACCATTCCTCAAATTTTATCCCTGTTCTCCCTTACAGAGATAGTAGAAACAAACAGTGAAAAATAGAGCAAAAACCAGAAATAAAGCAAAGAACAGAGAAAATTCTCATGCTGCATAGAGTTCTTGGTTGCTTTAGTTGCCTTATGCCAATTGTAATTCTGCCTACCTGGCAGCAACCTTGGATGCCCATTTCTCTTGGTGCAGACACCAGTGAGCACAGCCACAGAGGATGCCATCTGGACTTGATCTGTGTGTGCTAAAAAGACTTCTGTTTACTTGTGCGCTAGATGAACTGACTTAGTAAACTGCTGGTCTGGAGGTTTCTTTCCCCTGTTTCCTCATGATGAACATCTCTGAAACTCATACTTCTCTTTTTAAGTATTTCCTTCGCATTACCAATATTCACGTAGAAAGCTTCCTTGATGGCTGTTCTATCTTTTTTATATAGGAAGACCTCTCAAACACGAAGACTCATTCCACTAGTGTCTTTGCCCCTACAAGGTCTGTTTTTTATCTATTTATTGTCTATTCACAGACATCTTTATTTTTAAGTCTTTATTTTGAAATAAGTGTAAGTTGACAAGAAGTTTCAAAAACAATAACCAAGGTCTTTCACCTGGTTTCCTGAAAAAGATACATTTTAAATATATATGTATTTTTGTAATGATACTCAAATATCTAAATCATGAACAAGGGGTAGTGGAAGGGAAAGTGGGCGGGGGATTGGGGTGACTGGGTGATGGGCAATGAAGGGGGCACTTGGCGGGATGAGCACTGGGTGTTATGCTGTATGTTGGCAAATTGAACTCCAATAAAAAAATTTTTAATAAAATAAAATAAAATTCTGATAAAATGGGGGGAAAAAACTTGACAACAGCATGATACACACATACTCTTCTGTGGCATTTTATCACATGTGTAGATTCCTGTAACTGTCACTGCAATAAAGTAGATAAGTATCCTGTCAACACAAACCTCCTTCTCATGTGACCCCAAGATCCCTAAGCCCTGTCTGGTCTAGAAACAAGATGTTTTTGCTCTTCAGCAAAACTCAACACAGACTGAGATTCGTATTTTTTTTTGTATATTTTTTATTGGAGTTCGATTTACCAACATATAGAATAACACCCAGTGCTCATCCTGTCAAGTGACCCCCTCAGTTCCCAACACCCAGTCACCTCATCCCCCTGCCCACCTCCCCTCCCACTGCCCCCTGTTCATTTCCCAGAGTTAGGAGTCTCTCATGTTCTCTCACCCTCACTGATATTTCCCACTCATTTTCTCTCCTTTACCCTTTATTCCCTTTCACTAATTTTTATATTCCCCAAAAGAATGAGACCATATAATGTTTGTCCTTCTCTGATTGACTTACATCACTCAGCATAATACCCTCAAGTTGTATTCACGTTGAAGCAAATGGTGGGTTTGTCGTTTCTAATGGCTGAGTAATATTCCATTGTATACATAAACCACATCTTCTTTATCCATTCATCTTTCAATGGACACTGAGGCTCCTTCCACAGTTTGGCTATTGTGGACATTGATGCTATAAACATTGGGGTGAAGGTGTCCTACCGTTTCACTGTATACGTATCTGTACAGCATACAGTAGTGAAATTGCTGGGTCATAGGGTAGTTCTATTTTTAACTCTTTGAGGAACCTCCAAACAGTTTTCCAGAGTGGCTGCACCAGTTGACATTCCCACCAGGAGTGCAAGAGGGTTGCCCTTTCTCCACATGCTCCTCAACATTTGTGGCCACCTGTCTTGTTCATTTTCACCATTCTCATTGGTGTGAGGAGGTATCTCAAGGTGGTTTTTCTTAATATAAATTTATTTTTTATTGGTGTTCAATTTGCCAACATATAGAATAACATCCACTACTCATCCCGTCAAGTGCCCCCCTCAGTGCTCACCACCCAGTACCCCACGCCACCCCCGCCCACCTCCCCTTCCACCACCCCTAGTTCGGTTCCCAGAGTTAGGAGTCTCTCGTGTTCTGTCTCCCTTTCTGATATTTCCTACCCATTTCTTCTCCCTTCCCATATATTCCCTTTCACTATGATTTATATTCCCCAAATGAATGAGAACATATAATGTTTGTCCTTATCCAATTGACTCATTTCACTCAGCATAATACCCTCCAGTTCCATCCACGATGAAGCAAAGGTGGGTATTGGTCCTTCCTAATGGCTGAGTAATATTCCTTTAATACATAGACCACATCTTCTTTATCCTTTTATTATTTTTATTTTTTTATAATAAATTTATTTTTTATTGGTGTTCAATATGCCAACATACAGAATAACACCAGTGCTCATCCCATCAAGAGACCCCCTCAGTGCCCGTCACCCATTCACCCCAACCCCCTGCCCTCCGCCCCTTCCACCAGCCCTAGTTCATTTCCCAGAGTTAGGAGTCTTTATGTTCTGTCTCCCTTTCTGATATTTCCCACACACTTCTTCTCCCTTCCCTTATATTCCCTTTCGCTGTTATTTATATTCCCCAAATGAATGAGAACATATAATGTTTGTCCTTCTCCGATTGACTCATTTCACTCAGCATAATACCCTCCAGTTCCATCCACGTTGAAGCAAATGATGGGTATTTGTCATTTCTAATGGCTGAGTAATATTCCATTGTATACATAGACCACATCTTCTTTATCCATTCATCTTTCGATGGACACCGAGGCTCCTTCCACAGCTTGGCTATTGTGACGTTGCTGCCATAAACATCGGGTGCAGGTGACCCGGCACCTCATTGCATCTGTATCTTTGGGGTAAATCCCCAGCAGTGCAATTGCTGGGTCATAGGGCAGATCTATTTTTAACTCTTTGATGAACCTCCACACAGATTTCCAGAGTGGCTGCACCAGTTCACATTCCCACCAACAGTGCAGCAGGGTTCCCCTTTCTCCACATCCTCTCCAACATTTGAGGTTTCCTGCCTTGTTAATTTTCCCCATTCTCACTGGTGTGAGGTGGTATCTCATTGTGGTTTTGATTTGTATTTCCCTGATGGCAAGTGATGTGGAGCATTTTCTCATGTGCTTGTTGGCCATGTCTATGTCTTCCTCTGTGAGATTTCTCTTCATGTCTTTTGCCCATTTCATGACTGGATTGTTTGTTTCTTTCCTGTTGAGTTTAATAAGTTCTTTATAGATCTTGGAAACTAGCCCTTTATCTGATATGTCATTTGCAAATATCTTCTCCCATTCTGTAGGCTGTCTTTTGGTTTGTTGACTGTGTCTTTGGCTATACAAAGCTTCTTATCTTGATGAAGTCCCCATAGTTCATTTTTGCTTTTGTTTCTTTTGCCTTCGTGGATGTATCTTGCAAGAAGTTACTGTGGTCGAGTTCAAAAAGGGCGTTGCCTGTGTTCTCCTCTAGGATTTTGATGGAATCTTGTCTCACATTTAGATCTTTCATCCATTTTGAGTTTATCTTTGTGTATGGTGCAAGAGAGTGGTCTAGTTTCATTCTTCTGCATGTGGATGTCCAATTTTCCCAGCACCATTTATTGAAGAGACTGTCTTTCTTCCAGTGGATAGTGTTTTCTCCTTTGTCGAATATTAGTTGGCCATAAAGTTCAGGGTCCACTTCTGGGTTCTCTATTCTGTTCTATTGATCAATGTGTCTGTTTTTGTGCCAGTAGCACCTGTCTTGATGACCACAACTTTGTAGTACAACCTGAAATCTGGCATTGTGATGCCCCCAGATATGGTTTTCTTTTTTAAAATTCCCCTGACTATTCGGGGTCTTTTCTGATTCCACACAAATCTTAGGATGATTTGTTCCAACTCTCTGAAGAAAGTCCATGGTATTTTGATAGGGATTGGATTAAACGTGTCAATTGCCCTGGGTAGCATTGACATTTTCAAAATATTAATTCTTCTAATCCATGAGTATAGAATATTTTTCCATCTTTTTGTGTCTTCCTCAATTTCTTTCAGAAGTGCTCTGTAGTTTTTAGGGTATAGATCCTTTACCTCTTTGGCTAGGTTTATTCCTAGGTATCTTATGCTTTTGGGTACAATTGTAAATGGGATTGACTCCTTAATTTCTCTTTCTTCAGTCTCATTGTTAGTGTATAGAAATGCCATTGACATCTGGGCATTGATTTTGTATCCTGCCATGCTGCCAAATTGCTGTATGAGTTCTAGCAATCTTGGGGTGGAGTCTTTTGGGTTTTCAATGTAGAGTATCATGTCATGGGCAAAGAGGGAGAGTTTGACTTCTTCTTTGCCAATTTGAATGCCTTTAATGTCTTTTTGTTGCCTGATTGCTGAGGCTAGGACTTCCAGTGCTATGTTGAATAGCAGTGGTGAGAGTGGACATCCCTGTCTTGTTCCTGATCTTAGGGGAAAGGCTCCCAGTGCTTCCCCACTGAGAATTATATTTGCTGTGGGCTTTTCATAGATGGCCTTTAAGATGCTGAGGAATGTTCCCTCTATCCCTACACTCTGAAGAGTTTTGATCAGAAATGGATGCTGTACTTTGTCAAATGCTTTCTCTGCATCCAATGAGAGGATCATATGGTTCTTGTTTTTTCCTCTTGCTGATATGATGAATCACATTGTTTTATGAGTGTTGAACCAGCTTTGCATCCCAGGGTTGAATCCTACTTGGTCATGGTGAATAATCTTCTTAATGTATTGTTGTATCCTATTGGCTAATATCTTGTTGAGAATTTTTGCATCCATGTTCATCAGGGATATTGGTCTATAATTCTCCTTTTTGGTGGGGTCTTTGTCTGGTTTTGGAATTAAGGTCTTCTGGCCTCATAGAATGATTTTGGAAGTTATCCATCTCTATCTTTTGGAACAGCTTTAGCAGAATATGTATTATTTCTTCTTTAAACGTTTGATAGAATTCTCCTGGAAGGCCATCTGGCCCTGGACTTTTGTGTCTTCGGAGGTTTCTGATGACTGCTTCAATTTCCTCCCCAGTTATTGGCCTGTTCAGGTTTTCTATTTCTCCTGTTCCAGTTTTGGTATTTTGTTGTTTTCCAGAAATGCGTCCATTTCTTCTAGATTGGCTAATTTATTGGTGTATAGCTGCTCATAATATGTTTTAAAAATCGTTCGTAATTTCTTGGTGTTGGTGGTGATCTTTCCTTTCTCATTCATGATTTTATTAATCTGAGTGTTTTCTCTCTTCTTTTTAATAAGGCTGGCTAATGGTTTATCTATCTTATTAATTCTTTCAAAGAACCAACTCCTGGTTTTGTTGATCTGTTCCACAGTTCTTCTGGTCTCGATTTCGTTGAGTTCTGCTCGAATCTTTATTAACTCTCTTCTTCTCCTGGGTGTAGGATCTATATGCTCTTTTTTCTCCAGCTCCTTTAGGTACAAGGTTAGCTTTTGTATTTGAGTTCTTTCCAGTTTTTTTTTTTTTTGTCCTTTAAAGGTTTTCTTTATTTATTTGAGAGACAGGGAAAGCACGCATGCACTGGCCAGGAGGGGCAGAGGGAGAAGGAGAGAATCTCAAGCAGACTCCACATTGAGCACAGAGCCCCAGTGCGGGGCTTGATCTCATGACCCTGAGATCATGACCTGAGCCCAAATCAAGAGTCTGATGCTTAACCCACTGAGCTACCCAGATGCCCTTGACATCATTCTTGAAATGAGATGCAGTGGGTGCTGTCCTCCTCCCTTGGTGGGCAAGCTTCCTTGTCTTCAAAACACATTTCCAGAGCAGAAGGAAGCCCAAGCACCACATTTCTTTCTTTTTTAATTTATTTTTTATTGGTGTTCAATTTACTAACATACAGAATAACCCCCAGTGCCCATCACCCATTCACTCCCACCCCCCGCCCTTCTCCCCTTCCACCACCCCTAGTTCGTTTCCCAGAGTTAGCAGTCTTTACGATCTGTCTCCCTTTCTGATATTTCCCACACATTTCTTCTCCCTTCCCTTATATTCCCTTTCACTATTATTTATATTCCCCAAATGAATGAGAACATGTAATGTTTGTCCTTCTCCGACTGACTTACTTCACTCAGCATAATACCCTCCAGTTCCATCCACGTTGAAGCAAATGGTGGGTATTTGTCATTTCTAATAGCTGAGTAATATTCCATTGTATACATAAACCACATCTTCTTTATCCATTCATCTTTCGTTGGACACCGAAGCTCCTTCCACAGTTTGGCTATCGTGGCCATTGCTGCTATAAACATCGGGGTGCAGGTGTCCCGGCGTTTCATTGCATTTGTATCTTTGGGGTAAATCCCCAGCAGTGCAACTGCTGGGTCATAGGGCAGGTATATTTTTAACTGTTTGAGGAACCTCCACACAGTTTTCCAGAGTGGCTGCACCAGTTCACATTCCCACCAACAGTGTAAGAGGGCTCCCTTTTCTCCGCATCCTCTCCAACATTTGTTGTGTCCAGCCTTGTTAATTTTCCCCATTCTCACTGGTGTGAGGTGGTATCTCATTGTGGTTTTGATTTGTATTTCCCTGATGGCAAGTGATGCAGAGCATTTTCTCATATGCATGTTGGCCATGTCTATGTCTTCCTCTGTGAGATTTCTGTTCATGTCTTTTGCCCATTTCATGATTGGATTGTTTGTTTCTTTGGTGTTGAGTTTAAGAAGTTCTTTATAGATCTTGGAAACTAGCCCTTTATCTGATATGTCATTTGCAAATATCTTCTCCCATTCTGTAGGTTGTCTTTGAGTTTTGTTGACTGTATCCTTTGCTGTGCAAAAGCTTCTTATCTTGATGAAGTCCCAATAGTTCATTTTTGCTTTTGTTTCTTTTGCCTTCGTGGATGTATCTTGCAAGAAGTTACTATGGCCGAGTTCAAAAAGGGTGTTGCCTGTGTTCTTCTCTAGGATTTTGATGGAATCTTGTCTCACATTTAGATCTTTCATCCATTTTGAGTTTATCTTTGTGTATGGTGCAAGAGAGTGGTCTAGTTTCATTCTTCTGCATGTGGATGTCCAATTTTCCCAATACCATTTATTGAAGAGACTGTCTTTCTTCCAATGGATAGTCTTTCCTCCTTTATCGAATATTAGTTGACCATAAAGTTCAGGGTCCACTTCTGCATTCTCTATTCTGTTCCACTGATCTATGCGTCTGTTTTTGTGCCAGTAGCACACTGTCTTGATGACCACAGCTTTGTAATGCCAGATTTCAGGTTGTACTACAAAGCTGTGGTCATCTTTCCAGTTTTTGGATGGATGCTTGTATTGTGATGTATTTCCCCCTCAGGACTGCTTTTGCTGTATGCCAAAGATTTGAACAGTTATATCTTCATTCTCATTAGTCCATGAATATTTTTAATTCTTACCTAATCTCCTGGTTGACCCTTTCATCTTTTAGCAGGATGGTCCTTAACCTCCACGTGTTTGAAATCCTTCCAAATTTCCTCTTGTGATTTAGCTCTAATTTCAAAGCATTATGGTCTAAAAATATGCAGGGGCTGATCCCAATCTTTTGGTATCAGTTAAGACCTGATTTGTGACCCAGTATGTGGTCTACTCTGGAGAAAGTTCCATGTGTACTTGAGAAGAATGTGTATTCAGTTGTGTTTGGCTGTAAAGTTCTGTAAATATCTGTGAAATACATCTGGTCCAGTGTATCATTTAAGCTCTTGTTACAACAATCCAATCATGAAATGGGCAAAAGACATGAACAGAAATCTCACAGAGGAAGACATAGACATGGCCAACACACACATGAGAAAATGCTCTGCATCATTTGCCATCAGGGAAATACAAATCAAAATCACAATGAGATATCACCTCACACCAGTGAGAATGGGGAAAATTAACAAGGCAGGAAACCACAAATGTTGGAGAGGATGCGGAGAAAAGGGAACACTCTTACACTGTTGGTGGGAATGTGAATTAGTGCAGCCACTCTGGAAAACTGTGTGGAGGTTGCTCAAGGAGTTAAAAGTGGACCTGCCCTACGACCCAGCAATTGTACTGTTGGGGATTTACCCCAAAGATACAGATGCAATGAAACGCCGGGACACCTGCACCCCGATGTTTAAAGCAGCAATGGCCACAATAGCCAAGCTGTGGAAGGAGCCTCAGTGTTCATCGAAAGATGAATGGATAAAGAAGATGTGGTCATGTATACAATGGAATATTACTCAGCCATTAGAAATGACAAATACCCACCATTTGCTTCAACGTGGATGGAACTGGAGGGTATTATGCTGAGTGAAATGAGTCAATCGGAGAAGGACAAACATTATATGTTCTCATTCATTTGGGGAATATAAATAATATTGAAAAGGAATAGAAGGGAAGGGAGAAGAAATGGGTAGGAAATATCAGAAAGGGAGACAGAACATAAAGACTCCTAACTCTGGGAAACGAACTAGGGTGGTGGAAGGGGAGGAGGGCAGGGGGTGGGGGTGAATGGGTGTCGGGCGCTGAAGGGGGCACTTGACGGGATGAGCACTGGGTGTTATTCTGTATGTTGGCAAATTGAACACCAATAAAAAATAAATTTGATAAAAATAAATAAATAAATAAATAAATAAATAAATAAATAAATAAATTTGTTATTTAAAAAATAAGTAAATAAAGCTCTTCTTTCTTTGGAGATGTTGTGCTTAGAAGACCTGTTGATGGTCAAAGGGCTACATTCAAGTCACCGAGTATAAGTGTATTATTATCTAAGTATGTCTTAACTTTTTATTAATTGATTGATATACTTGGCAGCTCCCACATTTGGGGCATAAATATTCATGATTGTTAGGTCCTCTTGTTGGATAGATCCTTTAAGTATGATATAGTGTCCCTCTTCATCTCTTACTACAGTCTTCGGAATAAACTTTAGTTTATCTAATATAAAGATGGCTACCCCTGCTTTCTTTTGAGAACCATATGAATGGTAAATGGTTCTCCAAGCTTTTATTTTCAGGCTGTAGGTGTCCTTAGATCTCAAATGAGTCTCTTGTAGACAGCAAATATATGGGTCTTGTTTCTTTATCCAGTCTGAAACCCTACGCCTTTTGATGGCGTCATTAAGCCCAATCATGTTCAGAGTTACTATTGAAAGATATTAATTTAGTGTCATCATGATACCTATTCAGTCCCTGTTTTTGTGGACTGTTCCCTTGGACTTCCTCTTTCTTTTACAGAGTCCCCCTTAATATTTCATGCAGAGCTGGTTTGGTGGTTACATATTCTCTCAGTTTCTGCCTATCTTGGAAGCTCTTTATCTCTACTTCTATTGTGAATAAGAGCCTTGCTGAGTACAGTATTCTTGGCTGCATGTTCTTCTCATTTGGGACCCTGAATATATCCTGCCAGCCTTTTTGGCCTGCCAGGTCTCTGGAGAGGTCTGCTGTTAGTCTAATATTTCTCCCCATAAAAGTTAGAGATTTCTTGTCTCTTGCTGCTTTAAGGATCTTCTCTTTATATTCGGAATTTGCAAGTTTTACTATTAAATGTCAAGGTGTTGAGCGGTTTTTATTGATTTCAGGGGGGGATCTCTCCATCTCCTGGATCTGAATGTCTGTTTGTCTTCTCACGTTAGGAAAGTTCTCAGCTATGACTTGTTCAAATACATATTCTGGACCTCTGTTCCTTTCAGCATCCTCAGAACCCCAATTAAACGTAGATTTTTCCTTCTGAGGGTGTCATTTATTTCCCTTAACCTATCCTCATGATCTTTTCATTGTTTTTCTTTTTTCCTCAGTTTCCTTCCTTGCCATCAACTTGTCTACTATGTCACTCGTTCTTCCATCTCATTAACCCTCATCATTAGGACCTCTAGACTGGATTGCATCTCATTTAATTCATTTTTAATTTCTGCCTGATTAGATCTAAATTCTGCAGTCATGAAGTCTCTTGAATCCTTTATGCTTTTTTCTAGAGCCACCAGTAACTTTATAATTGTGCTTCTGAATTGGCTTTCTGACATTGAATTGTAATCCAAATTTTGTAACTCTGTGGGAGAGAGGACTGTTTCTGATTCTTCCTTTGAGGTGAATTTTTCCTTCTAGTCAGTTTGTTCAGTGCAGAGTGGCCAAAAACAAGTTGTATTGGGAAAAGGAGGAAAAGAGAGAAAATAAAAAAGAAAAGAAGAAGAAGAAGAGGAAGAAGAAGAAGAAGAAGAAGAAGAAGAAGAAGAAGAAGAAGGAGGAGGAGGAGGAGGAGGAGGAGGAGGAGGAGGAGGAAGAAGAAGAAGAAGAAGAAGAAGAAGAAGAAGAAGAAGAAGAAGAAGAAGAAGAAAAGAGAGAGAGAAAGGGGGGTAAGCAAACAGAAAATAAAAAACAAGGGGGAGTATCCTCTGATTCTATATACTGTAAATCCCTCGACTTCCCATGGAACTTTCCAGTGCTGCTTGGTCAACAACTTGCTTTTCCCGTCTGTCTAGCTGGTCTTCTGGGGGAGGGGCCTGCTGTGCTGATTCTCAGGTGTGAGCACCTGGGGCTTCCTCCCCCCTGCCTGGTGCACAGCTCAGTGGGAGTTGTTTATCCTGTTTATCCTATGAGGCTGCTGTGAGGCCCAATGGGGGGTTGTTTTTCCTGTGAGGCCCTGGGAGGAACCACAATAGCGGCGGCGGCCAGCTCTCGAGCCCTGGAGTTAGCTCTAGCAGTAACTACCGCAGCTCTCAATCTGCAGGGGCCTGGATGCTCCGGGGGCGGAGGCTGCTGATCTGCACAGCTCGGCAGCCAGGGCAGGAGCGTCCTTGCTCTCCTGTGTCCTCCCAGCCTCTGCCTGTCCCAGAGGGAGCACCGGATCCTGCGCTGTGTCCCCCAGCATCCTGGGCTCCAGGGCTTGCACCACTGGAATCGGGCTCCCGGGTCGCACAGCCCGCTCTGTGGAGCCACCGCCGGAGCTGCCTCTGAGCTGCTCCTGGGTCCAGCCATGCGCTAGCTGCAGCCCTTTAGGGATCTCGGCTGCGGGGTGTGGCATGCTCTCCCCTGGGGTGCAGGTGCTCTGTAAGTGCCCCTGGGAGTCTGAGGGCATCCCCGCCCCTCCTGGGTCCTGCCCGAGCTCCCTGCAAGTGGGCCTTTCCTTCTAGGATGATTGGTGAAGCTCCTGCTTCTCCCGGCCTGGGCTTTCCTGTCCTGGGGGCACTCGCTGGGCCGCCTTAGCCAGGCTCCTGGTGGGGCCCCTCCCCCTCGGATGCTTTTTATTTCTTTATTTTTTTTCCTACCTTGATACAAGCGCGAACTCTTCTCACTCTAGCATTCCAGCTGTTCTCTCTTTAAATCTCAGGCTGGAGGGAGGAGCAAGATGGCGGAGGAGTAGGGTCTCCAAATCACCTGTCTCCACCAAACTACCTAGAAAACCTTCAAATTATCCTGAAAATCTATGAATTCGGGCTGAGATTCAAAGAGAGACCAGCTGGAATGCTACAGTGAGAAGAGTTCGCGCAGCTATCAAGGTAGGAAGACGGGGAAAAAGAAATAAAGGAACAAAGGCCTCCAAGGGGGAGGGGCCCCGCGAGGAGCCGGGCTGAGACCGGGGCGAGTGTCCCCAGGACAGGAGAGCCCCGTCCCGGAGACGCAGGAGCTGCACCGACCTTCCCGGGCGGAAAGGGGCTCGCAGGGAGGTGGAGCAGGACCCAGGAGGGCGAGGATGCCCTCGGGTTCCCGGGGACACTGACAGAGCAACTGCGCGCCCAGGAGAGTGCGCCGAGCTCCCTAAGGGCTGCAGCGCGCACGGCGGGACCCGGCGGGACCCGGAGCAGCTGAAGGGGCTCGGGGGCGGCTCCGCGGAGGGGGCTGCGGGGCCCCGGGAGCAGCTCGGAGGGGCTCGGGCAGAAGAAGAGGCTCCGTGCGGAGGGGGCTGCGCGGTTCCAGGAGCAGCTCGGAGGGGCTCGGGCGGCAGCTCCGCGGAGGGGGTTGCGCGGCCCGGGAGCGCGAATCCACCAGCGCAGGCTCCGGAGCACAGGGCGCCGGGACACAGCCCAGGATCCCGCCTCCCCCGGGACAGGCAGAGGCCGGGAGGGCCCAGGACAGCAAGGACGCTCCCGCCCCAGCTGAGCAGAGCAGCGGCCCCGCCCCGGAGCCTCCAGGCCCTGCAGACGGAGTTCCTGCCGGAGCTGAATCCAGGTTTCCAGAGCGGCCCCGCCACTGGGGCTGTTCCTCCTGCGGCCTCACGGGGTAAACAACCCCCACCGAGCCCTGCACCAGGCAGGGGCACAGCAGCTCCCCCAACTGCTAACACCTGAAAATCAGCACAACAGGCCCCTCCCCCAGAACACCAGCTAGACTGACAACTTCCAGGAGAAGCCAAGGGACTTAAAGAACACAGAATCAGAAGATACTCCCCGGTGGTTCTTTTTTTGTTTGTTTGTTTTTGTTTTTGTTTTTGTTTTTGTTTTTGTTTTGTTTTGCTTTTTGATTTGTTTCCTTCCCCCACCCCCTTTTTTTCTCCTTTCTTTTTCTTTCTCTTTTTCTTCTTTTTTTTTTTTTTTCGTTTTTTTTTTCTTTTTCTTCCCTTTTTTTTTCTCTTTCTCTTTTCTTTCCTTCGTTCTCTCCTCTCTTTTTCTCTTTTTCCCAATACAACTTGCTTTTGGCCACTCTGCACTGAGCAAAATGACTAGAAGGAAAACCTCACCTCAAAAGAAAGAATCAGAAACAGTCCTCTCTCCCACAGAGTTACAAAATCTGGATTACAATTCAATGTCAGAAAGCCAATTCAGAAGCACTATTATACAGCTACTGGTGGCTCTAGAAAAAAGTATAAAGGACTCAAGAGACTTCATGACTGCAGAATTTAGAGCTAATCAGGCAGAAATTAAAAACCAATTGAATGAGATGCAATCCAAACTAGAAGTCCTAACGACGAGGGTTAACGAGGTGGAAGAACGAGTGAGTGACCTAGAAGACAAGTTGACAGCAAAGAGGGAAACTGAGGAAAAAAGAGACAAACAATTAAAAGACCATGAAGATAGATTAAGGGAAATAAACGACAGCCTGAGGAAGAAAAACCTACGTTTAATTGGGGTTCCCGAGGGCGCCGAAAGGGACAGAGGGCCAGAATATATATTTGAACAAATTCTAGCTGAAAACTTTCCTAATCTGGGAAGGGAAACAGGCATTCAGATCCAGGAAATAGAGAGATCCCCCCCTAAAATCAATAAAAACCGTTCAACACCTCGACATTTAATTGTGAAGCTTGCAAATTCCAAAGATAAGGAGAAGATCCTTAAAGCAGCAAGAGACAAGAAATCCCTGACTTTTATGGGGAGGAGTATTAGGGTAACAGCAGACCTCTCCACAGAGACCTGGCAGGCCAGAAAGGGCTGGCAGGATATATTCAGGGTCCTAAATGAGAAGAACATGCAACCAAGAATACTTTATCCAGCAAGGCTCTCATTCAAAATGGAAGGAGAGATAAAGAGCTTCCAAGACAGGCAGCAACTAAAAGAATATGTGACCTCCAAACCAGCTCTGCAAGAAATTTTAAGGGGGCCTCTTAAAATTCCCCTTTAAGAAGAAGTTCAGTGGAACAGTCCACAAAAACAAAGACTGAATAGATATCATGATGACACTAAACTCATATCTCTCAATAGTAACTCTGAATGTGAACGGGCTTAATGACCCCATCAAAAGGCGCAGGGTTTCAGACTGGATAAAAAAGCAGGACCCATCTATTTGCTGTCTACAAGAGACTCATTTTAGACAGAAGGACACCTACAGCCTGAAAATAAAAGGTTGGAGAACCATTTACCATTCGAATGGTCCTCAAAAGAAAGCAGGGGTAGCCATCCTTATATCAGATAAACTAAAATTTACCCCAAAGACTGTAGTGAGAGATGAAGAGGGACACTATATCATACTTAAAGGATCTATTCAACAAGAGGACTTAACAATCCTCAATATATATGCTCCGAATGTGGGAGCTGCCAAATATATAAATCAATTATTAACCAAAGTGAAGAAATACTTAGATAATAATACACTTATACTTGGTGACTTCAATCTAGCTCTTTCTATACTCGATAGGTCTTCTAAGCAAAACATCTCCAAAGAAACGAGAGCTTTAAATGATACACTGGACCAGATGGATTTCACAGATATCTACAGAACTTTACATCCAAACTCAACTGAATACACATTCTTCTCAAGCGCACATGGAACTTTCTCCAGAATAGACCACATATTGGGTCACAAATCGGGTCTGAACCGATACCAAAAGATTGGGATTGTCCCCTGCATATTCTCGGACCATAATGCCTTGAAATTAGAACTAAATCACAACAAGAAGTTTGGAAGGACCTCAAACACATGGAGGTTAAGGACCATCCTGCTAAAAGATAAAAGGGTCAACCAGGAAATTAAGGAAGAATTAAAAAGATTCATGGAAACTAATGAGAATGAAGATACAACCGTTCAAAATCTTTGGGATGCAGCGAAAGCTGTCCTAAGGGGGAAATACATCGCAATACAAGCATCCATTCAAAAACTGGAAAGAACTCAAATACAAAAGCTAACCTTACACATAAAGGAGCTAGAGAAAAAACAGCAAATAGATCCTACACCCAAGAGAAGAAGGGAGCTAATAAAGATTCGAGCAGAACTCAACGAAATCGAGACCAGAAGAACTGTGGAACAGATCAACAGAACCAGGAGTTGGTTCTTTGAAAGAATTAATAAGATAGATAAACCATTAGCCAGCCTTATTAAAAAGAAGAGAGAGAAGACTCAAATTAATAAAATCATGAATGAGAAAGGAGAGATCACTACCAACACCAAGGAAATACAAACGATTTTAAAAACATATTATGAACAGCTATACGCCAATAAATTAGGCAATCTAGAAGAAATGGACGCATTCCTGGAAAGCCACAAACTACCAAAACTGGAACAGGAAGAAATAGAAAACCTGAACAGGCCAATAACCAGGGAGGAAATTGAAGCAGTCATCAAAAACCTCCCAAGACACAAGAGTCCAGGGCCAGATGGCTTCCCAGGAGAATTTTATCAAACGTTTAAAGAAGAAATCATACCTATTCTCCTAAAGCTGTTTGGAAAGATAGAAAGAGATGGAGTACTTCCAAATTCGTTCTATGAAGCCAGCATCACCTTAATTCCAAAGCCAGACAAAGACCCCGCCAAAAAGGAGAATTACAGACCAATATCCCTGATGAACATGGATGCAAAAATTCTCAACAAGATACTGGCCAATAGGATCCAACAGTACATTAAGAAAATTATTCACCATGACCAAGTAGGATTTATCCCTGGGACACAAGGCTGGTTCAACACCCGTAAAACAATCAATGTGATTCATCATATCAGCAAGAGAAAAACCAAGAACCATATGATCCTCTCATTGGATGCAGAGAAAGCATTTGACAAAATACAGCATCCATTCCTGATCAAAACTCTTCAGAGTGTAGGGATAGAGGGAACATTCCTCGACATCTTAAAAGCCATCTATGAAAAGCCCACAGCAAATATCATTCTCAATGGGGAAGCACTGGGAGCCTTTCCCCTAAGATCAGGAACAAGACAGGGATGTCCACTCTCACCACTGCTATTCAACATAGTACTGGAAGTCCTAGCCTCAGCAATCAGACAACAAAAAGACATTAAAGGCATTCAAATTGGCAAAGAAGAAGTCAAACTCTCCCTCTTCGCCGATGACATGATACTCTACATAGAAAACCCAAAAGTCTCCACCCCAAGATTGCTAGAACTCATACAGCAATTCGGTAGCGTGGCAGGATACAAAATCAATGCCCAGAAGTCAGTGGCATTTCTATACACTAACAATGAGACTGAAGAAAGAGAAATTAAGGAGTCAATCCCATTTACAATTGCACCCAAAAGCATAAGATACCTAGGAATAAACCTCACCAAAGATGTAAAGGATCTATACCCTCAAAACTATAGAACACTTCTGAAAGAAATTGAGGAAGACACAAAGAGATGGAAAAATATTCCATGCTCATGGATTGGCAGAATTAATATTGTGAAAATGTCAATGTTACCCAGGGCAATATATACGTTTAATGCAATCCCTATCAAAATACCATGGACTTTCTTCAGAGAGTTAGAACAAATTATTTTAAGATTTGTGTGGAATCAGAAAAGACCCCGAATAGCCAGGGGAATTTTAAAAAAGAAAACCATATCTGGGGGCATCACAATGCCAGATTTCAGGTTGTACTACAAAGCTGTGGTCATCAAGACAGTGTGGTACTGGCACAAAAACAGACACATAGATCAGTGGAACAGAATAGAGAATCCAGAAGTGGACCCTGAACTTTATGGGCAACTAATATTCGATAAAGGAGGAAAGACTATCCATTGGAAGAAAGACAGTCTCTTCAATAAATGGTGCTGGGAAAATTGGACATCCACATGCAGAAGAATGAAACTAGACCACTCTCTTTCACCATACACAAAGATAAACTCAAAATGGATGAAAGATCTAAATGTGAGACAAGATTCCATCAAAATCCTAGAGAAGAACACAGGCAACACCCTTTTTGAACTCGGCCATAGTAACTTCTTGCAAGATACATCCACGAAGGCAAAAGAAACAAAAGCAAAAATGAACTATTGGGACTTCATCAAGATAAGAAGCTTTTGCACAGCAAAGGATACAGTCAACAAAACTCAAAGACAACCTACAGAATGGGAGAAGATATTTGCAAATGACATATCAGATAAAGGGCTAGTTTCCAAGATCTATAAAGAACTTATTAAACTCAACACCAAAGAAACAAACAATCCAATCATGAAATGGGCAAAAGACATGAACAGAAATCTCACAGAAGAAGACATAGACATGGCCAACATGCACATGAGAAAATGCTCTGCATCACTTGCCATCAGGGAAATACAAATCAAAACCACAATGAGATACCACCTCACACCAGTGAGAATGGGGAAAATTAACAAGGCAGGAAACAACAAATGTTGGAGAGGATGTGGAAAAAAGGGAACCCTCTTACACTGTTGGTGGGAATGTGAACTGGTGCAGCCACTGTGGAAAACTGTGTGGAGGTTCCTCAAACAGTTAAAAATATACCTGCCCTACGACCCAGCAATTGCACTGTTGGGGATTTACCCCAAAGATACAAATGCAATGAAACGCTGGGACACCTGCACCCCGATGTTTCTAGCAGCAATGGCCACGATAGCCAAACTGTGGAAGGAGCCTCGGTGTCCAACGAAAGATGAATGGATAAAGAAGATGTGGTTTATGTATACAATGGAATATTACTCAGCTATTAGAAATGACAAATACCCACCATTTGCTTCAACGTGGATGGAACTGGAGGGTATTATGCTGAGTGAAGTAAGTCAGTCGGAGAAGGACAAACATTATATGTTCTCATTCATTTGGGGAATATAAATAATAGTGAAAGGGAAAATAAGGGAAGGGAGAAGAAATGTGTGGGAAATATCACAAAGGGAGACAGAACATAAAGACTGCTAACTCTGGGAAACGAACTAGGGGTGGTAGAAGGGGAGGAGGGCGGGGGGTGGGAGTGAATGGGTGATGGGCACTGGGGGTTATTCTGTATGTTAGTAAATTGAACACCAATAAAAAAAATAAATAAATAAATAAATCTCAGGCTGAATTCATAGGTTTTCAGGATGATTTGAAAGTTATCTAGGTAATTTGGTGGGGACAGGTGACTTGGGGACCCTATTCTTCTCCATCTTGCCCCCTCCTCCTTTTAAACAGGCAAAAAAAATCAAAAGAAGAATGATATTTTGTGTTATATGAACATTCCATGAAATTTAAATTCAGTGTCTAAAAATAAAGTTTTATTAAAACACAGTCATGATCGTCATTTCTGAGTGTCTATGGCACTTTTCATGCTACAACAGCAGTTAAATTGTTGCTACAGATCGCAGCAGAGATGGTTAATTTTATATGTCAACCCAACTAGGCAAAAAGTTGCCAGATAGCTGGTTAACATGAATTTTGGGTGCATCTGTACAGGTTTTCAAGAAAGGATTACCATTTCGGTGGACTATATAAAACAGAAGCCCCTCTCCAATATGGATGGCCATCATCCAATCCCTTGAGGGCCTGAATAAATTTTTTATTTTTATTTTTTAAGATTTTATTTATTTACTCATGAGAGAGAGAGAGAGAGAGAGAGAGAGAGGCAGAGATACAGGCAGAAGGAGAAGCAAGCTCCATGACGGGAGCCCAACGTGGGACTTGATCCTGGGACTACAGGATCACGCCCTGGGCCAAAGGCAGGCGCTGAACCCCTGAGCCACCCAGGGATCCCCTAAATCTTTTTTAAAATGTGGAGGAAGTTTGAGTTAATTCAATCTGGTAAATTGACTGGGACATACATCTTCTACAATCAACAGACTCAAATCTCAGGACTTCAGACACAGTGTGGAATCTACACCATCAGCTCTCAGGCTCTCAGGCCTTTAAACTAAACCACTAACTTTCCTGGGTCTCCAGCTTGCAGACAACAGACTATGGGACTTAAATCCATAATCATGTGAGCCAATACCTCATTATAAATCCCTTCATAAAAACATGTGTGTCCTGTTGGTTCTATTTCTCTGGATAACCTTGACTAATGTCTAATGTGACTAATGTAGTAACTAATACACTAGCCCCCAAAGCCCAAAATATACATATCATGATCAGAGTTTTCCACTTATATCATCTATGAGGATAAAACAAGATGGTGACTGAAATGGTCTATGCTTCAGTTATCTAGGTTTAGAGACAAGATTTATAGGAATCTTTCAGTCTCTGAGTCCACTATAGCTGCAAAAATCATTTATTTTCTCCTGAAATCTCAATGAAGGTTATACCTATGTCTCTCATGATCACTCCCTTGGACCTAGTTAGAAATCAATATCTTTGAAAGCATGAATAATTAAGCCCACAGAACACAGAACAAAGAAATTTCAAAATCCAGACTCTGGGGTGAACATGTCCATTCTCATGGTTGCTGTGGGTAGGAAAATCCATTGAGGCAGGTTTTCCTGCTCATAGACGTTCAGCATCTAGAAGCATCTTTGTAGGAAGAAGAGACTTCAGAAAAGGTTGTAAACAAAGTGATCAAGAAATTGGTCCACAGATGGCTCTTTATATGTTGAGAGTTTTCTAAGCACACAAATTCCAGATTTTGCAGGCATTGTGTATCAAGCAAGATTGACTTCTTTCACACTGTTGACATGGTGAATTTCTTGAAATACACACACAATGAAGTCTTGTTTATCCTCTCTCAAGGGCTCAGAGATTAACAGTTCCAATTTTCCATGGGATAGGAGGATATAATTTAACAGATATTTTAATTAACCTAGAAAAAATAATATTTTAGAAATGAAATACAAGACTACAGAAAGAGAATGTTACATTTTCCTTTGGTGGACCTGGGTGGCTCAGTCAGTTGAGCACCTGACTCTTGGCTTTGGCTAGGGTCTTAATCTCAGAGTCATGTGATCAAATCACATTTAAGAAGATCTCAATCACAATGTTTCCTTGCCAGATGGATATTTCAGATTAAAACAAAAAGCCACATCAGATTACATTTTGCAACACCCTGGTCTTCTTTTACTCTATACTTCCTAATCCCCAAAATACAGAAGGTAAGAGCAATGGAATGTGTGACAGAAAAAAATGATCTGTTTCAAGGTATGGAGATTTATATATATATATATATATATATATATATATATATATATATATATATATATATATATACCCACCCTAATTCCTCTGCTTCTGGATTTGTGAAATATTGCTTTACACATAGAGAAATAAAGGAGGTCGGTGGTAAGTTAACACAAGGTGGGACATATCACCTGTTTTCAATCACCAATGATGTAAAGGAGAAAAACACAAAATTCTCCTCGTTATGCCTTATCCTTTCCATTTGCAATATGAGGTAGTTGTTTCCGGGTCCATAATGCGTAGTGTGATTTCTGATGTTTGAGTTAGGCAGCTTCACATGCTTATCTTTACATAATAAGCTTACAAAACTTGTGCCTCGTGGAAATATTCAGAACTAAACACAAGAGCAAATATTGTGCTTTTCTTGAACAAGGCTTCAGGAAGCCACAGAGGACATGACAGGATCGGGGCGGGGGTGGGGGGGAGACACTAATATCTTTAAACACCAGACACACATATTTGAGGAGACAGGAGAGGACACAACCACATTAAGGAATGGATTTCTTTTCCTTGGCCTTTTGTGCACAGAATGTATATGAAAGAGTTGATCAGATGATTCACACTTTAGATACCTTCCTTGGCTATGTGTGTGTATTTTTCTCACAGAGAGTATATTCCTATAATGTGTATATCATCTCAGGAGGAGGGAGTGATACTTACTCAAATACGATCTATCATGAGACAGATTTTGGTGGTTCTACAATAAGCAAACCAAACCTATGCACAGTAGTTATGGTAGACAGAATAATGATTCCCCCAAAGATGCCTACGTTCTAATCTCTGGATCCTGTGAATATGTAACATTACATGGAAAAAATGGACTTTGTAAAAAAAATTAAGTCTCTTAGATGGGGTCTGAGAATGTAAAGACTACAGTCTTCATAAGAGAAAGAGGGAGGCAGGAGAGGAGGAAATACAGGAAAGAAGATACAATGACAGAAATAGGAGAATGATGCCGGGTGCTATGGTTGAATGTTTGTCTTTGCCTCAGGTCATGATCCTGGGGTTCTGGGATCAAGTCCAGCATCAGGCTCCCTGCAGAGAGCCTGCTTCTCCCTCTATGTATATCCTTTCAGGTCTGGTCCGGTCTTTCAGTTCAGACCTGTTTCAGTCAGTATATCTACACAATGCTCTTGGATCATAAAGAAATACTTGGGTTTTAATAAGTAGATGTGAAGGTCATTAATAAAACCACAAGGCTGATGGGAAGCCTGGGTGGCTCAGCAGTTTAGCGCCTGCCTTTAGCCCAGGGCGGGATCCTGGAGGCACTGGATTGAGTCCCACATTGGGCTCCCTGCATGGAGTCTGCTTCTCCCTCTGCCTGTGTCTCTGCCTCTCTCTCTCTCTCTCTCTCTGTCTCTCATGAATAAATAAATAAAATCTTTAAAAAAAAAAACCACGAGGCTGAGAAGTAACTTGAAATTTGCAAGAAAAGGGGGCATCATTACCGAATCAGTAGTTTATTCTCCTGTCTTATTACCCTCCTGGTCAGGCAATTCATTCCATTATTTATTCCTTCACTTGTTGGCTCTCTAGACCATTAATGAGCACTGGGAAAATTAGAAAGAGATTGATGAGCAAGACAGTTCCTGCCCCTTTTGCAGCTGCACTTTGTTGATTTAATTTAAACAATCATGCAGCAGTTATGTATCGAGCATTTCTATGTGCCTGGCACCATGTGAAATGCTGGGGATACATTAGAGGGAAAAACCAACATGGCACCTGTTGGGCCTGAAATCTACAGGGAAGACAGACACAAATCAAATAGTAAAAACCAATACTAAAATGACTCTGACAAATGCTCTGCAGGAAAGGCACAGGGGCCATCAGAATGAAAAATAAGAGAACCTGACTTAACCAAAGCAGGAAGAGAAGGCTTCTTGGAGGAATGGACACTTGAACTGAGATGTGAAGGCTGACATACTTTTGAATCAAGGAAAACAAGAGTGTTTCAAGGACAAGGAATATGTGCAAACCCGTTGTACCAAAGAGGGATAGTGAATTTAAAAAACTGAAAGAGGGAAAATTGCTTAGCAGGGAAATCGAGCAGAATCGCAGGAGGGGCAGTGGAGCCTCCATTCTCCCAGAGTCACTAATAGAGGAAGTGCACCAGGGGGAGAGCGCACCGCACACCGCGGGCCAATCTCGGTAAAGGGCTGGAGCCCGCACCCAGCGGGGCCTCGGGTAGAAGCCAGTCGGTCAGGCGGGAGCTCCAGACGGGGGGGTCTGTACCCTGCTGCCATCGGGAGCCACGGCCCAGGAGTGCAATTCCAGCAACACAGGTCCCGGATCCCAGGTGCCCAGTGGACAAAGCGACTATCCTGCGCTCCCCCGGCACAGGTGGAGGTGGGGAGGGCACAGGACAGCAAGGACCCTCTGCCGCCTGGCGCCCCCAAACTGTGCAGATCAGCACCCCCGCCCCGGGAGCATCTAGGCCAGTGCGGACTGGGAGACTGCAGTAGTTACTGTGGGGGGAGCTGACCCCGCCAGAGCTGGAGACCTGGCTGCCACCAGTGTTGTTATTCCTCCTTGTGTCACCTGTGCCTGAGAGGGGCGGGCCTCCAAGGAACAGAGGCCTCACAGGGTAAACAGCTCCCACTGAGCCCGGCACCCGGTGCGGGCGGAGCAGCTCCCCCAGGTGCACACACCTGAGAATCAGCACAGCAGGCCCCTCCCCCAGAAGACCCGCTAGAAGGACAGGGGAAGAGCAAATTCTTGACCAAGCAGCCCTGGAAAGCTTCCGGGGAAGTCGAGGGATTTACAGTACAAAGAACTAGAGGGTACTCCTATTTTTTTTTTCATTTTTCCAGTACAACTCATTTTTATATCAGACTATAAATTTCCAATATTTTTTTCTTTTCCCACCTTAACTACAATATTTTACCACCTTTTCATTTTTAAGTTTCTTCCTTTTTTGACTTTCATACTTCTACAATTACAGGTTTTAGATATATTTTCACTTCTAGATTCCCTTCAACATATTCAACTTATTTTTGGGAGATATTTGTTGTTGTTGTTGTTGTTGTTGTTGTTGTTGTTGTTGTTATTTTGTGTTTTTGGTTTTCTCTGCCTCATTTTGTTCTACAATGGCAGAAGTTAATACCTTCTAAAACATGACCAGGATGCACCCAGAATCAAATGGTATACCATACTGGTTCATTCTGTGAGATTCCTCATTCCCATTCTGCCCCCCCCTTTTATCTTATTTATGTTTTGGTGGTCAATGTTGGGGCTTTCTACAAGTGTTTCTGGTTTATATAAATTTGGGACTGGGCATCTTCTAACATACAGAACTTAATATACTCAGAACCAAGAGGATCACCCTCTAGGACCCCTCAGGGAGACTACATTCTCCCTCCACTACAACTTTGTCACTACCACCATCTCCCAGTCCCCCCTTTTTTCCCTCTCATTATTTTTTTCTTATTTTTTCTCTTTACATTTGTTTTTTTCTCTTCTTTTTTCTCTTTTCTTTTTTTTTTCTTCTTCTTTGGGATTCTTGGCCTTTTTTTTACTACTTTGTTTTATTTTTTAGGTGTATTAATTGGCAACTTTAATATTAATGAAGTACTTAAGATATTTTATATGACATTTATTAAATATTTAGCAATTTTTAGTTCTGTAGCATTTAAGATCTATTACTACAAAAATATAATTACATATAACAAATGAAGAAGGATTTTTATAAAAACTAACTTCATAATTCGCTTTAAGAATTTGTGGAATTCTACATATTGTTTACCTCATCTATGCATATAACTTTTCCTTATTTCTGGGAAATCATTTCTTTTTTTTCAGTTCCACAAGCAGCTTTATTTATATATATATATATATAAATTTATTTTTATTAGTGTTCAATTTGCCAGCTTATAGAATAACACCCAGTGCTCATCCTGTCAAGTGCCCACCTCGGTGCCCATCACCCAGTCACCCCCAACTCCCTCCCACCTCCCCTTCCACCACCCCTTGTTCATTTCCCAGAGTTAAGAGTCTTTCATGTTCTGTCTGGGAAATCATTTCTCATAACATGGATCACTTCTCATAACAAATGCTTTATTTACTTACTTTTTGATTTAAAAATATTTCATTACTAAAAAATGTTAGCCATGATCTGAGATTTCAGTGAATTGTAATCACTGGTCACAGATCACTGTAACAAATAAAATAATAATTGAAAAATTAAAATATTGTAAGAATTACAAAAATGTGGCAGAGAGACATGAAGTGAGTAAATGCTATTAGAAAAATGGCAGCAATGGATTTTTTTGACATAGGGTTGCCACAAACCTTCAGTCTGAAAAAAACACAGTATCTGAGAAATGCAATAATGTGGCATGAAATAAAACAAGGTATGGTTGTACCTAAGAATAGAATTACTGGGTCATGTATCTCTTTGCTTAACATTTTGAAGAACTACCAAACTGTTTTCAAAAGATACTGTACCATTTTATGCTCCAATCAACAAGGTATGAGAATTTTCATTTCTCCATATTCTCACTACTGCTATGTTTATTTTTAATCAGTAACATTAGAGACATATCTTTACTGTCTATCTAAAGGTATTCTTGGCATTGTCATTGTATGAGTTAATAAAATAAATCTCTGGTTTTGTACCAGGAGATGAATATCTTTGGTGAGGTTATCAACCCTTGGTCTACCTTTTCCATGTGCTATGATCAAAACAAGATGGCTCACTTCAAAATAATGCTTTATAAACTAAATGATGAACTTTTGTGTATGAAGTGAAAGGGAAAGAAAACAGAGTGGATTGTAAAAGTTGATCTGCACAATTAATTTTTTAGCACCAAATGCTTAAAAAACAGTAAAAAAGAATTTGTGGAATTCTGATGATTAATTTTTTATTGGAGTTCAATTTGCCAACATATAGCATATCACCCAGTGCTCATCCTGTCAAGTGCCCCCCTCATTGCCCATCACCCAGTCACCCCAACCGCCCACCCACCTCTCTTTCCACCACCCCTCTTGTTTCAGATCGTATAAATCTTTCACCTTTTACTACTTTGTTTTAAAATTTGTTTTTCTTTAGTGGTCCTTTTGTTTTATTTCAGTCTGATATTTGTTTTCAATTTCTGGTCTCTGACCTTGTCAGAATCATCTGGGGTGAAATTTATTAGATTGTGTTTGATATTCTGGACTCATCCCGCTCATACAAGCACTCTGTACTGAGCAAAATGACTAGAAGGAAGAACTCACCACAAAAGAAAGAATCAGAAACAGTCCTCTCTGCCACAGAGATACAGAATTTGGATTACAATTCAATGTCAGAAAGCCAATTCAGAAGTACAATTATCAAGCTACTGGTGGCTCTGGAAAAAAGCATAAAGGATTCAAGAGACTTCATGACTGCAGAATTTAGATCTAATCAGGCTGAAATTAAAAATCCATTAAATGAGATGCAATCCAAACTGGAGGTCCTAACGATGAGGGTTAATGAGATGGAAGAAAGAGTGAGTGACATAGAAGGCAAGTTGATGGCAAGGAAGGAAGCTGAGGGAAAAAAAAGAAAAACAATTAAAAGACCATGAGGAAAGGTTAAGGGAAATAAATGATAGTCTCAGAAGGAAAAATCTACATTTAATTGGGGTTCCCGAGGGCGCTGAGAGGTACAGAGGGCCAGAAAGCATATTTGAACAAATCATAGACGAGAACCTCCCTAAATTGAGGAAGATAACAGGCATTCAGACCCAGGAGATAGAGAGGTTTCCCCAAAAAAATCAGTAGAAACCATTCAGCACCTCAACATTTAATAGTGAAACTTGCAAATTCCAAAGAGAAAGAGAAAATCCTTAAAGCAGCAAGAGACAAGAAATCCCTAATTTAAATGGGGAGAAATATTAGATTAACAGCAGACCTCTCCTCAGAGACCTGGCAGGCCAGAAAGGGCTGGCAGGTTATATTCAGGGTCCCAAATGAGAAGAACATGCAGCCAAGAATACTGTACTCAGCAAGGCTCTCATTCACAATAGAAGGAGAGATAAAGAGCTTCCAAGAGGCAGAAGCTGAAAGAATATGTGACCACCAAACCAGCTCTGCATGAAATATTAAGGAGGACCTTGTAAAGAAAGAGGAAGCCCAAAGAAATAATCCACAAAAACAGGGACTGAATAGGTATTACGATGACACTAAATTCATCTTTCAATAGTAACTCTGAACATGAATAGGCTTAATGATCTCATCAAAAGGTGCAGGGTTTCGAACTGAATAAAAAAGCAAGACCCATCTATTTGCTGTCTGCAAGAGACTCATTTGAGACCTAAGGACAACTACAGCCGGAAAATGAAAGGTTATAGAACCATTTATCATTCAAATGGTCCTCAAAAGAAAGCTGGGGTAGCAGTCCTCATATCAGATAAATTAAAGTTTGTCCAAAGACTGTAGTAAGAGATGAAGAGGGACTATATCATACTCAAAGGGTCTATCCAACAAGAATACCTAATAATCATGAATATTTATGCCCCTAATGTGGGAGCTGCCAAGTATATCAATCAATTAATAACCAAAGTTAAGACATACTCAGGGATCCCTGGGTGGCGCAGCGGTTTGGCGCTTGCCTTTGGCCCGGGGCACGATCCTGGAGACCCAGGATCGAATCCCACGTCGGGCTCCCGGTGCATGGAGCCTGCTTCTCCCTCTGCCTGTGTCTCTGCCTCTCTCTCTCTCTCTCTGATGACTATCATAAATAAATAAATATTAAAAAAAAAAGACATACTTAGATAATAACACACTAATAGTAGGAGACTTCAACACGGCCCTTTCTGCAAATGACAGATATTCTAAGCACAACATCAGCAAAGAAACAAGAGCTTTGTTTTTTTTAAGATTTTATTTATTTATTAATGAGACACACACACACATACAGAGAGAGAGAGAGAGAGAGGCAGAGACACAGGCAGAGGGAGAAGCAGGCCCCACACAGGCAGCCTGACATGGGACTCGATCCAGGGTCTCCAGGATCACACCCTGAGCTGAAGGTTGTGCTAAACTGCTGAGCCACCCAGACTGCCCAAAACAAGAGCTTTAAATGATACACTGGACCAGATGAATTTCACAGATATTTACAGAACTTTGCATCCAAACGCAACTGAATACACATTCTTCTCAAGCACACATGGAACTTTCTCCAGAATAGACCACATAATGGGTCACAAATCAGGTCTCAACTGATACCAAAAGCTTGGGATTGTCGGGATACCTGGGTGGCGCAGCGGTTTGGCGCCTGCCTTTGGCCCAGGGCGCGATCCTGGAGACCCAGGATCAAATCCCACGTCGGGCTCCAGGTGCATGGAGCCTGCTTCTCCCTCTGCCTGTGTCTCTGCCTCTCTCTCTGTGTGTGTGACTATCATAAATAAATTTTAAAAATTAAAAAAAAAAGATTGGGATTGTCCCCTGCATATTTTTAGAACATAATGCTTTGAAACTAGAACTCAATCACAGAAAGAAATTTGGAAAAAACTCAAACACGTGGAGGTTAAAGAGCATCCTGCTTTGGTGAATGGGTAATTAAAAGGAAATAAGAGAAGAATTGAAAAGATTCATGGAAACTATAAAGGGCTAGTTTCCAAATCTATAAAGAACTTATTAAACTCAACAGCAAAGAAACAAACAATCCAGTAATGAAATGGGCAAAAGACATGAACAGAAATCTCAGAGGAAGACATAAACATGGCCAACATGCACATGAGAAAATGCTCTGCATCACTTGCCATCAGGGAAATACAAATCAAAACCACAATGAGATACCACCTCACACCAGTGGGAATGGGGAAAATTAACAAGGCAGGAAACCACAAATGTTGGAGAGGATGTGGAGAAAAGGAAACCCTCTTACACTGTTGGTGGGAATGTGTACTGGTGCAGCCACTCTGGAAAACTGTGTGGAGGTTCCTCAAAGAGTTAAAAATAGACCTGCCCTACAACCCAGCAATTGCACTGTTGGGGATTTACTCCAAAGATACAGATACAATGAAACGCCGGGACACCTGCACCCCGATGTTTCTAGCAGCAATGTCCACAATAGCCAAACTGTGGAAGGAGCCTCGGTGTCCATCAAAAGATGAATGGAAAAAAAAAGAAAGATGAATGGATAAAGAAGATGTGGTTTACGTATACAATGGAATATTACTCAGCCATTAGAAACGACAGATACCCACCATTTGCTTCGACGTGGATGGAACTGGAGGGTATTATGCTGAGTGAAATAAGTCAATCGGAGAAGGACAAACATTATATGGTCTCATTCATTTGGGGAATATAAAAAATAGTGAAAGGGAATAAAGGGGAAAGGAGAAAAATAAATGGAAAATATCAGAAAGGGGGACAGAACATGAAAGACTCCTAACTCTGGGAAATGAACTAGGGGTGGTGGAAGGGGAGGTGGGCGGGGGGTGGGGGTGACTGGGTGGCGGGCACTGAGGTGGGCACTTGATGGTATGAGCACTGGGTGTTATTCTGTATGTTGACAAATTGAACACCAATAAAAATAAATTTATTTTTTAAAAAAAGATTCATGGAAACTAATGAAAATGCAACCACTCAAAATCTTTGGGATACAGCAAAAGGAGTCCTAAGAGGGAAATACCTCGCAATACAAGCATCCCTCACAAGACTGGAAAAAACTCAAATACACAAGCTAACCTCACACCTAAAGGAACTGAAAGAAAGAACAGCAAATAGAACTTACACCAAACAGAAGAAGAGTTAATAAAACTGAGTTAAAGGTGTCTTCAAGATATAGGAAATAAGAAGCTATAAATACTCATCTAGATCTCAGAGATCAAATGGAGAAATATATATTGCTGCCATTTGTATCTAGGTGGTAACTGAACCTAAAAAATAGATGCTATTGTCTAGGTGGAAATAACCTAGTGAGAACTGAAGTCATTCTGGAACTGATCCATTGGATGGAGCCATAAACGGAACAAAGAGGTAAAAGGTAGGGAGAATGGAAGAAAGACATAGAAATAAATGTATGTGAGTAGAATCTAGAGGAGATAATGATGGAGTGTTTCATCAGAAAAGATGAGGGCAGGGGATCCCTGGGTGGCTCAGCGGTTTAGCGCCTGCCTTTGGCCCAGGGCGCGATCCTGGAGTCCTGGGATGGAGTCCCGCATCGGGCTCCCTGGGTGGAGCCTGCTTCTCCCTCTGCCTGTGTCTCTGGCTCTCTCTCTCTCTCTCTCCCTCTCTCTCTCTCTGTGTGTGTGTGTGATGGATAAATAAATAAAATATTTTTTAAAAAAAGAAAAGATGAATATTGTCCCAAGTTTCTGAGAAAACTTTTTAGGAACATGGAGATCATTGTAGATCTAAGAGATATTTGTTTGGGTGGCATGATAGAGTAAAGAAACCATATTTGCAAGAGGTGCAGGAGGAAGTGAGTATAAGGCAAGGAAATGGAGACAGAGAAAGAAGTCAACTCTTGGCTGATAGCTAAAAAGGGAACAGGTAGTACATGATTTTAAGATGGGACAGAACCAAATATGTTTGCAGAACTGTGAAAGAATACTTTAAGGCTGTGACATAAGGAGAGCAAGAGAGAGGGAGAATGTGTGAACAATAACTTAAAGATAATTACCTTTAAGCCATGAAGAATGGAATTAAAGAGTAGGTGGAAGCACTCGACGTAGAGGTGGAGAGAAATTGCACCAATGATAAGGGACTGTGGACAGGATGCATGCTGATGTTTGGTTGGTATGGCCAACGACATAGACTTCACCGGGTGTCATCAGATGACTCTGAATTCTCTATGAAATAGGTGGTAAGACATTTACTGAGGAAGGGGGAGGAGACAGAAGATTCAGCGGCAGAACCAGTGCCAGTGGAGGCTGGGAGAAATACAGGAAGACTTCCTGGCAGGAGAGTAGGTTCCTTTAGATGGGAAGGGAGACTCATGGGAGTCTTTTACAGACAATAGAAGAGTTTAGAAACAATAGGTAAATACTCAGTTAAATCTAAACTAGTAAGTGTTGGTTCCTAATATCCATAGCCATGAATTATCCTATGGTATTATTGTTTATCTTCCTGCCTTCCTGGTGGCTACAGGGTACTGAAAATATCAAGCTCTCTGACAAGATTCCAAAATGCCAGATAACACTTATTTCTGTTTAATTTATAAATATGTACATCAACTTCCCCCATGCTTGCATTTATGTGACTTGCTGCTCAGTGAGATATAGGTGGAGGTAGAGAAAAAGGATAGGGTAACATGGCTTTAAGTAGAATGTGCGTCACTGCTTCAGATCACTGAGTCTTGTTTACCGAGTGGGCATGTCTGGCATACAGCAGGTGCTTCATTAGAGTGTTGATGTGTAAGTGTTAACATGAACATAGCTCTCTAAGAACAAAATATATTCTAAAACAACTCCTTATTTTTTAATTTTAATCTTTTTAAATTTATTAAGACTAGCTTGTGGTCCAACATATAATCAATCCTTTTTTATCTTTTTTTAATTTTTTATTGGAGTTCAATTTGCTAACATATAGCATAACACCCAGTGCTCATCCCGCCAAGTGCCTCCCTCAGTGCCCATCACCCAGGCACCCCAACCCCCTGCCCACTTCCCCTTCCACTACCTCTTGTTCATTTCCCAGAGTTAGGTGTCTCTCATGTTTTGTCACCCTCACTGATATTTTCACTCATTTTCTCTCCTTTCCCTTTATTCCCCTTCATTAATTTTTATATTCCCCAAATGAATGACACCATATAATGTTTGTCCTTCTCCGATTGACTTATTTCACTCAGCATGATACCCTCCAGTTCCATCCACGTCGAAGCAAATAGTGGGTATTTGTCTAAAACAACCCTTTAAAAATATGTCATTGTTAACAGTTTATGAGTGACTATATGTTGGCTAATTGAATTCAAATTAAAAAGCAATAAATAAAAATGTTTAAAAATAGTTAATGAGTCAAAAACAAAGTAAGTGAGAGCACTCTAAGGCATATTTTGCTGCACACTAACATTGCTAAATGGAGTGAGCATATGGTACTCAAGCAGATCACTTAATGAAGTGTTCTGGGAGCAATGCCTGATCTTACTTACCATCATGGGTTTGTTGACATCAGACATGGCCCTGCTGGAAAGTGTGTATTTCTCTGACTCAGCTCTTGTTTTCCTGATTCCTTTGAACCATTTTCCATATTCCTCCCGCACCTGCAGAGGCAAAGTATGCTCTGGATCAGTTCACTGAGATGAGTGAGGATAGGAAGCATCCCAGGTGGGAGCTGGGCAGTAGTACCTGCTGACTGAGGAGGCAGTACACCAGGAAGATGAAGACACCCTGCAGGCTGTTGATGATGGTGAACAGGTAAGCCATGACGTGGGCAGCTGGACCCACTTGCAGGATGCCCAGGCACCACGTGCAGCCCAGTATGAAGAGCTGAGCTATGGCTTTAAATGTCAGCATCCTGGGTAGGAAGAGAAAGAAGGCTCACGATTCACCCAGGGCAACACAATGAAAGCCATTTCTCACCTCTTTAGTCCATCAATGCTTCGTCTTCCCCTGCTGGTGATGAGTTCTCAGACTGACTGGTGATCAGCTTGAAATTTATTATCAATGATTTCCTATAAAACATGCCACTTTAATATTACTCAGCTATTAGAAATGACAAATACCCACCATTTGCTTCAACGTGGATGGAACTGGAGGGTATTATGCTGAGTGAAGTAAGTCAGTCGGAGAAGGACAAACATTATATGTTCTCATTCATTTGGGGAATATAAATAATAGTGAAAGGGAATATAAGGGAAGGGAGAAGAAATGTGTGGGAAATATCAGAAAGGGAGACAGAACGTAAAGACTGCTAACTCTGGGAAACGAACTAGGGGCGGTAGAAGGGGAGGAGGGCGGGGGGTGGGAGTGAATGGGTGACGGGCACTGGGTGTTATTCTGTATGTTAGTAAATTGAACACCAATAAAAAAAAATGAAAGTAAAAAATAAATAAATAAATAAAGCAGCAGAGGGATCCCTGGGTGGCGCAGCGGTTTGGCACCTGCCTTTGGCCCAGGGCGCGATCCTGGAGACCCGGGATCGAATCCCACATCGGGCTCCCGGTGCATGGAGCCTGCTTCTCCCTCTGCCTATGTCTCTGCCTCTCTCTCTCTCTCTCTCTGTAACGATCATAAATAAAAAAAAATTAAAAAAAAAAAAAAAAAACATGCCACTTTGACAAGGATGGCATTTTGATTTGGATTGGGAGGATAGGGACACTTCCTAAAGTAATTTTCAAAAGTTTTATCATGCTATATAGAGATCCTGAATTTCATCCAACACTATGGAGAAGGCATCATGCATCAGGTTCTGTGCTGGGACCTGGGCATTAAAAATAACAAAGGCAATATTTCTATTTTCATTTGGAAAGGATAATGATAGGAAAACGAAAGAACAACATTAAATTTGCACAAACGTTGCTGGAGCAAAGGACTGCCCAAGCCTCCCAGAAGATTTGACATGGAATAGGATTTTCTCCAGAGAGAGGAATGGAAGAGGGGTCAGTAGGAGCCTGAATCGAGGGTGGGGTGTGGAAGTGTAAGCTAGGATGTGGGATTAGTCACAGGCTTTTCTAAGTGCTTCATAGAAAAATAAATGGTCTCTGCACATTAGTCATAGGACTGATGGCAAAAGTCCAAAGAATGTTTATTAACAAATGCCAATTCTCCCTGTTTCTGAGGGAGTCACAAACTGGGGTTAGAAATAGAACAGAGGCAACTTGGTGGCTCAGTCAGTTACATGTCTGACTCTTGATTTCAGCTAGATCATGATCTCAGGGTCTTGGGATGGATCCCCAAGTCAGGCTTCCCACTGAATGTGGAGCCTGCAAAAGATTCTCCCCCTCCCTTTCCCTCTTCTATCCCCTCCACCACTCTCTCTCTCTCTCTCCCTCTCTCTCTCTCTCTCTCTGAAAAATAGAAAAAGCATAGCACATTTGCCCAGGTTGTCAGCATCACACCAGTGAATCTGAGCTATCTTCCATAGAAGAATAGCTTCATCTCTCTACTCAGGTCCCCTCAGAAGACCCCGAGAAGAAGCATCAGGGACTGCTGAGGTACACAGCTTTGCCCTTAGGATCGCACGTGTCTGTTGGGTTGTCACTCTTTTCTTCATCTTACCTTGTGTTCTGGAGGGTGGATACATCACTGTTGAGGGAAGACAGTTTGCTTTTCAAAATCCAGAGGGTCATCAGAAAGAAACCTAAATTGACCTTCAGAAAACCACAGAAGGTTTACTGAATAAAATTTCGATCTGTTCTCTGCATCCTAGCCTGTCCAACATCAGTTCCATATTCAAGTCATTTTCATATTAACTATCAATGGTAGAGTTTGTAGTTTTAAGAATAGTCTTAGAAAACTAAACAAATCCAGTGACATGCCTGCTTCTGTCACCCTCCCTTAAAATTCTGCTCCTCTAATGACCCCCAGCTGAGCATTAAGGATGCTCTGATGTCATCACTCACAGAGAAGATGGTGCAGACTGGCCCAAGGAAGCTCCATATAAATCTCTCTTCTGGGTTGAGCCAGCAGCTGAGCAAGAGAGCACAAAAATGCATTGGTCCTTAGGAATGTAGAACTATCATGTAAATTCACTCACCAACATTCATTCATTCATCAACAAATACTGAGTGACTCTTTTGTGACAGGCTCTGTGGTTAGCTCTGAAGATACATGATAAAGAAAGTAAATACGGTCTTAAAACCCACAAATCTCAAATGTAGCAGAGACACACAATTTGACATACTGCAACAATAAAACAAAAATGTGAGGCTGTAATGTCCACAATAGCCAAACTGTGGAAGGAGCCTCGGTGTCCATCGAAAGATGAATGGATAAAGAAGATGTGGTTTATGTATACAATGGAATATTACTCAGCTATTAGAAATGACAAATACCCACCATTTGCTTCAACGTGGATGGAACTGGAGGGTATTATGCTGAGTGAAGTAAGTCAGTCGGAGAAGGACAAACATTATATGTTCTCATTCATTTGGGGAATATAAATAATAGTGAAAGGGAATATAAGGGAATGGAGAAGAAATGTGTGGGAAATATCAGAAAGGGAGACAGAACGTAAAGACTGCTAACTCTGGGAAACGAACTAGGGGTGGTAGAAGGGGAGGAGGGCGGGGGGTGGGAGTGAATGAGTGACGGGCACTGGGTGTTATTCTGTATGTTAGTAAATTGAACACCAATAAAAAATAAATTAAAAAAAAAAACAATAAAACAAAAATGTGAGGCTGTAATGTCCACAATAGCCAAACTGTGGAAGGAGCCTCGGTGTCCATCGAAAGATGAATGGATAAAGAAGATGTGGTCATGTATACAATGGAATATTACTCAGCCATTAGAAACGACAAATACCCACCATTTGCTTCGACGTGGATGGAACTGGAGGGTATTTTGCTGAGTGAAATAAGTCAATCAGAGAAGGACAAACATTATATGGTCTCATTCATTTGGGGAATATAAAAAATAGTGAAAGGGAATATAAGGGAAGGGAGAAGAAATGGGTAGGAAATATCAGAAAGGGAGACAGAACATAAAGACTCCTAACTCTGGGAAACGAACTAGGGGTGGTGGAAGGGGAGGAGGGCAGGGGGTGGGGGTGAATGGGTGACGGGCACTGAGGGTGGCACTTGACAGAATGAGCACTGGGTGTTATTCTGTATGTTGGCAAATTGAGCACCAATAAAAAATAAATTTATTATTAAAAAATTTTAAAAAATTAAAAATTAAAATAAATAAATAAAATGTGAGGCTGTGAGAACGTATCATTGGATGTCATGATTAGATGGAAGTCTAAAGGATTAGGATGGCTAAGGATGATTCAATAAGGAAATTATATTTTTGGTTGAGATAAGAAGAGTGAATGCTGTCACTGAGATAAACAGTGTTGAAGCCAAGGAGAAGCCCACACACCTGTTAACAGATTTAGAGAGTCCCGTGAATCTAACATGGTTTTAATGGCCTTTTTTGTACTGTTCAATATAATTTTTTTCCATCAGCAAAAGCCCCACCTTGAACCCCACCTCTGCAAAACCCATCCACTTAGTTTTGTATTTTTTTCATGGCATTATTCAGATATATCTTACATACCATAAGTTCACCCACCTAAAGTATCCAGTTCAGTCGGCTTTAGAATATCCACAGTGTTGCGTGCCTGCACCAAAATCTAACTTAAGGTTAGATTAGTACCTTAAGATAATTTCAGCTCTTCAAAGAGAAACTTCATTCACTCTAGCAGTCATGTGTTCCCCACCTCCACACACTCCACTCCTCCCCTCCCCCCAGGGCACCATTACTCTGCTTTCTCACTCAACAGATTTGCCTGTTCTGAACATTTTACATAAGTGGTATCATGCAATATGTGGTCTTTTGTGACTGGATCCTTTCATTTAGCATCATGCTTTCAATGTTATCTGAATTGCAGCACATTTTTATGGATAAGTTATACTCCTGACTTTTCTTCATAGCTAAATAATATTCTGCTGGATGGATATCCAGCTGCATCTTGGTTATCTATTCTTCACTTCATGGACATTCCAGTTATTTCCAATTTTGAAGAGTATGCTATTAGTATTTAGGTACAAGTTTTTTTTGTATATTTTTAAAATTTTTTATTGGAGTTCAATTTGCCAACATATAGTATAACACCCAGTGCTCATCCCATCAAGTGCCCCCCTCAGTGCTCAGGTACAAGTTTTTGCGTGAACATACGATTCCATTTGTTTTGGGTAGATATCCTAGCATGTGGTAGCTATACTTTGAACCTTGTGACAAACTGTCCAACCAAGTTCCAAAGTGGCTGCACCATTTTACATTCCAACCATCAATGTATAAGTGTTCCAAATTTTCCACATTGTTACAAGCACTTTTTACTGCCTGTCTTTTTTAACCATTTTAACTAATGGGTATGAAGTAACATCTTACTTGTGGTTTTTGACTTGATTTTCCTGATGACTATGGTTGTTGAGCATCTTCTCATGTGATTATTAGTCATTTACATATCATCTTTGGAGGAATGGGTATTAACATATTTTGTCCATTTTTTTCATTTTTTATTTATTTAACTAATCTCTACACCCCACATGGGGCTCAAACTCATGACCCCGATATCAAGAGTCATGTGCTCCAACTGAGCCAGCCAAGTACTCCCATTTTTAAACTGAATTATTTATCTTTTGTGGTTGAGTTGTTCAATTTAGTTTTAACAACAGCACAAAACAGACGTTCTCTTATGATCACAGATTGGTAATTAATGTATAAAAATCTTAAGTCTATTGTTGAAGGTCAATTCACAAGGTATTACTGACACACAGTGACAGAATCTACTTTTGATCCAACATTCCGGTAAAGTAGAGAGAGAGCAAGTCACTTCAGAACAATGGAGAGTGTGAAAGGCCGTTTCAGGACAACTAAAGTATAGGCTAAGAAAAATGTAAGCAAGAGGCACCTGGATGGCTCCATCAGTTAAGTATCTGCCTTAAGCCCAGGTCATGATCCCACGGTCATGAGATCAGTCCCCACATTGGGCCCACTGATTCCCTTGCTTGTGCTCTCTCTCTATCTCTGTCAGATGGATGAATAAATCTTTTTGAAAATATAAGAAAAAGAAAATGTCTCTAAGGAAGCACTGATTAGAAACTTTGTAGATGAAGTCTTTATATCAATTGTTATGAATATATTAAAAACACTAAATGTCTAAAACACTAAAGGAAGAGGCACCGTGTGGCTCAGTTAAGTATCCAACTCTAGATTTTGGCTCAGGTCATGATCTTGGGGTCATGGGATGGAGCCCCATGTTGGAATCCACACTAAGTATGATGCCTGCTTGGGAATCTTTGTTTCTCTCCCTCTGCCCACCGCCACTCATGCTTGCACACTCCCTATCTATCTGTGATTATTCTAAAAACACTAACTTGTATGCCTCTAAAGAGTCTATTTTATGGTGAGTGAAATACATTTGAATAAGAGTAAAAACACAAAACTGAGCGTTAAAGGTGAAGGTAAGAGAGTACAAGTTCTACAGCTTGACTCTCTAGATTTGAATCCCACCTCTGCCACTTACTAGCCATGCACCTGGGGCATTTAATTAAACTATCTGTGGCTCATTTTATTCATCTGTAAAATGGGGCAAAGGACTGTACCTACTTCATAGTATTAGTGTAAGGATTAAGATAGTTACCACATACAGAAATGGTTGGAAAAATGCATGGCATAAAGGAAGTACCTCATAAATCTTAACTATAATATAATCTATTATATGATTATTTAAATCAACTCTACTTTTGAAATAAAAACACTGTAATATCCTGAAAGATTTGGACAAAGAGTAGATTCAGTTTTTTTAACTGATGTCCTAAGCACTTCTTTCGGCTTCAGTTTTGCTATTCAAATGACAGAGCTTTAAAGACATTCTCCTTAACTCTTATAATTTTCCACTAAAAAGATGTCCTAAGAATTCTTACTTCCTATGCCTTCTCTGCATTATTCTCTGGCATAATAAAAAGTGCTACTTTGATTCCAGTGGTGGTCAAGATCAGGTAGAGAATCTGCATTTACCGGGTGCGTGTTCCATAGAGGTGAGACCTGGATGCAGCAGAAATGGCCACAATTAAAGTCGGGACTCCGTATCCCACAGGGTACATGAGCTTCTTCATAAGCATGCTCACACTGGAGTAGTTGACCACCATCAGGTTGCGTGCAGTGAGGAAGAGGTGTAGACCCTCCAGCAGCATCCAGGTGAAGGAGGCCAGGTAGAGATAGTGTAAGGCACCAGCGATGATGGAGCACAGCACCTGGGGGAGGAGAAAAGTGCCACCAGGAGGGATTTTTCAGAGAGGAGGTGGGCCCAGGACCTGTGCCATACCTTGCCATTGAAGTGAGTGCTCCTATATATGGTCGAGTTCTCAGCAGAAGGTTTGTCTTCTAGTTCATTAGTCAATGTGGAATAGGCTACTTACCCCCTCTAACCTCCCCAGAACCCAAGGTCATTTTATTAATGTAGTATGGTACTATGAACTGAGCAATCCTTGGGGCGGGACAGGGTCTCCTCTGTGAACATGACAATACCTTGATCTCGGTCCGGTCAATGGCCATGAGGAAGAGCAGGTGGGCCAAGAAGAGGCAGATCGAGAGCTGCAGGTGGAGGGAGGTGCTGGTGTTCTGGATGGCTTTGCACAGCAGGAAGGTGAGGGCTGCTAGGAGGAGGCACAGCAGAGAGAGGCCCAGCCCCACATAGGTGATCACAGGCAGCACAAGATCCTCTTCCTGGGACCCAGCCAAGAGAAGCAATGAAGACATTATATTTATATTTTCCTTATATGGGGGAATGACTCTTCTATCATTTTTAATTTTATTTATTGACACAGCAACGTCAAGAATGGAGGAACCAGGTAAAATTGTTATGCTATTGAGAGTAGTTCCTTTGGGTTCAGAATGCTAGAACTCTATGGGATTCTGATATGATTAATTCAGAGCCTACAAGAATTGAGGGATAGGAGGGTCCTCACTCAAGACAAAGCCTCAGAACTCACAACAGTTTATTTTACTTTACAGATCGCCTAAGTAAGTCTTTGGTTATGGTAATCCAGAGGAAGTAACCAGCTCACCTAACCAGGGGAGCAGGCAAACATAGTTCCTAACCCACCTACACTCACTGGCATTCCTGGCCCCCTTGGACCTCTGCCACCACAAAATCATCCTTCTGCAGCCCTTGAGAGCCCCTGTCTACAGATTTCCAGCCCTAAAGACTCTTGTGATAAGCAAAACTCTAATTTGGCAATGAATGATAGAATGTGTACATACACTTTCTTCCAGATTTTCAGTTAATGCCAGATTGGGTCCTGTGGTGAAAGGATTTTGCAGATGGAATTTGGGTCCTATGTCAGTTGACTTTAGGGAGGCATTTTATCCTGGGAAGGATGGCCAAATCAGTGAGCCCTCAAAAGCTCTGAGCTCTCCTGAAGAAAAAGACTCAAAGTATGAGAGCATTTGAGGTGAGGGAGCTTCTCCTCCTGGCTACAGGTTACAAATGCTAATACGCTGAAACAGAATACAGAACCCAAAAATGGATTCTCAACTCTATGGCCAACTGATTTTGACAAAACAGGAAATAATATCCAATGGAAAAAAATATTCTCTTCAACAAAATGTGTTGGAAAAAAACTGGGTGTTATTCTATATGTCGGTAAATTGAACACCAATAAAAAATAAATTTATTATTTAAAAAATAAAATAAAATAAATATATGAATTTAAAGAAAAAAATGTGTTGGGATACATGGACAGCCACATGCAGGAGAATGAAACTGGACCACTTTCTTACATCAAATGCAAAAATAAACTCAAAAAGGATGAAAGACCTCAATGTGAGACAGGAATCCATCAATTCTAGAAAACACAAGAAACAACCTCTTAGATCTTGCTGCAGCAACTTGTTGCTAGACAGTCTCCAAAGGCAAGAGGAAAAAAAATACCAAAAATGAACCTTTGGTACTTCATCAGAATAAAAAGCTTTTGCACAGCAAAGGAAACAGTCAATGAAATTAAAAGACAACCTACAGAATGGGAGAAGATATTTGCAAAAGACTTCTCAGATAGAGGGCTAATATCCAAAATCTATAATGAACATATCAAACTCCACACCTGAAAAACAAACAATCCAGTCAAGAAATGGGCAGAACACATGAACAGACATTTCTCCAAAGAAGACATATATGGCCAACAAGCACCTGAAAAAATGCTCCACATCACTCGCCATCAAGGAAATACAAATCAAAACCACAAGGAGATACCACCTCATGGCTGTCAGAATGGCTACAGTTAACGACTCAGGAAACAACAGATGTTGACAAAGATGTGGAGAAGGGGGAACCCTCTTACACCATAGTGGTAATGGAAATTGGTGCAGCCACTTTCAAAAACAGTGTGGAGGTTCCTCAAAAAGTTAAAGTTATACTACCACCCAGCTATGGCACCTCTAGATATTATGCAAAGTATACAAACATAATGACTTAAAGGGTCACATACACCCCAATGGTTATAGCAGTAATGGCCAAAATAGCCAGAATTGGAAAGAACCCAGATATCCATCAACAGATAAATGGATAAGGAAGAGGAGGGTTATATAAGCAATGTAATGTTTACCCAGCCGTCAAAAAGAATGAAATTTTGTCATTTGCAACAACATAGAGGGAACTAGAGGGTATTAGGCTAAACAAAATAAGTCACTCAGAGAAAGATCAATACCATGTGATTTCACTAATATCTGGAATTTAAGATACAAAACAGATGAACATAGGCGAAGTGAAGGAAAAATAAAATAAGAGGAAAATAGGGAGGCAAACAGCAAGAGACTCTTAACTATAGGAAACAAACAGGGTTGCTGGAGGGGAGATGTATAAGGGAATGGGGTGACTGAGTGATGGGCATTAAGGAGGGCACTTGATATAATGAGGACTAGGTGTTATATGCAGCTGATGAATCACTAAATTCTATCCCTGATCATGAAACATCAGGAGACCTGCACCCCGATGTTTATAGCAGGGTGGACATTATAGCTAATGTCCACAATAGCCAAACTGTGGAAAGAGCCTTGGTGTCCATCGAAAGATGAATGGATAAAGAAGATGTGGTTTATGTATACAATGGAATATTACTCAGCCATTAGAAATGACAAATACCCACCATTTGCTTCAACGTGGATGGAACTGGAAGGTATTATGCTGAGTGAAGTAAGTCAATCAGAGAGGGACAAACATTGTATGTTCTCATTCATTTGGGGAATATAAATAATAGTGAAAGGGAATAGAGGGGAAGGGAGAAGAAATGGGTAGGAAATATCAGAAAGGGAGACAGAACATGAGAGACTCCTAACTCTGGGAAACGAACTAGGGGTGGTGGAAGGGGAGGAGGGTGAGGGGTGGGGGTGACTGGGTGGCGGGCACTGAGGGTGGCACTTGACGGGATGAGCACTGGGTGTTATTCTGTATGTTGGCAAATTGAACACCAATAAAAAATAAATTTATTATTAAAAATAAATAAATAAATAAATAATAAAATAAAATATTATCAAAAAATTCTATCCCTGAAACTGAAAATACAGTGAATGTTAACTAAATTCAGTATATATAAAATTTAAAAAAAAAAAAGAAATGCCGATACACTCTAAGAGCCCATGACAGAAAGAATGCAGGTAGCCCCTAGTTGCTGAGCATGATCTCCTGCTCAGAGATTGCTAGAAAGTGGAACCCCAGTCCTACAACTGCAAGGAACTGAAACCTACCAGTAACCAGGGAGCTCAAGGAGGAATCTGAGCCTTAGAAGAGAATACAGCTCTGGCTTATTTCAGGCTTATAAGACCCTGAACAGCAACTGAGCCACACCATGCCTGACTGCTGCTCTGAAGAAACCACAAGATATAAATTTCTATTTTTCTAAAGCCCCTACATGGAGGAACTATGTTACAGAGCAATAGACAAGGGATGCAGTCCCTCTCAGGGCTCTCACCTGCACATCATAGTGGGCCATGAGGACGGCAAAGCTGCTGAGATGAGTGCACTGGCAGGTGGTACTGGTGTCTCCACTGTCCACCACTGTGCAGCCTCTGGTGGACCAATGACCACATTCATCTTGACTGTGCTCCCAGAAGACACAGAACACCTTTAGTTTTGGCTCGTGGGTCGCTGACTGTAGGAAGAGCATAGGTGGGAGCCAGTGGTTCTGGTGCTCAGAAATGCATATCCAAAGCTGGCTAGCAAAGGCCTTTCCTGGGGGAATGATGCACTCATGGGGGACCTCCCTGCAGAACCTCAAGGCTGAGCTAGGCAGCGAGGCTGTGCCCAGGACCCAGGCTCCTTCCAGCCTCCTTCCACATCCACAGCCCCATGCACCAGCACTCACATGGTGAGAGAAGATGAAAGTGACAGGGGAGCTGAGCTTCTGGGTGACCTTGTTGCTCATAAACACAGAGATGACGTCTGAGAGCAGGACAGAGGAGACTCCCTGCAGCAAGCCTTTGGGTGCCCCATGCAGAACTGCCTGCTTCTCAGGCTCCAGGACCAGGGGAGCCTCCGCCAGCAACTTGCCCATTCCTGGAGTAGAGAGGAGGCCCACCACAGAAGGACCTGCAGGACAAGACCATGTTGAAACCTTTGGGTGCACAACAGAGCCCTGTCCTCCTCAGGTGCACTCTTTGTGGCCTACTAAACATCCTCTATCCCTTTATCCTTCAGTTCCCTGCCTGTCACATCCTGGGGCAACTTGTGACCTTCCTCCCATCTCAGCCATTACCTGAGTCACCAGATTTGTGCACCACATCCCATTTCAGCATCATCTTTGCCAGATTCTGACTCAAAGTGACATTTCTGTATCCTTCCTCCTGCACCTCCAGGGACAGGTCTATGAGTGGTAGGAGTTATATAAGAGAAGTAGGTTAGTAATTCTGCCTATAGTAGCTGCTATAATATCATTATTTTATATATGTGTTTCCATACACACAAACACACGAAAACACACATGCTGAATTTATAAAGGGACAACTTTACTATGAGCAATATACTATGAGCAACTGGACACCAACAAACGGATAACCTAGATGAAAGTGAAAAATTCCTAGAGACATACAAACTACAAAATAATAGAAGATAATAAGATGGCGGAAGAGTAGGGTCCCCAAGTCACCTGTCCCCACCAAATTACCTAGATAACCTTCAAATCATCCTGAAAATCGAAGAATTCAGCCTGAGACTTAAAGAGAGAACAGCTGGAATGCTACAGTGAGAAGAGTTCACGCTTCTATCAAGGTAGGAAGACGGGGGAAAAAGAAATAAAGAAACAAAAGGCATCCAAGGGGGAGGGGCCCCGCAAGGAGCCAGGCTGAGGCCAGGGAGAGTGTCCCCAGGACAGGAGGCTTCGACCCGGAGAATCAGGAGCTGCACCAACCTTCCCGGGCGGAAAGGGGCTCGCAGTGAATTAGAGCAGGACCGCAGGAGGGGGGATGCCCTCAGGCTCCCTGGGACACTAACAGACACCTGCGCACCCAGGAGAGTGCCCCGAGCTCCCTAAGGGCTGCAGCGCGCACGGTGGGACCCAGAGCAGCTCGGAGGGCTCTGGCGGCGGCTCCGTGGAGGGGACTGCGGGGCGGGAGCAGCTCGGGGGGGGGCGGGGGGCTCGGGTGGGGGCTCCGTGGGGGGTGCTGTGCGGCCGGGAGCACGAATCTAACAGCGCAGGCCCGGGAGCACTGGGCGCCGGGACACAGCCCAGGATCTGGCCTCCCCCCGGAACAGGCAGAGGCCGGGAGGGCCCAGGACAGCAAGGACGCTCCTGCCCCGAGCTGAGCAGATCAGCGGCCCCGACCCGGAGCCTCCAGGCCCCTGCAGGCTGAGAGCTCCATAGCTACTGCGGGAGCTGAATCCAGGGCTCCAGAGCTGGCCGCGGCCACTGGGCTTGTTCCTCTAGGGGCCTCACGGGGTAAACAACCGCCACTGAGCCCTGCACCACGCAGGGGGCAGAGCAGCTCCCCCAAGTGCTAAACCTGAAAATCAGCACAACAGGCCCCTCCCCCAGAAGACCAGCTAGACGGACAAGTTCCAGGGGAAGTCAAGGGTCTTAAAGTATACAGAAGCAGAAGATACTCCCCCGTGGGGTTTTTTTTTTTTTTTTTTTTTTTTTTTTGCTTTTTGATTTCTGTTTGCTTTCCCCACCTTCTTTCCCTTACTTTCTTTTTCTTTCTCTTTTTCTTCTCTTTTTTTCTTTTTTACTTCCTTTTTTCTTTTTTTTCTTTTTCTCTTTTGTTTCCTTCTTTCTCTCCGCTTTTTTTCTCCTTTTCCCAATACAACTTGCTTTTGGCCACTCTGCACTGAGCAAAATGACTAGAAGGAAAACCTCACCTCAAAAGAAAGAATCAGAAACAGTCCTCTCTCCCACAGAGTTACAAAATCTGGATTACAATTCAATGTCAGAAAGCCAATTCAAAGTACAATTATAAAGCTACTGGTAGCTCTAGAAAAAAGCATAAAGGACTCAAGAGACTTCATGACTGCAGAATTTAGATCTAATCAGGCAGAAATTAAAAATCAATTGAATGAGATGCAATCCAAACTAGAAGTCCTAACGACAAGGGTTAACGAGGTGGAAGAACGAGTGAGTGACATAGAAGACAAGTTGATAGCAAAGAGGGAAACTGAGGGAAAAAGAGACAAACAATTAAAAGATCATGAGGATAGATTAAGGGAAATAAATGACAGCCTGAGGAAGAAAAACCTACGTTTAATTGGGGTTCCCGAGGATGCCGAAAGTGACAGAGGTCCAGAATATGTATTTGAACAAATCATAGCTGAAAACTTTCCTAATCTGGGAAGGGAAACAGGCATTCAGATCCAGGAAATAGAGAGATCCCCCCTAAAATCAATAAAAACCATTCAACACCTCGACATTTAATAGTGAAGCTTGCAAATTCAAAGATAAAGAGAAGATCCTTAAAGCAGCAAGAGACAAGAAATCCCTGACTTTTATGGGGAGGAGTATTAGGGTAACAGCAGACCTCTCCACAGAGACCTGGCAGGCCAGAAAGGGATGGCAGGATATACTCAAGGTCCTAAATGAGAAAAACATGCAACCAAGAATACTTTATCCAGCAAGACTCTCATTCAGAATGGAAGGAGAGATAAAGAGCTTCCAAGACAGGCAGGAACTGAAAGAATATGTGACCTCCAAACCAGCTCTGCAAGAAATTTTAAGGGGGACTCTTAAAATTCCCCTTTAAGAAGAAGGCCAGTGGAACAATCCACAAAAACAAGGACTGAATAGATATCATAATGACACTAAACTCATATCTCTCAATAGTAACTCTGAACGTGAATGGGCTTAATGACCCCATCAAAAGGCCCAAGGTTTCAGACTGGATAAAAAAGCAGGACCCTTGGGATCCCTGGGTGGCGCAGCGGTTTGGTGCCCGCCTTTGGCCCAGGGCGCAATCCTGGAACCCAGGATCGAATCCCACATCAGGCTCCCGGTGCATGGAGCCTGCTTCTCCCTCTGCCTATGTCTCTGCCTCTCTCTCTCTCTGTGTGTGTGTGACTATCATAAATAAATAAAAAAAAAATTAAAAAAAAGCAGGACCCATCTATTTTCTGTCTGCAAGAAACTCATTTTAGACAGAAGGACACCTACAGCCTGAAAATAAAAGGTTGGAGAACCATTTACCATTCAAATGGTCCTCAAAAGAAAGCAGGGGTAGCCATCCTTATATCCGATAAACTAAAATTTACCCCGAAGACTGTAGTGAGAGACGAAGAGGGACACTATATCATACTTAAAGGATCTATCCAACAAGAGGACTTAACAATCCTCAATATATATGCCCTGAATGTTGGAGCTGCCAAAAATATCAATCAATTAATAACCAAAGTTAAGACATAATTAGATAATAATACACTTATACTTGATGACTTCAATCTAGCGCTTTCTACACTGGATAGGTCTTCTAAACACAAAATCTCCAAAGAAATGAGAGCTTTAAATGATACACTGGACCAGATGGATTTCACAGAATTAGACAGAACTTCACATCCAAACTCAACTGAATACGCATTCTTCTCAAGTGCACATGGAACTTTCTCCAGAATAGACCACATACTGGGTCACAAATTGGGTCTGAACTGATACCAAAAGATTGGGATCGTCCCCTGCGTATTCTCAGACCATAATGCCTTGAAATTAGAACTAAATCACAACAAGAAGTTTGGAAGGACCTCAAACACGTGGAGGTTAAGGACCATCCTGCTAAAAGATGAAAGGGTCAACCAGGAAATTAAGGAAGAATTTAAAAGATTCATGGAAACTAATGAGAATGAAGATACAACCGTTCAAAATCTTTGGGATGCAGCAAAAGCAGTCCTAAGGGCGAAATACATCGCAATACAAGCATCCATTCAAAAACTGGAAAGAACTCAAATACAAAAGCTAACCTTACACATAAAGGAGTTAGAGAAGAAACAGCAGATGGACCCTACACCCAGCAGAAGAAGAGAGTTAATTAAAATTCGAGCAGAACTCAACGAAATTGAGACCAGAAGAACTGTGGAACAGATCAACAGAACCAGGAGTTTGTTCTTTGAAAGAATTAATAAGATAGGTAAACCATTAGCCAACCTTATTAAAAAGAAGAGAGAGGAGACTCAAATTAATAAAATCATGAATGAAAAAAAATAAAATAAAATCATGAATGAGAAAGGGGAGATCACTACCAATACCAAGGAAATACAAATGATTTTAAAAACATATTATGAACAGCTATACGCCAATAAATTAGGCAATCTAGAAGAAATGGACGCATTCCTGGAAAGCCACAAACTACCAAAACTGGAACAGGAAGAAATAGAAAACCTGAACAGGCCAATAACCAGGGAGGAAATTGAAGCAGTCATCAAAAACCTCCCAAGACACAAGAGTCCAGGGCCAGATGGCTTCCCAGGGGAATTCTATCAAATGTTCCCCATTCTCACTGGTGTGAGGTGGTATCTCATTGTGGTTTTGATTTGTATTTCCCTGATGGCAAGTGATGCAGAGCATTTTCTCATGTGCATGTTGGCCATGTCTATGTCTTCCTCTGTGAGATTTCTCTTCATGTCTTTTGCCCATTTCATGATTGGATTGTTTGTTTCTTTGGTGTTGAGTTTAAGAAGTTCTTTATAGATCTTGGAAACTAGCCCTTTATCTGATACATCATTTGCAGATATCTTCTCCCTTTCTGTAGGTTGTCTTTTAGTTTTGTTAACTGTATCCTTTGCTGTGCAAAAGCTTCTTATCTTGATGAAGTCCCAAATGTTCATTTTTGCTTTTGTTCTTTTGCTTTTGTGGATGTATCTTGCAAGAAGTTACTGTGGCTAAGTTCAAAAAGGGTGTTGCCTGTGTTCTCCTTTAGGATTTTGATGGAATCTTGCAAGAAATTGCTGTGGCTGAGTTCAAAAAGGGTGTTGCCTGTGTTCTCCTCTAGGATTTTGATGGAATCTTGTCTCACATTAGGTCTTTCATCCATTTTGAGTTTATCTTTGTGTATGGTGCAAGAGAGTGGTCTAGTTTCATTCTTCTGCATGTGGATGTCCAATTTTCCCAGCACCACTTATTGAAGAGACTGTCTTTCTTCCAGTGGATAGTCTTTCCTCCTTTATCGAATATTAGTTGACCATAAAATTGAGGGTCCACTTCTGGGTTCTCTATTCTGTTCCATTGATCTATGTGTCTGTTTTTGTGCCAGTACCACACTGTCTTGATGACCACAGCTTTGTAGTACAACCTGAAATCTGGCATTGTGATGCCCCCAGATATGGTTTTCTTTTTTAAAATTCCCCTGGCTATTCGGGGCCTTTTCTGCTTCCACAGAAATCTTAAATTAATTTGTTCTAACTCTCTGAAAAAAGTCCATGGTATTTTGATAGGGATTGCATTAAACGTGTAAAGCCCTGGGTAACATTGACATTTTCACAATATTAATTCTGCCAATCCATGAGCAAGGAATATTTTTCCACCTCTTTGTGTCTTCCTCATATCTTTCAGAAGTGTTCTATAGTTTTTAGGGTATAGATCCTTCACCTCTTTGGTTAGGTTTATTCCTAGGTATCTTATGCTTTTGGGTGCAATTGTAAATGGGATTGACTCCTTTATTTCTCTTTTTTCAGTCTCATTGTTAGTGTATAGAAATGCCACTGACTTCTGGGCATTGATTCTGTATTTTATGATACATGAGTTTTACCTCAATAAAATAAATCATACTTAGTTATCAAATAATATCAAATTTTTTCTTAAAAGTTTAGCAAATTGTCTTCTCATGAAGATGTTTCTATTTTATCTTAAATTCTTTATAATTATATCATCTGCTGATAACTTATATTACAATAAAAATGTGTATGATTTAGTTTTATTCATTTAACCTCTTACTGACTGGTTTATGGATGTAACACTGAGGGATACATATATTCACTCCCTCCAGTGAATTCGGGGGACAAATGAGATGGGGAACAGACAGATCAGGAGCTTGGGGCAGTCTCCAGAATTTACCTGTGCCTGCAGATGCATTGAAGGTCCATGGCCCATTGGGCATGGCCTGGCTTACATTTCTGAGGACACCTTCCAGGCCAACAAGCAGGTTAGTGGCCACACAATGCTGCTCTGAGTGGGGCAGGGCCTCCAGATCCCCGGGAATCTCCAGCAGCTCATCTACCTCCTGTATGAGGTCCTAGAGGAATGAGGACACAGAGCTAGTGAGCCATGAAGACCCTGCCCACTCAACCCCAGAAACAGACCCTGGAGACTCATTGGTAGATAAAGGTGTTACTGATTCAGAGTCCCTGGGTCTTTGCCTCTACAATCCAGCCACACATAGTCAACCCTTTTTCACAAATACCAAGAATGAAATTAGCCCAATGTCCACAAACAGCAGGAAAAAAAGTCATTTATGGGCTCAGGTGGGTGTTAACAATGAGTACCAATGTCTGCATGTCTGCTCTTCCCATCCACCCTGGGAGAAACAGGGCCTCAGAGAGGCGGCATTGTGTTGGGGCTTCCTGCTCCCAGGCCTCTATGGGATGCCTCCACCTTGCCTCTCCTGGGGTGTGCCCTTACCTGGATGGTTTCCTGAGCCAAGGCTGGCTTGAAGTCTCTGTGCAGCTCTTGGACTCTTTCAAAGAAATTAGAGAGTCTCTAGAATAGAGATGAGAGAGGTCAGAGATCCTCACATGTGGATGTGGGAGCTTGGGGAAAATGGGTGGATCAGTCAGGCTGCACAGAGGGATGCCTGCCTCCTGGTCCCTGCTGGGGCCACTCACCTGGCTCTTGATTCCAGGGGGTGGGTTCCAGTTGGGGAAGGACATCTCTGCAGGGACTAAAACAGATTTTCATTACTTGTAAGAGTGTCTGTGTCTGTCTCACCACAATGCTTATAGCAGCAATGTCCACAATAGCCAAAATGTGGAAAGAGCCTCGGTGTCCATTGAAAGATGAATGGATAAAGAAGATGTGTATATATACATTTGAATATTACTCAGCCATTACAAATGACAAATATCCACCATTTGCTTCGACCTGGATGGAACTGGAGGGTATTATGCTGAGTGAAATAAGTCAATAGGAGAAGGACAAACATTATATGGTCTCATTCATATGGGGAATATAAAAAACAGTGAAAGGGATCAAAGGGGAAAGGAGAGAAAATGAGTGGGAAATATCAGTGAGGATGACAGAACATGAGAGACTCCTAACTCTGGAAAATGAACAAGGGGTAGTGGAAGGGGAGGTGGGCAGGGGGATGGGGTGACTAGGTGACGGGCACTGAGGAGGCACTTGACGGTATGAGCACTGGGTGTCATACCATATGTTGGCAAATCAAACTTCAATTTAAAAAATATACAAGAAAAAAGAGTGTGTCTGGGGATCCCTGGGTGGCGCAGCGGTTTGGCGCCTGCCTTTGGCCCAGGGCACGATCATGGGATCCTGGGATCGAGTCCCGCATCGGGCTCCCAGCATGGAGCCTGCTTCTCCCTCTGCCTGTGTCTCTGCCTCTCTCCCTCTCTCTCTCTCTCTCTCTCTCTCTCTCTCTCTTACGAATAAATAAATAAATCTTAAAAAAAAAAAAGAGTGTGTCTGTGTTGGGGTGGGGTCTGGGGTCAGGTGAGACCAGGTACCTTCGCAGGTGGTGTTCAGTTGCTTATCCTGGAATCTAGGTTTGGGCTTCCAGCCCCGGCGGCAGCGGCACTTGTAGGAGCCCACAGTGTTGATGCAGACAGTGGAGTAATGGCACGTATGCTTCCCGGAGCTGCACTCGTCCACATCTGGGGGCACAAAGACGGGAATCAGAACACCTTTCCTCTCCATGCCCTGCTCCTGTTTCCTGTGTTAGTGTCTCCCATTGATGGGAGGTGATATCACCTGCTGACCCCACAACCTGGTGATGCAGGGCTTATGGGAAGTTTGTGGAAGCCTGACACCTAGCATGTGATCCCTGTACTGATGTGCAGGTTGTGAATATAGAAATACCTTTGTCCCAGTTAGTAATTAGCTGCTGCCTGGGGTCTCCAAGGAGCCTGCTCCTCTGTACCCCAGCTCCTTCCCCGGGAAACCCCAGATCTTTTCCCATGCAGCCTCAAAGGAATTAATGCCTGGTAGGGCAGGACGCCCCCAGCGTTCATGCTGCTTGGTTTGTGTGGGTGTCACTGAATATGTGATCAGATGTTCTGAGTGTGGGTCTCCAGGATGTGGCGTCTGAGCTCTGGACCTTCACAGACGGTGCTTTTTGGGCCATTGGGGGATCCAGGAACCGGCTTCCATCCCGGGCGGCAGCGGCACTCATAGCCACCGATGTTGTTGAGGCAGTGGGTGGAGTTGTGGCATGGGTTCTGCCCCGAGGTACATTCATTCACATCTGAGGACAAAGTCAGAAGGTCAGAGTCTCCTCCCCTCACTGGCCATCCTTCCTTCCCTACTCTCAGACTCCTTAGCTCTTTACATCAAGAATACCACACACACACACACACACACACACACACACACACACCATGTACCAGCCACCTAGCCTGTCAATATAAATGTAATGATAGCATTTTCCTCTGTAAAAACTCCATAATTTCCCTGCAAAGTGGACAGGGGAGAACCAGGAATATGTGTCATTCCAGACAAAGCTAAGTCTCTTCACATATGGTGCGGATTGTGGGGGTGGTTAAAGGGGGGAGGCTATGATGGGCCTCTAACCAGGGAGGTTGTGACACTGAGATGCCCTTGTGTTGACTGATGGGGGCTCGGGAATGGCACCAATGCTGTCCCAAGCTGCATCCCTGTCCTTATTAGACATATCCCAAAGGGTCAGCCCTGCCCTACCCAGGCCAGGTTTCCTGTCTCCTCACTGCCTGCACTGAGCACGCACCATTCCTGAAAGTATGGCTGCCTCTCCACTGCCAAATCTCCTCATGGAAGCTTCCTTCAAGATGAGCTCAGCAGGGACACTATCCCCCATTTTCAGGCAATAACTATGGCAAAGAGGGAAACAGAGTCACGGGAACTGGACCTCCCAATCAAGGCTCTTACTCATTTCCTCCTCAGCTCAAAATTGAGGCTCCCTTCTCAGACATATAGAGATACTTCCTGCTTGAGTGTTACAGATGAACAGGGGCAAGTGGGGGACCCAAATATCTTCTGGAACCTCCACAAAGGAACCCCAGGCCTGAAAGGCCCTGCTGCCTCCCTGCTCTGTGGTGGTATCTTCTGGGGAGGTGAATCCTTGGGCAGAGCAAACCCCCGGTGTTTCTGGAAACTGAGGGTCTTCTCTCTCCTCCTGGGGCTGCGGGATCTGCCTCGGCCTCTCCTCAGCTCCAGCACAGCCTCACAGCATCTTCCAGGGCCTCTACCTGTGCACAGGTTCAGGTCGCCCAGATTGAGCTCAAAGCCAGGTGGGCACTTGCAGGTATAGCTGCCTTTGGTGTTGGTGCAGATGCCGCGGCTTTTACACACTCTGGGTTTCAGCTGACATTCATCCACATCTTCAGGAGAAAAGAGAGGGAGATGGATGCCTACACCTGTTTTCTGGGATAGAAACATCTGGAAGCCCCTGCTTTCTTGACTTCAATGAGTGTGTGCCTTTTCTAATTTACACAGAGGCATCCTATGGGCCAGTATGGTGGCCCTGATGTTCTGTTGTCCAGATGTGGCAGGAATCAGCCTAAGTCCTCCCTATCTGCCAGCTCTGGTTCCCTTGGCCTCTCGTGGCAGCTCCCAGCTGAGGCAGGGACCTCATGGCCACCTAGTCCCATTTTGAGGACTTAGACAAGTCCAGGGTGGGCCTTCCTCAGAATCAAGTGCAGGGCAAATGCTGTGTTCCCCAAGCAGGACTATCTGAGATCCCAGCGATGGTTTTTTTCCTAATTTTCCAGGTCAACTTCTTGCTGCCTAACTTCCCCTTGGAATCCTGGTGACCTAGCAAGACAGCCCTCCCTCATCCACTATGTCTCTGAGACTCCAGCTCTGTGGAAATGGACCAAGACCAAACCTGGGCCAGGCTCCTCAAAAGAAAACTTTCTACAGAGGAAGGGAGAATGGAGATGATGCCAGACAGTCCGGGGCCACCTAGACAGTGGGCACCAAGCTGAGGTGGACAAGGAGGTTATGTTCAGCCAAGTGACCTTCAGGTGATGAAGGTGACTTTTTCTGATTCCCAAGAAGACCTTCCCTGACTGGCAGGAAGTGGTGAGAATCCACACCTGAGTAAAGCCAGCACTAAGCAGGGGCTGAGTAGCTGGAATGGGGTCATGTGCTGATAGTGAGGGGTGGAAGATGTTTCTGTCTTCTTGGCCCTGTGTCTCTACAAAGGACATGGACCCGTGGGCCCTCCGAATGGGCTCAGCCTTCATCTTCTGTCCCCAACTGGTCTGAGTCATCATGGGACTTGTGTTGACCCCCTTGGAAGACCATCAGTCTGGGGCAATGGTCTCCAATATGCCCTCTCTTGCCATTTGGTCCAGATGGCAGCCTCTTCCATTCACTTGAATCTCTGAGTATTGAGGGCTGGTCCACATTACCCACCAACAACACAACAACATCCCAGATGCTGATCATATTTGCCACAGTTCAGTGAATTGAAATTATTAGGGACAGTCAGACAGAACCTTGCATGGGATAATAGATAGAGGCCAAACATGAAAAGCCATGTCAAGATGCCAGGAAGCCTCTTCTCCAGATGGAGTTGTTGGCCAGGAGCAGGGCCAGCAAGGGACAATGGGCATTGCTTCAAATATCCTTCCTCCCATGTTTCTGGACAGTATCCCTGATCCTTCAGGGCCCAGGGGTATGACAGGGCTCCCAGTGTGGCCAAGCCCATGTGGACTACAGTGGGGGCAGGACTCATCATGGCAGTCATTGATGATGGTGAACAAGATGGATATTGTGTTGGAACACACATGCTTCCAATTGTGAAATATCTTGATGCCATCTCTCTCTTTTGCTTTATGAAAATAAAGCTTATTTTGCTTATTTTATGAAAATAAGATGCCAACTAGATATTTTCTCAAAGGACACAAAACTGATTCAAAGAGATTCATGCACCCCAGTATTTATAGCAGTATTATGAACAATAGCCAGACTATAGAAAGAGCCCACATGTCCATCAGCTAATGAATGATCAAGGAAGATGTGGTGTACATATCCAATAGAATATTACTCAGCCATCAAAAATAATGAAATCTTGCCATTAACAATGACGTGGATGGAGCTACAACATATTATGCTAAGTGATATATATCAATCAGAGAAAGATGAATATTATATGATGGCCTTCATATATGGAATTTAAGAAACAAAACAGATGAATAGCAGTGGAGGGAGGCAAACCAGGAAACTAGACTCTTAACTGTAGAAAATAAACTGCTGGTTACCAGACAGGAGGTGAGTGGGCGATGGGCTAAGTAGGTGATGGGGACAAAGGAGGGAACTTGTCCTGATGAGCAGTGAATGTTGTATGGAGGTGATGAATCACTAAATTCTACACCTGAAACTAATTATTACACTATATGTTAACTAACTGGAATTTAAATAAAATTTGAAAATAGGGGATCCCTGGGTGACTCAATGGTTTGACTCCTGCCTTCAGCCAGGGGCGTGATCCTGGAGTCCCGAGATCGAGTCCCATATCAGGCTCCTAGCATGGGGCCTGCTTCTCCCTCTGCCTGTGTCTCTGCCTCTGTATGTGTGTGTGTGTGTGTGTGTGTGTGTGTGTGTGTGTCATGAATAGATAAATAAAGTCTTTAATAAATAAATAAATAAATAAATAAATAAATAAATAAATAAATAAAATTTGAAAATAAATAGATAAAAGAAGAGAAAAGAAAAAAAAAAGAAAAAGGAAATGCCAGGTGGGTATGGAGGACATTCCAAAATTACAGAAGTGACCCTCTGCAGAGGGTTCTGAGTCTTGGAGTTTGGAAAAAACATTATGCCGGGTAGATGCCCAGAGTGTTTTCTGAGCCTGGAGAAAGTGGGGTGAGTGATCCCAAACCTCATGGATGCAGAGATAGAAGATGTAGGGAGGTTCCTACCTCGACATGTGTTCTCACTCTCATTCATGAACGTCGTTGCCCCAGAAGCAAGCGCGTATCCCGGGCTGCACATGCAGTGGTAGCTCCCCTCTGTGTTCTGACAGTCTGCTAACCGTCCACAGGACACCAACGGAGGTGGTCCACACTCATCAATGTCTGGAACACAACAGGGCAAAGGGTCACCTCCCAAAGGTGTTAGTTCCTGCAGGGCAGAGGCCTGACCTCCAGCCTGACTCTGCCAACGGGACTGGAGAGAACTCAGCTTGCAGGTGGCATTCCTGGAGCAGGTCTGAGCTGGAGCCAGCTGCTCTAGAAAGCCTGCTACCTGCTCTGCTCATCTCTACTCTCTGGTTGGGTCTGACGGCACCTAGATTCAGATACTCTGTTGTTTTAGAATGGGAGCTACGAGGAGGTCTGCATCCCCTTCTGCAGGCCTTGTGAGGTGGACGAAAGCACTATAATCTGTTTACACTATTGGGGATGTGGAGTTGGGCTCCAATCAAGGTGACAGTGGCACTGAAGCCCACTCTTGATGCTAAGTCAGTGAAAGCAGTCATTGACTGTTAAAACTTACCATTCACACCTGAAGATAAAGCCAGGTGGTCAGGCCCCTGCCCGTTGATAGTTTCCACCTTCAATTACTCATGGTGACCTTAGTACACCTCAGAGTACTCATCACCTGCCCCCGCAAGCTCTCAACATCAGGCATTTTCAAGAAGCCTGAGGATGTTTCTGGAGGAGACTTGCTACCTCCAACCCTGGAGGAAGTTCCTCTTATCAGAGCCCATCGCAGATATGAAATGAGGAAGCAGCATGCAGTTCTCACAGCTGAGTCACTGCGGGCATTTCTGGAATCTTATCTCTGTCTGTTCTCTAAACATGAGAGCAAAGATCCCCTCCAGAAAGGTTTTTTTGAGTAGCTTCAGGACCCACAGAGCTGGGGCTACACATCACTGGCTAAAAATAACTGTTCAAAAAGAATCTACAAGACAGGAAAAAAAAAGAATCTACAAGACAGGAATGTATCAAAATGCAGAGACAGAATGTTTCTTCTGTACGTTCCAATCAGGAAACCAAAGACTTTCAGAGCCTGAAAGGACTCGTGGCATCACGCTGAGTCAGGGCAGGCAACTTGTCTCCTCCAGAGCAGTTTCCCACCAGAACTCCTAGACTTCCCTTCTAAGGTCCCAGGTCCAGGCTTGGGTGTCAGCACCAGGACATGACAGAATGTGGGAAGACACACCTTACACATTCATGTTCACCCCCACCTGGTGGATGGGACTGACCTCTTCTCTCAGATGGTGGCAATGGCTGGACACCTGCCTTCAAGGTTGTTGGGTGGGGTGGGGTGGGGTGGGAGACAGGTGAGAATGAGGTGTGCAGAAGGGGAAGACACAATGATGAGAAATCCTCAACCTGACAGGTGTGCTCCCAGAAAGGACCTGGGATCCAATCACACCAGCCATGTCTCCTTGCCATGCTCACCCAGCCAAGAGTTTCCACAACATACACATACAAATACATGGGGGATCTGTAGGGATACCTCTACAACATGGAGGGGCATGGCGAGAGTAACATCACCTTTTTTTCCATGATAAAATTTACTTTCCCCCAAATATCAAATGACACACGGATATTTAGAAGGACAAAGAAAAAGTAAAATAAGAATGAAAGCTAAGAAAATCACCCATAAATACACTACACAGACTACTGGGAAATTTTAAGAGTATTTTTTTCTTTTCTAACACTAGGAATACTTTCCTTTGTTATAAGAAAATATCCATCTAACACAATTTTAATTAATGAAATTGGTGTAAAAACACTATAATTTCCTTTTTCCTTATTTTTAGTGTAAAATTCACATAACACAAAATTAACCACCTTAATTATTTTTAAGTAATATAATCTCCTTTTGTAACCCTGTCTGGGTGAAGAATAAAATCTGTTTTCAAACCAGACCTAGGTTCTTCCTCCTAGAATTGAGTGACAAATCACTCAATCTCTTTGAATCCAAATTTGATCATTTAAAAAACCATGTAGCTCTGCTTGCTTCATGGGATTGCTGTGACAAGTCAGGTGGAAAAACATAATGGTAAGAGGCCTGGTGTTCCTGGTGAGCTCACATTAGGATGAGAGCCTGAGCTTCCAGGTCCTAGGTGTTTCTTTCCTTCTGTTGCTTCGACTACTCTCTCCTTTCCTTGTGCTATGAGAATTATCACAGTAATAACAGCAGTGACTATGATAATAACTTGTATTTGACACTCTGCTCTGTAGTAATCTCTTTCTGTTCTTCACACACATAAATTTTAAATCTCACTCCATTCGTGGAGGGTAGGTACAAAGATTATCTCCAATTTACAGACCAGCAACATGAGGCATAGAGTAGAACACCTTCCCCCCAATACCTCCCGCCACCATCTCCATGCCCCTCCACCACCCAAGTCACAAGTTGTACCATCACAACTCTCCAAGGGGCTGCTGAAGATCTCCCCAGACAAAGAACTGAATCCTGGAGAGCAGCGACAAGTGGTGGCATTGACACATGTGGATTTCGGAGGGCACCAGCGAGCACAGCCTGTGGGGGCAAAGGGTGTGGGGTCAGAGACCACAGTCAGAAAGCTCAAGAAATGGAGGAAGCCTGCTGCCAGCTGGGTGTCCAGGAGCAGAAGAGGGGAAGTGGAGGAAGGAGAGAGGGATAGCTGCCATTGGAAGAGGAAAAAGACAGAAAGCTCTGGACATCTGGGGAGGTAGAGCAGTTTCTCCAGGGGACCAGAGCCTTACCTCAAGAATATGCCCCCACTTCCCCTCTTATTGGTGGCAGGACCAAGGCCCCAGCATGCACTCCCCAGCTTATGTCATCAGGGGGGCTGGCTGGGCAGACTCACCACTAGTTTTCTGGGCTGCAGCTCCCAATGGCAACAGCAGCAGCATCAAGAGTCCTGGGGCAAAAACAAAAACAAAAACAAAAAACAGAGATGTGACAAAGAGAAGAGATGGAGCTCCAGTTTCAACCCTTATCCTCATGGCCATTGCATCATGGGTGGTGGCTCTGAAGCTGCAGTCCATGGCTCTCCCAAAGCTCTTGTCATTTACGAAGATTGTAAAAGCAGTCCTCTTCTCTCCCTCCCCCTGGACTCCTCAAGGAGTCAGTCACTAACGGACACTGTCCTCTGGAGCCTCGGTGCTACAGGAAAGGGGACAAATTATGTGCAGACAGCTGATGTGTGGGACATACCTTAGAAATACCAGCCTCTCCCAATGGAGGGAGCCCAGGAATCATGAGAAGGGGAGCTAATGACAGGGGAGGGGTAGAGAACTATTGCACTGACAGGTCAAGACACCATCTCTTGGTTAAGTGGACTCTCCAGGTGGAGCACCCATGGCTTCTATGGTTCCTTCCTAGTGAGCTCCTAGCCCTCCTACAGCACACTGAGGACACAGCCTTTCCCTTTCTCTCCCAGGCTGGTCCTGAGCAATGGGTCACCAGATAGGCCTCGTGGTATGAAAACTGTTGCAGGTGGGAAGAAATCTACCCCACAGGCAATCATCACCTGGCCACCTGTTAGAGTCTGTCTTTCCATTCATGGGAGGCATGATGTTGCTGTGAAGGTGGGTTTTTTAAATAAGAGTAACACTGAAGTCAGTAGACTCTGAGTCAAGTGGATTACACTCCATCATGTGGGTGGGCCTCACCCAATCAGTTACAGACCTTAGGAGGAAAAAAGACTGACCTCCTCCAAAGAAGAGAGAATTCTGCTTCCAGACTGACTTCAGACTCGAGATCCAACATTAGTGTCCCTGAAAACATGCCTGGGTTTCCAGCCTGTCCTACAGATTTTGGACTTTCCAACTTTATCTCATAAACCAATTTCTTAAACTAACACATTCTCTCTCTACACGCACACATATACATATATATCTACACACAAATTTACACCTCTATACATATGCGTACATATACACATATACATACACAAAAACTTGGTTCTGTTTCTTTGGAGAACCTGGTCTAATACAGGCCGTACAATGAGAAAGCTCTGATAAGTCCCCAAGCATGCCTAGAAAAAATTTTCACCCACTTTCTCTTGTAAAAACTTAATATAACTGACTTAATATCTTTCTTAAAGTTTCTTTTTAATTTTTTATTTATAATAGTCACACAGAGAGAGAGAGAGGCAGAGACATAGGCAGAGGGAGAAGCAGGCTCCATGCACCAGGAGCCCGATGTGGGATTCGATCCCGGGTCTCCAGGATCGCGCCCTGGGCCAAAGGCAGGCGCCAAACCCCTGCGCCACCCAGGGATCCCTTAAAGTTTTAATATAACTGACTTAATACCTTTCTTAAAATTCCTCCCTGTTCTCCCTTAAAGAGGTAGTGAGAAAACCAGAAATAGAGCAAAAACCAGAAATAAAGCAAAGAACAGAAAAAGTATTAAACTAAATAGAGTTCCCGGGTAGCTTTAGTTGCCTATCATGATTGCAGATAATCTGCCTACCTGGCAGCAACCTTGGATGCCCATGTCTCATAGTGCAGACACCAGTGAGCCCAGCCACAGAGGATGCCATCTGGTCTTGGTCCGTGTGTGCTAAAAACACTTCCTGTTTTAAGTCTGACTTAAAACATACTTCATCATTGGTTGAATATAGATGAGCTGACTTAGTAAACTGCTGGTCTGGATGCTTCTTTCCCCAAGAGGAACATCTCTGACACTCACACACATCCCTTTTTAAGTATTTTCTTAATATTACTAGTATTCCTACCAAAGCCTCTTGGTTAGTTTTACTATCTTTGTGAAATAGGAAGACCTCTCAAACACGGAGACTCAATCCCCTGGTGTCTTGGCCCCTATGAGGTCTGTGGTTCAGAGTGAACAGATTGTTTTCATCTATTTATTATCTATTCACAGACATCTTTATGTTTAAGTCTCTATTTGGAAATAAATGTAAGTTGACAGGAAGTTTCAAAAACAATAAACAGAAATCTTTCACCTGACTTCCTGCAAAAGATAATATTTTATGTGTTTATGTATTTTTTGAAGGGTAAAACTTTTTTAATTTAAAAAAAAATATTTAAATTCCAGCTAGTTAACATACAATATAATATTAGTTTGAGGAGTAAAATATAGTGATTCAGCGCTTACGTACAATTCACAAGTGCACTCCTTCATCCCCAACACCTATTTCACTCTCCTTCCAGCCACGCACTCATCTTTCTTCTGGTAACACTCAGTTTGTTCTCTATAGTTAAGACTCTGGGGATCCCTGGGTGGCGCAGCGGTTTGGCGCCTGCCTTTGGCCCAGGGCACGATCCTGGAGACCCGGGATCGAATCCCACGTCGGGCTCCCGGTGCATGGAGCCTGCTTCTCCCTCTGCCTGTGTCTCTGCCTCTCTCTCTCTCTCTCTCTCTCTCTGTGACTATCATAAATAAATAAAAAAAAAATTAAAAAAAAAAGACTCTGTTCCTTAGTTTGTTCCCTGCCCCTTACCCTCCTTGCTCATTTGTTTTGTTTCTTTTTTTTAATAATAAATTTATTTTTTATTGGTGTTCAATTTGCCAACATACAGAATAACACCCAGTGCTCATCCCGTCAAGTGCCCCCCTCAGTGCCCGTCACCCATTCACCCCCACCCCCCGCCCTCCTCCCCTTCCACCTCCCCTAGTTTGGTTCCCAGAGTTAGGAGTCTTTATGTTCTGTCTCCCTTTCTGATATTTCCTACCCATTTCTTCTCCCTTCCCTTCTATTCCCTTTCACTATTATTTATATTCCCCAAATGATTTGTTTTGTTTCTTAAGTTCCACTTATCAGCGAAATCATGTGGTATTTGTCTTTCTCAGACTGACTTATTTTGCTTAGCATAAGACTTCCTAGCTCCATCCATGTCACTGCAAATGGCAAGATTTCATTCTTTTTGATGGCTAATATTCCATTGTATGTATATTCCACATCTTCTTTACCAATTCACTTGGATACTTGGGCTATTTTCATAATTTGGCTATTGTAGATAATGCTGCTACAAATATCAGGGTTCACATACCCCTTTGAATTAGTATTTTTGTATTCTTTTGGTAAATGGTCCTGCAATTGCTGGATTGTACAGTAGTTCTATTTTTAACTTTTTGAGGAACCTCTATACTGCCTCCCAGAGTGGCGGCACCACTTTGTATTCCCACCAACAGTTAACAAGATAGCAAATAACAAATGTTGGAGAGGATGTGGAGAAAGGGGAACCCTCTTGCACCGTTGATGGTAATGTGAACTGGTGCAGCCACTCTGGAAAACAGTGTGGAGATTCCTCAAAGAGTTAAAAATAGAGCTACCCTATGACCTAGCAATTGCACTACTGGGGATTTACCCCAAATATACAGATGCAGTGAAAAACTGGGACACCTGCTCCCCAATGTTTATAGCAGCAATGTCCACAATAGCCTGTCCATCGAAAGATGAATGGATAAATAAGATGTGGTCTATCTGTACAATGGAATATTACTCAGCCACTAAAAATGATGAATACCCACCATTTCCTTCAATGTGGATGGAACTGGAGGGTATTATGCTGAGTGAAGTAAGTCAATTGGAAAAGGACAATCATCATATGGTTTCACTCATACAGGGAATATAAAAAAATAGTGAAAAGGATTATAAGGGAAAGGAGGGGAACTGAGTGGGAAAAATTAGAGAGAGAGACAAACCATGAGAGACTCCTAACTCTGGGAAATGAACAAAGGGTAGTGGAAGGGGAGGCGGGTCGGGGGATGGGGTGACAGGGTGATGGACACTGAGGGGAGCACTTGACAGGATGAGCACTGGGTGTTATACTATATGTTGGCAAATCAAACTTCAATAAAAATATATATATCAAAAAATACAAAATAAAAAATGGATAGAAGCAATGTCCACAATAGCCAAACTGTGGAAGGAGCCTCGGTGTCCATCGAAAGATGAATGGATAAAGAAGATGTGGTATACATAGGTATACAATGGAATATTACTCAGCCATTAGAAACGACAAATACCCACCATTTGCTTCAACTTGGATGGAACTGGAGGGTATTATGCTGAGTGAAATAAGTCAGTCGGAGAAGGACAAACATTATATGGTCTCATTCATTTGGGGAATATAAATAACAGTGAAAGGGAATAGAAGGGAAGGGAGAAGAAATGGGTAGGAAATATCAGAAAGGGAGACAGAACATAAAGACTCCTAACTCTGGGAAACGAACTGGGGGTGGTGAAAGGGGAGGAGGGCGGGGGGTGGGGGTGACTGGGTGACAGGCACTGAGGGGGGTACTTGATGGGATGAGCACTGGGTGTTATTCTGTATGTTGGCAAATTGAACACCAATAAAAAATAAATGTATTATTAAAAAATAAAAGTAATAATTAATAAATAAATAAAAACAAAGAAAACATAGATGGCCAATAGACACATGAAAAGATGCTCAATGTCACCAATAATCAAGGAAATACAAATCAAAACTACAATAAGATATCACTTCAGGGATCCCTGGGTGGCGCAGCAGTTTGGTGCCTGCCTTTGGCCCAGGGCGCGATCCTGGAGATCCAGGATCGAATCCCACGTTGGGCTCCCGGTGCATGGAGTCTGCGTCTCCCTCTGCCTGTGTCTCTGCCTCTCTCTCTCTCTCTCTCTGTGTGTGTGACTATCATAAATAAATAAAAATTTTTAAAAAAAGATATCACTTCACACCAGTCAGAATGGCTAAAATCAACAACACAAGAAATAACAGGCATTGGCAAAGATACAGCAAAAGTGTGTTTATGTATTTTTTAAAAGATTTTATTTATTTCTTCATGATAGACACAGAGAGAGGCAGAGACAGAGGCAAAGGGAGAAACAGGCTCTGTGAAGAGAGTCTGATGCGGTACTCGATCCCAGGACTGCAGGATCACACCCTCACCCAAAGGCAGACTCAACCACTGAGCCACCAGCCATGCCTACTTTTTCCTTTCCTTAGCATTACCAGCAACTGTACAGTCAAACCATTTGGTGGTGCTTCAGATTTCCTATTGATGAGGGAGCAAAGAATATAAGAACGGCCCCCACAAGGAAGCTTCCTGACTAGCTTATGAAAGGGTTCCTACAACTCTGTGAGATGAGCATCAATCTACCACTCATTCAACAAGAAAACATGCCTGATATCCCAAAACCAGGAATGAGCAAGACCAAGAAACACATTCTGGGTTCTTTTTTTTAAAAAAAAAAAACATTTTTTAAATTTTTATTTATTTATAATAGTCACAGAGAGAGAGAGAGAGGCAGAGACATAGGCAGAGGGAGAAGCAGGCTCCATGCACCGAGAGCCCGATGTGGGATTCGATCCCTGGTCTCCAGGATCGCGCCCTAGGCCAAAGGCAGGTGCTAAACCGCTGCACCACCCAGGGATCCCCACATTCTGGGTTCTTTACTGGCAAAGCCTATGCTCTTTCTACTAAGTCGCTCCTTATTTTTTTAATTTTTTATAAAATTTAACTTAGTTAAAATATATGATATCATTAGTTTCAGAGGTAGAATTCAGTGATTCATCAGTTGCTTACTACACTGAGTGTTCATCACATCACATGCCCTCCTTATAGCCCATCACCCAGGTACCCCATCGCCCCACCCACCTCTCCTCCAGGAACTTTCATTTTTTTTCTCTAGAATTGAGAGTCTCATGATTTCCTACACTCTCCGTTTTCCTCTTATTTTATTTTTCTTTCCCTTGCTCTATGTTCATCTGTTTTATTTCTTAAATTTCACATATGACTGAAATCATATAATCACTCTCTTGTGTAACCAGAGAGGGTGCAGAGACAATGACTTGGATGGAGAGCCTCACTGGATGCCTGGCAACACATAGGAGAGGGATTCGAGGAGGGAGCATCTCCTAAATCTACAAATACAGCCTCAGACTGACTCAGATGCCTGGTAGTAAATTTTCCCCCAATGCTAGGCACCACACTGTCTGCACTCCTCGGGAGACTGCTGGGTGTTAGCAACTTTCAGAGGCCACAGCTTTGACTCTGTGTTGATGAAAGGAAGCAGCCCACACAGAATCCTGAAGCCTGCTGGTATTTCCAGTATGAATTCACAGACTCAGCAAGCATGCCAAGGACTTATTTTCTGCCCAAGGCAGTGCTGGGTTTAAAAGCAGTCACACCAAACAAGCTCCAGCATGATCTTCGCTTTCAGGAAACTTACAGAAACGAGGAAGGTGATGTCTTAAGTGATCAGTTCCAAAAAGACACGTGATTTAGGAAAGAACCTGGTTTCTGGCTTCCGCCTTGGATGTAGAAACCTGCCAGGCACTGCCACCAAAGCAACAAGAAAAGGCTGAATAATCAACAAAAACATAATTTCCTTGAACCCATCAGAGAGCTGAGGTCACAGGCAAACCACTAGCCAGAAATCTAGAAGAGAAATGGACAAGAGCACTGGCTCACCTGTAGCATGGGATGAATACAGTGCCACCAGACAAGAGGGGGAGATTTCTGCTAGAAGTTTTAACAGATTGCTAAAGGCAAGGGTGGGCTGGTGTGAGGGTGGAGAATTTGGGAGCATTGGACACAAGGACTTCTCACCCACCTCTCTTCTGGGACCATCATCAGGCAGTCAGGAGGAAGGTTGGGGATAGGGACAGAGATTGGGGAAGCTCTCCTCCTCAACCAGATCCACAAGTTCATGGTCTGTCTCCCAAGTTACCACCACATTTTTGCCAATGGTTCCTATACCATGTAACCACATAGGCTTTTTCTAATGCCTGGCACCGGGTCTCTCACCATGTTTCCAGCTGAAATTTCTTCACCTCTCTACAGCTGCTTTCTTGCTGCCAAATTCCAAAGTCAACTCCACATTTTAAGTTTTTCTTACAGCAGCATCCTATTTCTGATACTAACTTCTGTGTCCATTACATTATGTGCTCATAATTCTGTGAAATTCAATCTAGGCTGAAGTCAGCTGGGCAGTTCTGCTGATAGTCTCACCTAGAGTCACTCATGCAACCGCTGTCACCTGGAGGCTTGCAAGGGGCCATCTGGTCCTAGATGGCCTCACTTATATGCCTGCTGATTAGTGCCAACCATCAGCAAGGCCCTCTTCATGTGGTCTCTCATCCTAGAGGAGAGGTTGGCTGAGGCTTCTTCACATTTTGCTCTTAAGACTAACCATAATTTGGAGTGACTGGGTGGCTTAGTCAGTTAAGTGCCTGGCTCTTGATTTCAGCTCAGATCATGATCTCAGGGTTGTGAGAGGAAGCCCTGGGTTAGGCTACACAGTCAATGGAGATACTGCTTAAGGTTCTCTCCCTCTCCCCCTCCCATAAGAGTGCTTTCTCTCTCCCTCCTGCTCCCTCTCTATACATATAAAAATCTTTAAAAAAAATAAAAAGACTCTAACCATAACTAAAAGAGGGAAAACCTCAGCGTGGGTTTTTCAAGCCTGCCATGTTTGATAATGTTCCATTAGCCAAAGTCCCACAATCCAGCTCATCTTCATGAAGTAGAGAAATATAACCTCTTGATGGGAGGAGCAGCAAAGTCCCTGAGGGATAGGAGGAATTATTGCAGCAATCATCCACTACATCATTATTCACACACACACACACACACACACACACACACACACACAAATGCAAACTAAAACACAAGAAACCACTTACACATCCACTAACATAGCTAAAATTAAACTAGCAGGAGGAGTTAAGATGGTGGAAGAGTAGGGGACCCTAATTTTGTCTGGTCCCTGGAATTCAGCTAGATAGCTATCAAATCATTCTGAACACCTACAAAATCAACCAGAGAACTGAGAAAAGAATTACTGTAATTCTTCAAATAGAAAAGCAACCACCTTTTTTCAGGGTAGAAGGTGTGGAGATGTGAATCCAAGGTGATATCAGAAGATAAACCGCAGGGGTAGGGGGGCTTCTGTAAGCTGGGTACCAGAAAGTGTCAAAAGCAGCAGAGCACAAAATCAGAACTTTTAGAAGTCTGCTCCAGTGGGGGACGTCCCTGCCTGATGCTCAGGTGGTGAGGCAGAGCAGTCTCAAGTGTGACAGCATGGTCTCACAATCCCTAGGATCACAAAAAAAGAAAGGAAGGAAGGAAGGAAGGAAGGAAGGAAGGAAGGAAGGAAGGAAGGAAGGAAGGAAGGAAGGAAGGAAAGAAAGAAAGAAAGAAAGAAAGAAAGAAAGAAAGAAAGAAAGAAAGAAAGAAAGAAAGAAAGAAAGAAAGAAAGAAAGAAAGAAATGGGCATGCCTGAGTGCAGCAAAGTTCCCAGGCATTGTATCAGGGAAGCCAGCAGCAAACAGTGAACCCATTCTGGCTTTCTGCTAGGTGTTGCCATAAACCTCAAACCCAGGCATCAGGCGACCAAACTCCAAGCAGAGGCCCAGCAAGAGGCAGAACTGGGGTGAGGCATCTCCTCCCTCCCCAGGGAAAAGCAGCACAGATGTGTGCTGCAGTAATCTGTAAAGTATGGAGATGCAAAATAGGGTCACATGCCTGAGATAAAAACACTCAGAAATAGGCTGGGTGAACACTGAGTGCGGGCAATGACCAGGAAGACAATGGTGATTGACTGCTTTTCTTTTTTTTCTTTTCATTTGTTTTTATTGAAGTAAGCTTTGCCAACATATAGTATAACACCCAGTGCTCATTCCATCAAGTGCCCTCCTCAGTGCTCATCACTCAGTTACCCCAACCCCCCGCCCACCTTCCCTTCCACAACCCTTTGTTCATTTCCCAGAGTTAGGAGTCTCTCATGGTTGGTCTCCCTAATTTTTCCCACTCAGTTCCCCTCCTTTCCCTAATAATCCCTTTCACTATTTCTTATAGCTCCCTTATGAGTAAAACCATATGATTGGGATGCCTGTCTTTGGCCCAGAGCATGATCCTGGAGTAATGGGATTGAGTCCTGCATCGGGCTCCTTGCATGGAGCCTGCTTCTCCCTCTGCCTGTGTCTCTGTCTTCTTCTGTGTCTCTCATGAATAAGTAAATAAAATCTCAAAAAAAAAGAAACCACAATGAGATACCACCTAACACCAGTGAGAATGGGGAACATTAACAAGGCAGGAAACCACAAATGCTGGACAGGATGCGGAGAAAAGGGAACCCTCTTACACTGTTGGTGGGAATGTGAACTGGTGCAGCCACTCTGGAAAATTGTGTGGAGGTTCCTCAAAGAGTTAAAAATAGACCTGCCCTACAATCCAGCAATTGCACTGCTGGGGATTTACCCCAAAGATACAGATGCAATGAAACGCCGGGACACCTGCACCCCGATGTTTCTAGCAGCAATGTCCACGATAGCCAAACTGTAGCAGGAGCCTCGGTGTCCACCGAAAGATGAATGGATAAAGAAGATGTGGTTTATGTATACAATGGAATATTACTCAGCCATTAGAAATGACAAATACCCAGCATTTGCTTCAACGTGGATGGAACTGGAGGGTATTATGCTGAAAGGGATAAATAGTGAAAGGGAATAGAAGGGAAGGGAGAAAAAATGTGTGGGAAATATCAGAAAGGGAGACAGAACATAAAGACTCCTCACTCTGGGACCCGAACTAGGTAGGGGTGGTGGAAGGGGAGGAGGGCGGGGGGTGGGGGTGAATGGGTGACAGGCACTGAGGGTGGCACTTGACAGGATGAGCACTGGTGCTATTCTGTATGTTGGCAAATTGAACACCAATAAAAAATAAATTTATTATTAAAAAAAAAGAAACCGTATGATGATTGTTCTTCTCCAATTGATTTAATCTATTCAGCCTAATACCCTACAGTTCCATCCGTGTCAAAGCAAATGGTGGGTATTCGTTCTTTCTGATGGTTGAGTGATATTCCATTGTGTATATATATACCACATCTTCTTTATCCATTCATCTGTTGAAAGACATCGTGGCTCCTTCCACAGTTTGGCTATTGTGGACATTGCTGCTAGAAACATCAGGGTGTGGGTGTCCTGGCATATCACTACATCGGTATCTTTGGGGTAAATACTCAGCAGTGCAATTGCTGAGTCATAATGTAGCTCTATTTTTAAGCTTTTGAAGAACCTCCACACAGTTTTCCAGAGTGGCTGCACCAGTTCACATTCCCACCAACAGCGCAAGCGTGTTCCCTTTTCTCCACACCCTCTCCAACATTTGTTGTTTCTTGTCTTATTAATTTTCCCCATTCTCACTGGTGTGAGGTGATATCTCATTGTGGTTTTGATGTGTATTTCCCTTTGGCAAGTGATGTGGAGCATTTTTTCATTTGCTTGTTGGCCATGTCTATGTCTTCCTCTGTGAGATTTCTCTTCATGTCTTTTGCCCATTTCATGACTGGATTGTTTGTTTCTTTGGTGTTGAGTTTAATAAGTTCTTTATAGATCTTGAATCCTAGCTCTTTATCTGATACGTCATTTTAAACATCTTCTCTCATTCTGTAGGTTGTCTTTTAGTTTTGTTGACTGTTTCCCTTGCTGTGCAGAAGCTTTTTATTTTAAGCCCCAATAGTTCATTTTTGCTTTTGTTTCCCTTGCCTTCATAGATGTATCTTGCAAGAAGTTGCTGTGGCCAAGGTCAAGGAGGTAGTTGCCTGTGTTCTCCTCTAGGATTTTGACAGATTCTTGTCTCACATTTAGATCTTTCATCCATTTTGACTTTATCTTTATGTATGGTGTAAGGGAATGGTCTAGTTTCATTATTCTGCATGTGGATGTCCAATTTTCTCAACACCATTTATTGAAGAGACTGTTCTTTTTCCATGGGATATTCTTTTTTTTATCTTACTCATTTGGGGAATATAAATAATAGTGAAAGGGAATAGAAGGGAAGGGAGAAGAAATGGGTAGGAAATATCAGAAAGGGAGACAGATCATAAAGACTCCTAACTCTGGGAACCGAACTAGGGGAGGTGGAAGGGGAGGAGGGCGGGGGGTGGGGGTGAATGGGTGACGGGCACTGAGGGGGGCACTTGACGGGATGAGCACTGGGTGTTATTCTGTATGTTGGCAAATTGAACACCAATTAAAAATAAATTTATTATTAAAAAAAATAAAAAATTAAAAAATAAAAAGAAAGGAAGAAAAAGAAAAACTAGCCACAAGAGGGCAGAGTGTGTGGTTCCACTTCTATGAATAGGAAAAACAAATCTATGGTGACAGAAGTCAGAATACTTATTACCTGTGTATGGGGCTTATTGGCCAAGGTAGGGCCCAAAGGAAGCTTCTGGGGAGGTAAAATATTTAATATCTTGATATGGTGATATAGACATATAAAATTCACTAATGTACACTAGGATTTATGAACTTTTACACAAATTATACTTGTTAAATTTTTTAAAGATTTTATTTATTTGAGAGAAAGAGAGCACAAACAGGGGAGGGGGTTAGAGAGAGAGGGAGAAGCAGACTCACCCACTGAGCAGGGAGCCCAATGCAGAGCTGGACCCCAGGGACCCAAAATGCTCAGATCATGACCTGAGCCAAAGGCAGATGTTTAACCAACTGAGCCACCTAGGGTGCCCTAGAATTCTAAAATACAACAGGGCCCCTGGGTGGCTAAGTTAGCTAAGCATCTGACTAGATTTTGGCTCAGGTCATGATCTCAGGGTAGTGAGATCAAGCCCTGTGTCAGGCTCCACACTGGGTATGGAGCCTGCGTAAAACTCTCTCCCTGTACTTCTGCTCCTCCCTCTTCCTCTCTCTCTTCTTATAAAACAAAAACCAAAACCAAAAAAACAAAAACAGACCCCTGCGAGACTGTGAGAACAGGTACAAAGGAAGAAAAGTCCCCTAGGATAAAGCACTGTGTATAGCCCCTGGATTTGGGAGCCAGACTCCATCACTTACCACCTGTGTGACGGTTAACTCACCTTGACTGGCTGGGCCTCAGTTTCCTCATCTGTAAACTGGGGATAATAATGGTATCTACCTCAAATTGTGGGAATAAGTAACTTAGAAGATTCAAAGCTTAGAGTAGCATCTACTATCTTGGTAATAGTAAGCTCCAAATGACAACTGGCTGTTATGAAAATGAATGGTTGAATATTCATCAGTAGGGAGAAAGATGGTCACTCTAAGAATAAAAGGGACAATTTGCTGGAAACATCAAATATCAAAAATCCTCTCACTTAATTTACTGCTTCAAAATATTTAAATTTAAAGATTGACAGAATTACAAGATTCATTCAGCAATCATGGTGGGAGAGCTTAACATAGCTGTCTCAGTACAGTCAAAGACAGATATGGACTGAATGTTTGTGCCTCCCACCCACCCCCACCCAAATTCACATTCTGAAGCCTAGGTCCCTCTCAGTGATGGTATTAGGAAGTGAGGACTTCAGGGTGATTAGGTTATAAAGGTGGAACCCTCATGAATGGGATTAGTGCCCTTATAAAAGACACCCCACAGTGTTTCCCTGCTCTCTTTCTGCCATGAGGACCAGGCAAAATGATGGCCATCTATAAATCATGAAGCAGGCCTCACCAGACATTAAACCTGCCAGCATCTTGATTTTGGACTCCAGACTCCAGAACTATGAGAAAAAGGCTCTGTTGTTTATAAGCCCCCAGTCTACAGTATTTTTGTTATACAGCCCAAACAGATTAAGATATTGATCAATATGCATAAATGTATAGATTTTGAAACACAAATCATATGCTCAATTTAGTGGACATATGTAAAATACAATGCACTGATTTCAACCATCAGTGAAGCATTTATGAAAACTGACCCTATACTAAGTCCATCAGTTAGATACTGCATTCAGCCATAATAAGCCAAACCCCTACCCTTTCCCACCCCTTCCCCAAAATAGCAATGTCATGTAGGGTATTATGCTGAGTGAAATAAGTCAATCGGAGAAGGACAAACATTATATGTTCTCATTCATTTGAGGAATACAAATAATAGTGAAAGGGAATAGAAGGGAAGGGAGAAGAAATGGGTAGGAAATATCAGAAAGGGAGACAGAACATAAAGGCTCCTAACTCTGGGAACCAAACTAGGGGTGGTGAAAGGGGAGGAGGGCGGGGGGTGGGGGTGACTGGGTGATGGGCACTGAGGGGTGCACTTGACGGGATGAGCACTGGGTGTTATTCTGTATGTTGGCAAATTGAACACCAATAAAAAATAAATTTATTATTAAAATAAAAAAAATAAAAATAAAAAATAAAATAAATTAAAAAAAAAAAAAAGAAGCGCATCTTTTTCATGTAAGAAGATGTCCAGAAACAAACAGTCCAGGGCAGCCACACAAAAATATCAACTGGGGAACCAGGTTGGTTGTGACTTCTGGCCATACTCTCTTTAGCCTGTAGCTTTTACCCTCATGGCCATGGGATGGCTCCTCAAGCACAGGACATCATATCTGTTTATACAAAGGGCAAGAAGTGGAAGGATCTGGCTAAATGTTCCTTTGCAACATCTTCCCAAGGAGTCACACCCAGTGACTTACACTTAGAATGGCCAGGTCTGAGGGACATGGCCTCCCCTGGCTGCAAGGACCAGGAGATAGAGGTTTAATAGTTCATGTTACCAATCTGAACAAAAAAACCTAAATGCTTTTGTAAGGAAGAGGGACAATTTTGATAGGCAACTAGGAAGATATGCCACTCTAAAACAAAACAGATACCTAACATTCAATAACATAAAGACCATATTCTCTGCTCGTAATATAATTAAATTAGAAACCGACAATAAAAAGGCAACTAAAAAAAAATTACCCATATACATATACATGCAGGAACTTTCCAGAAGGATAGAAATTTCTAGATCTTAAGTGGCGTGTTGGCTACATATACATATGTACACCTGTCAGAGTCCTCCAACTGTATACTTAAGATTTATGCACTTCACTCTAAGTAATGATACCTCTAAAAATATACTCATGTCCTGTTATTTTAAAATCTAATTACAAATAACTCATGGGCCAAAGAATAAGTGATAATAGAAACTAAGACAACATTCAGATTTCAACCAAAATGAAAATATTATACATCAAAACATGTGATGTGGTGAAACATGTACTATGGCAGATGATTATAGCCTGGAACGTATATATTTTCAAAACTTGGAAGTCAATCAGCAAGAGGCCCATCAAATGGATGGGACACTGTTAAAGGCAGACCACCATTCCTAACCTTCTCTCTCCCAGCGTGAATCCTTTTATGCACAGTCAGTGAAGAGCTGTGCCTGAAGGCCTTCTCACACTGGTTGCATTCATAGGGTTTCCCTGCAGTGTGGGTTCTCACATGCACAATAAGGTGTGAAGACTGACCAAAGGCTCGCCCACACTCCTGACAGGCATAGGGCTTCTTGCCGGTGTGGGTCCTTGTGTGTTTCCTGAGGGAGGAAGGTTCACTGAAGGCACGCCCACATTCCTGGCACACGTAGGGCTTCTCTCCAGTGTGGGTTCGCATGTGACTTTTGAGCGTTGAGAGGCGACTCAAGACCTGCCCACAGGTAGCACACTCATACAGTTTCTCCCCAGTGTGTATCCTCTTGTGCACATTCAGATGAGTGCTTGTCCGGAAGGGCTTCCCACACTGGTTACACGCATATGGCTTCTCCCTGGTGTGAGTGCGCAGGTGTGTCTTCAGAGACGAGTGCTCCCTGAAGGCTTTCCCACACTGACTGCATCCAAAGGGCTTCTCTCCAGTGTGAGTCCTCACATGACTCCTCAGAGACGATGGCTGATTAAATGCTTTCCCACAGTCCTTACATTCATAGGGCTTCTCACCGGTGTGGTTTCGCTGGTGCAGAATGAGGTTAAAATTCCTCGTGAAGGTTTTCCCACACTGGGCACATTCGAAGGGCTTCTCTCCAGTGTGAGTCCTCAGGTGGCGCCGCAGATTGGAGGAATACTTGAAGGCTTGCCGACACTCCTGACATTCAAAGCACTTCTCCGCAGTGTGAGTCTTCTCGTGCCTGATTAGGTCGGAGCTGTATCTGAAGGATTTCTCACATTTGTTACACGCATAGGTTTTGTCCCCACGATGGATTTTCTCAGGCACGATTAGGTGAGTGGGCTGGAAGAAGGATTTTCCATTCTCAGGGCATTCATAGTGGTCTCCCCCAGCGTGAATTCTCTGGTACTGGAAGAATGGTTTGATGCCATGAAAGGCTTCCCCAAATTCACTGTATTTATAGAGTTTTTGTCCAGTCTGAGGTTGCTCCTGTCAATTGAAGAAAAAAGGAAGACCAAAGGCTTTATTACATTCATGGACACTCTCCCCCAGCTGAATTATGGGTTGGGAAAGGGCATTTCTGTCACTGAAGCTTTTACCATTTTAGTGAGTCTGGATCATTTCTACCTTGAGTCCCTTCAAGTGGCCACTCTCCCACAAAGAGCTCATTTTCATTACTTTCATGTGGTCTCTAAGATGCAGAGTTTTGCTGAGTTAAGGGCAAATTAAGTTTTAAACATTTGATATCACTGGCCAGGGAAATACAAATCAAAACCACAATGAGATACCACCTCACACCAGTGAGAATGGGGAAAATTAACAAGGCAGGAAACAATAAATGTTGGAGAAGATGTGGAGAAAGGGGAACCCTCTTGCACTGTTGGTGGGAATGTGAACTGGTACACAGTCACTCTGGAAAACTATGTGGAGGTTCCTCAAAGAAATAAAAATAGACCTGCCCTACCACCCAGCAATTGCACTGCTGGGGATTTACCCCAAAGATACAGATGCAGTGAGATGCTGGGACACTTGCACCCCAATGTTTATAGCAGCAATGTCCACAATAGCCACACTGGAAGGAGCCTCGGTGTCCATCGAAAGACGAATGGATAAAAAAGATGTGGTATATGTATACAATGGAATACTAGCCATTAGAAATGACAAATACCCACTATTTGCTTCGATGTGGAGGGACCTGGAGGGTATTATGCTGAGTGAAATAAGTCAATCGGAAAAGGACAAACATATGGTCTCATTCATTTGGGGAATATAAAAATTAGTGAAAGGGAATAAAGGTAAAGGAGAGAAAATGAGTGAAAATATCAGTGAGGGTGACAACATGAGAGACACCTAATTCTGGGAAATGAACAAGGGGTAGTGGAAGGGGAAGTGGGCGGGGGGTTGGGGTGACTGGGTGATGGGCACTGAGGGGGGCATTTGGCAGGATGAGCACTGGGTGTTATGCTGTATGTTGGCAAATTGAACTCCAATAAAAAAAATTGATATCTATTCACATGTATGAACATGGCTGCTTGGGGGAACTCTGGGAAGATACATGCCTTGATTGACGTAGAAGGTTCTCCCCAACTCATGACATTCACAGACTCAAGAACCTGCTTTCCCTGGGTGAGCACCACTCACATTGAATCAATCAATCTCTCTCTCTCTCTCTCTCTCTCTCTCTCTCTGACCTCTTGTACTACTTTTCTAAACTACAGCAACCCCAGACTTGTCCTACAACAGAGGACCAATAAAAATCCTTGGGCACCTTACCCTTTTCATGCCAATGGATGAAATCTCCGCAAAAATATCCTGGTTGGAAATTGAATCTTGGGGTTGGAGTGGAGGTTCTGGAATGAGGAAGAAAAGAAAAATTCAGTGCACAGGGAAGGTAACTGTGAGGTCAAAGCAACCAAACAAGTAAGCAGGACACATGTAGGTTTTCTTTTTTAAAAACTGTTTCTGGGGGCACCTGGGTGGCTCAGTCAGTTAAGTGTCTGATTCTTGATTTCCACTCAGGTCATGATCTCAGGGCCGTGGTTTCAAGCACTACATCAGGCTCTGCACTCAGTGGGGAGTCTACGTGAGAGTCTCTCTCCCTCCCCCTCAGCCCCTCCTCCCACTCATGTACATGGGCTCTCTCTCACAAATAAAATTTTTTTAAAAAATAAATAAAGGAAAAATAAATAAATAAATAAATAAGTAAGTAAGTAAGTAAGTAAGTAAATGAATGGATCCCTGGGTGGCGCAGCAGTTTGGCGCCTGCCTTTGGCCCAGGGCGCAATCCTGGAGACCCAGGATCGAATCCCACGTCGGGCTCCCGGTGCATGGAGCCTGCTTCTCCCTCTGCCTGTGTCTCTGCCTCTCTCTCTCTCTCTCTCTCTCTCTCTGTGACTATCATAAATAAATAAAAATTTTAAAAAAAAAACTGGTTCTAACTATGGGAGGAAATTGTGAAGAGGAATGTATCAAAGAGTAAAGGAAATTTTAAGGTATTTGGCTATGTAAGGAGTCACATAACCATAGGAACAAGGAATGGAGATGATAGATAGGTTACGAGAGAAAGTTCTGTGACAATTGAGACTGAAATTGAGAGAAAGTATTAGCAAGAACATATGGTGCGGAGGCCCTGGATAAAGCATACACGTGCTATATACATATAAAAGACACACGTGATGAAATATGCACGTGGAAATGATAAATATGAAGAGTAAGTAGGACAAGTCATTCTAGGGTGCCAAAGTAAAGTATTAGAGATAAAAAGGAGAGGAGATGGACTCCAGGAAAGATTCCATCAAGGGCACTGAAAGTGTTTCCCTTACTGACAATTTCCAAACCTAACACTCATCCGAGCTGATGCTCAGATGATCTGCCTGCTGCTCACCTGGATGGGTTCCTGGGAAGATTCTTCTCTCAGTGGGCCACAGCTCTTCTCCTGGCTCCAAATGGGAAAACATACTAGGTTTGCCTAGCTGATCACCTGCTCATGGGGAAAGATGCAGGATGTGAGCAGACCATGCCTGCCATTAACCAAGGTCAATATTCTTAAGTCTTTAGGACCACTGGGGATGGGAAGAGCAAAATGAGCACACCTACATTCTCATGGGCATAGCAGAGCTCTTTCACTAAGGAACCGAAGTACAAGCTCCCTCACTGGGTCCCAAAGGACAATGGGATTTTCCAATACACAAAACCCAGGGCCTCACTCAGAGACACATGTGAAAATCCCAGAAACTTTTAACCATGGAGAAACAGAGCAGCAGAGAGATCTTCATTTCCACAGGGAAGCCCCTAGACTGCAAACACCATGAGAGCAGGATTTGTCTCTTTTTCACCTCTTGATTTCCCAAACCAGCACACTCCGGGAACCTGTAGGTGCTGCAGGAGTGCGCAGATGAAGTAACGAGCCTGGCCTTACCCACAGAGGCCAGGTTCCTATAATTCTCCAGCATCACATCTCTGTACAGGTTTCTCTGGGCAGAGTCCAGAAACATCCATTCTTCTGGGGTGAATAACACAGCCACATCTGCAAAGGTGACTGGTTCCTGAAACACATATCCATTACGGGTCAGCCAGTGGCCACCCCTACCAATAGTCAAGGGGCTGAAGAGGGGCCAGCCAGCCTAGAGAAAGGAGACCCATGCAGAGGATTCTCAGACAGAGTTCTGAGGTTTCTCAGAATATTCCCTTTGGCTCAGGCCCCAGAACTAGAACTCTCCTCTATCTACTCTTTTCTCCCTGAGGGACAGCATCCAGAGGTGTGGCATCAAAGGCAACTAGCCAGGAAGCCATGGCAGTTTTATTCCCTTCTGGCTCCAGGGTCCAGCAGACCTGAGCATGTAACAGGAAAGAGAGAAGTATTTGGTAAATGACAACTGTTTGCCCTGAGAGACCATGAAGACTGGGAGGTAAGGACAGTTACCTAGGAGGTTCACATCCTTGCTCTGTTTTCCCTCCTGACACTCAGCAGAATGAGGCACTCCACAATGAGGGAAGGTCTGGATGAAACAGTGAGAACATTGCCTGCATTGTCCCACACACCTCCCCCTCCGCTACAAGAGGTCCAGTGCCTGGAGGCCTGGAGGCCTGGAGGCCTGGAGGCCTGGAGACCAGTCCTGTGGGATTGAGAAGATCCAGGCCAAGGGAGGAAGACATGGGCCCAAGCAAGAAAGAAGAGGAAGAGGGATTTCTTACTTACCTGCAGACAGGTGATCAGTACCCCAGGAGCCACAGCTTCCTCCTCTGTGTTCTCCTTCTGGAGCCAGGCGGGGTCCTGCGCAAGCAGAACTACAGAAGATGGAAGCCATGTGGTCTAGTGAGTATACTCACAGGACCAAGTGCTGCCCACCCCGAGCGCAAGTGACACATGCACACACATATGCACATACTCACAGGGACCACACATGTATGGGAGACACACACACGCATTCACATGCACTTACATGCTTAGGCACATGTTCGCACACACACAAGTACACACACAGAATCCACACAGAGACACAAAACATACATGTGCATGCACATACACATACAAACAGGCACATGCACACAGCAACAGACACACAGATACACAGGCGCGCGCGCGCGCACACACACACACACACACACATTTCTTCTATTCCAAATCTCTGGAGTCACAGTCTCAATTCACCAACAGACTCTGGAGTTTCTGGGGCACCCCCCCACCGCCCCTTGATTCAGCCCTGGGGCAGCATTTCCTCCCTAGCTGCTTGGACCCTTCCTCTGCTCCACTCTGCAGGGCCAGGAGCACCCCAAGACGTACCACAAGTAGGGGACAGAGGAGCTGCCACCACCCCAAGTCTGTCGGTGAGAAGGCATCGTCTCCCCTTCCTGCCTTCAACTCCTCCATCCCCACGGGGCCCCTGGCTCCGGCCTATTACAGATGAGCAAGTGACCCTGCACACACACACCATCCCTTATCTCCCTGCACCCTCACCTCCCCCCATGATGGGAACCTCCCCGTCAGAAATTAACCCTCACCTAAAATATAATGCATATCACACAAATAAATAAAATAAATTGCAGATAATAAAAAAAGAAAACCTGAACCACATCCAATCTCTGACCCCACGTATTCCTGTCCAGGGACTGCTGTAACAAAGTACCGTAAACTGAGAGGCTGAAAGCCACAGACTGTCTCTCGGTTCTAGAGGCCAGAAGTCTAAGACCAAGGTGTCAGCAGGGCCGTGCTCCCTCTGAGACTGAGCAGAATCCCTCCTCGCCTCTCTCTGGCTTCTGGCGGTGACTCTGGAATCCTGGGTGCTCCTTGGCCTCAGCTGTGTCCCTACAACCTCTGCGTCCATTGTCATATGGCCATCTTCTCCCCTGCGTGTTCCTATCTCCTCCTGACACTTTCTCTTCTTCACAGGACACCAGTCACATTGGATGAGCCCCCCTGCCTCTGCCCATCCCGACCTCACCTTAACATGATGGCAGCCACAGAGACCTATTCTAAGTAAGGTCCCAGTCCCAGGTGCTGATGGTTAGGACATACATATACCTTTTTGGGGGCCCACATTTTAAGACAAAACACTCTGCTCTTCCTTCTACATACTGTTTTTGTTCCCTACCCACTGGTTTGGTGCGGGGGGGGAGGGGGGTACAAATGGTTGTCCATTTGCAACCAACCACTGTCTATTTCCTCACCTCCTGCTCACTCACGATCACCATTCCAAGGACAGGCACCTCACTTGGGCCACCACCACCTCATCCCTGATGAGGGTCTAGTCTATGTTTCTGGTCATCCAATTCCTCCACCTTGAAGCCCACCCTCCCCAGGCTTCAATGACCACGCCCCCAGCTCCGTCTCCTGTACGAGACCCTCACCCTTCTCAGTTCCCTCAGCCTCTGCCTTAGCAGGCCATCTCACCCACTCTGGGCATCAGTTCCCAACCCAGCCTGACCAGGCCCAAGCCCCCAGACTGATTCTCTCCCCTGAACTCCGGCCCCACCTCCACACCACCAGCTCATGTCCCCACTCATCTTTCCAGGGGATTCATCCACCATGAGCTGGGAGGCAGGGTGGCTGCCATCACAGACAGAGGCTGCTGTTAGGCCTTGAACTTGACCTGCTGGGTTTTGAGATTGCTTGGGACATGACCCCTTCCTTCTCTCCCTTTGAGAGAGGGAATGTGTACACTGTGCATGTCTCACCAATGTCTTTTGGAAGCAGAGGACTTGTTTTCTCATTTCACAGGTTCATAGATGAAGAACAATTTTGCCCCTGGGAGAGACCACACCTGAGTCTCATCCATGCCCAATTTAGATGATTCATATGAGGATTTGGGGGCTTTTGAGTTGATGTGATTTGAGGCTTACAGCTGATGCTGAAATAGGTAAAAACTTTAGGGGAGTCGAGATCATCTGAATGTATTTCGTATGTGGGGAGGACACAAATTTGAGGGTAGGGGGACCAGAGGGCAGAGCGTAATGGGTTGAGTTGTGTCCCCCAAAAAACTATGAAGTCATAACTCCCCAGTACCTCAAAATGTGATCTTATTTGGAAACAAGGTCTTTGCTGATATGATGAGCTAAGACAAAGTCACAGTGGAATGGAATGAGCCCCAAACACAGTATGACTGGTGTCCGAAGAAGAGAAAAGACAGAAGCAGGGACAACGCAAGGGCAGGGGGCAACATGACAACCAGTCAGAGATCCAAGTGATGTAGCTACAAGCCAAGGAACACCACGGATAGCCACCTGCCACCAGATGCAAAGAAGGAGACTCCCTACAGGCTTCACAGAAGCATGGCCCTGCCAATGCCCTGATTTGAGAATTCTGGCCTCTAGAAATGTGAGATATGCATTTCTGTTGTCTCATCCCTCCACCCCCCCACCCCACCCCACCCCCGACCTCCCATAATCTTATTCTCAAAGCCTATTCTCCTTCCAATGTCTCTGATCTCAGGAAGGAACATCCCTGCCTCAGATGGGAAATCTCACCCTTGATACTCTGCTGACCCCAACAATTAATCCAAAAAAAACCCACCTCTGATGATGAGATGATGGCATCTCTACAGGGAACACCCACCTCCCCCCCACTCCCACCCCACACCCCTTCCTCCTACCCCTGTCCCCACCATCGCTAATGCCACATCAGGCCTTCCCCTTTTGAATCTACAGAAAAGTCACTCCCTCAGAGTGCCTCCCCTCCCCAGTATCCTTTTCTCTAGAAGGACCCTCCCCCTTTCCTCACAGCCCCTACCTATTTGTAATCATATGGTTATTGGCTTCCTTGGGCATGTATCTTCTGCTACCCTCATGGGATTGGAAGCTTCTTCAGAAGGACAAGCCTGGGTCCCTTCCCTTTTACACCCCACCCCACACTGTGCTTGGCACATGAATGCTCTGGATTGTCTGGTAAATGAAAGCATACAGGATTCACCGAATTAACTCAACCAACCTCCTGCATATGTCTTAAATCACTGCACAGCTCCCTACCATGTAGACAAGAATTAACACAACAAGCCTGACTGCTGGCCCCTGGGAACAAGGATTTCCAAAGGGTTCCCACCACCCTAACTGGTAAGAGGGTCTCAGTCTGCTTAAACTGTTTCTACAAACACTGTGGTTTATACTGAACACTTGCTTTCCTTCCAGAAGTCTGGTACATGCTGACAGGAGTCAGGTTCTTGTTGGGCAGAGGGTGGTAACGTGACCAGCCCCAAGTGAAAACCCTGGGCACCAAGTCCCTACTCAGCTTCCCTATAAACATCACCTCACATGTGTTGTCACAGCTTGTTGCTGGGGGTATTAAGCAAGTCCTGAGTGACTCCACTGGCCGAGGACTCCAAAGCTTGTGCCTGGACTCCCCCAGACCTCACCTAATGCTCCAGTGGACTCAGCTCTGCACCCCTTCATTGTAATAAATCACCACCATGAGTACAACTGTGGGCTGAGGCTAAGAGTCCTAGCAAATGGCTACAACCAGTCGTGGTCTCAGGGACCCTGCCACACCCACTCTGCACTCATCACTGACCTAGGCCACTACCACTCCATTCCTCACTGCTTCCAACCAATGCTCGGATCCTCCCTGAGGCCCCACCACCTTCCAGGTGCTGGAGGGTTCTACTAAAACTGCAGATGCATGAACAACTCACCCAAACACATCCCTGGCTCCTGGAAGCCTAGGCATGTAGCCCCTGAATGATTCAGAGCCCAATCCTCTCCAGTCAGCTCACACCACTCTCCCCTTCCCTATGCTCCCTTCAAAGAGCCTTCTGTGGGCACCCTGGGTACACCAGGCTCTCCGCCTGCCTCCCACCCTGAGTAATCTTACACATGCCATTCCTTGGCCTGAAATCCTCCCCCCAAACCTTCTCCAAACAACTCAACACCTTGCCAAGCTAAATGATACAGGAATTATCAGGGTCTAAGCCAATACTCATCCCCCAGGGCACATGTGGCAAAGTCTGGTATCTCAGTCAGCTCCACTACATAACAAAATACCATCAATAGGGCAGCTCAAATGGTAGAAATTTACTTCTCACAGTTCTGGAGGCTGGAAGTCTGAAAGCAGGGTGCCAGCACAGTTGAGCTGGTGAGAGCTGTCTTCCTGGCTTGCATGCAAAAGCCTTTTCACAGTGTCCTCACATGGCAGAGAGAGCTCTGATGTCTCTCCCTCTTCTTGTAAGGACACCAGTTCTATGGGATTGGGACCCCACTCTTGTGACCTCATGCAACCTTAACCACCTTCTTAAAGGCCCAGCATCCATCCAATACGGTCACATGGGAGGTTAGGACTTCAGTATATGATCTTGGGGGGGAGGGGATGCGGGCAGGGACCAGCCACAACTTCTGGAGACATTTTCAGCTGTCATGACTAGGGGCTTTTATAGGCTTGATTGTGTCCCTCTAGAAAATTCATAGAATGAAGTCCTAATTAACACCCAATACCTCAGAATACAACCATATTTGGACATGAGGTCTTTATTTTTTTTAAGATTTTATTTATTTATTCATAGACACAGAGAGAGAGAGAGAGAGAGAGAGAGGCAGAGACGCAGGCAGAGGGAGAAGCAGGAATCATACAGAGAGCCTGACGTGCGACTCGATCCAGGATCTCCAGGACCACGCCCTGGGCTGCAGGTGGCGCTAAACCGCTGCACCACCGGGGCTGCCCTGGACATGAGGTCTTTAAAGAGGTAATTAAAATGAGGTCAGTTGGGTGGGCCCTAATCCAATATGACCGGTGTCCTTATAAAAAAATAAAATTTAAAATATGTACACATATAGAAAAAGAAAACACAAGAAGATAACCATCTACAAGCCAAGGACGGATGTCTGGAATAGATCACAGCCCTGAGAAGAACCAATCCTGCCAATCCCTTGATCTTGGGCTTCTGGCCTCGAGAACTGTGAGAAAACAAGCTTTTGCTGTTGAGCCACTCAGAGCGATCCTTTGGTATGGCAACCCTGGGGGACGAATTCAGGAGGCACTACTGAGTCTAGTAGGAGGTCAAAGATGCTGCGAAATGTCCTACAATGCCCCGAATGGCCCCATCAGAGAGATAAGACCTCCATGTCAGTAGTGCTGCAGGTAAGAACCCATGGTCTAACTTCAAATTGCCCAAAACTCCTCTCTGCCCCCCAGATAAAATCCTTGTGTTACACACTTCCATTGTATTCTGGACTTCGTTGAAAAATCTGACCACCCAGGCAGACTGTGAGCTCCACGGGGAAGAGGTCAATGTTTCGTTTGAGATTGTCTCCCAGTGCCCACCTCATCACAGGGTAGCCAACTAGAGCACTTGGAAGAGTACTTCAAGAGCACAGGGTACTCCAAGTACTTCAACAGTACCTCAAGTCAAAGTCTTGCCCAGAAAGCTTACCAAAAAGACATAGAAAAGCAGCACATCACATAATCTAAGAATTAGATTCTTTCCGTCAATCATATAAAAGATTCCAAATGCAAGACTGGATGATACTATTCAGAAACAAAATATATTACTCTCACTAGAAGACAAGACGGAAGGAAATAAATGCCTTGAAATTAAAGCTAAGATGTTATTTATCCTCCAGAATTAATTATTTTCCCCCACTGCTCAGGACAGGTGGCTTGTTTTAACCTCATTCTTTATAAAGCTCAGTTAAAACATATGTCATTTACAGTAAATTCTTTATAAGCTCATTCTTTATAAGCTCAGTTAAAACATATGCCATTTAGAGTAAATTCAATAGTCACCTTCAGCACCAACAAAATTGCGGAGAATTTAACCTTGCCCACAAAGAGGTCTGGACTTTGCCACAGCTGAAGGGGGGGTCTGCTCTTTCTTAACAGAAAGACCAAAGACCAGAAAAGATTCCTAGCCGTCAATCCTGAAATACTGCCCTTCCTCCTGAATGCATAAAGAATGGTGATATGACTTTACATATTCTCTTCTTATGGTACAGGGAAAGGAACGGGGGAGATGCACGTTCCCAAACACAACACAGCATGGCAGGTCTCCCAGGCCACCGATTCCACTGGGTATTCACTCACCAGAACCCCCAGCCATCCCCAGCTCAGGGACACCCAGTGGAGGCACCGGCATGGCCACCCTCTGAATCTGCAAGGCTGCCTTCAGCCCCTAGACAGAGAGACAGGAACAGATCAGAGTCACACAATCAATGGCATCTACTCACAGCTATATTCACCCTGACTGAATTTGCAAGACTGACCCTGCTCTGGGCAGCACACTGAGAAAATTGAGACATGCCCAATATAGCCTGTCCAGACTAAACCAACTCATGAGTACAAAACTAATCACTGTGCTAGAATTTCAACTCCAAAATGGGGTGGGGAGGGGGCCCAAGTTGAGGGAGGCAACCCCTGAGCAGCCTCCAGCAGTGGGGAAAAGGCTGGAGGCAAAGAGAGACGTGGATGGCCAGCAGGCTGATGGGCGGTGGGAGGACACAGAGGAGGACCTGCACACACGAGGCTCAGTCAGTAAGTCATTCCCAGGAGGAAACTCTGTGGTAGGAGAAAGAATCTGAACGCTCCTCCTTGGCTGAGCCTTCAGGAAAAGGTGTCTGACCTGACTTGTATTTCTAAGGGATGTCTTTAGACTCTGTGTCCAGGGTGGGGCCCAGTAGAAATGGGAGCCTGTAGGGAGCAGTTCCAGGGGTCCCAGAGAGCTAACAGTGGCTCTGGGCAGGGTGGCAGTGGGGACAGCAGGAGCAGTCAGACATAAGGCATACTTTGGGGGCAAAAGTTTGCAGGACTTGGTGATGGATGTGAGGAAAATGTGGCAGGTCCCTTGAGGCAGATGATGGACAGAGGCAGGTAGGAGTAGCCCTTCTCCCCGGGTTGGGGTGGGGTGGACTCAAAGCACTCCTCAAAGTGTCCTTCTCTGATCCTCTCTCTCCACCTCAGGATGGAAACATAGGGCCCTGAGCTAAGAGCTCAGTCACCAGTCTGGACACTCTCCACGCAGCCCTGGGATCATAGGACCACTCACTGCTGCAGGTTTCAAGGCCATGTGAGGAGTGAGGGTGGCAGGAATGGTGGAGGAAAGGCTGGACCAGGGGAGGCAGGGCCATGGCTCTGGGTGCTAGTTCCTCCCCCTGGCCAGCACTGGGCCTGCCACCACCCTAGGGACACAGAAGTGCTGGGGCCTGTTCAGTAGCCTAGGCCTCCAGCCTGTCCCCAGGTCCCAAGAGTTGATCCTAAATTCTTCCCTCTCCTCCTGCCACCCCATTTGCAGAAATCCTGAACGCCCAGCCTTTCTAGTTGGAGCTGGGCCCTCACAGTAAACATCCCTCCAGGCTTACGATATATCCAGAAGACCAAGGCGACACCTGGAGAGCCAGCCGGTCCTCTGGAATTGAAGGTGTCCCCCTGCCTTCAATTGTGGGTCTGATCTGCATCCTCAGGTCCGGCCCTGGCCCCTAGGAGAAGGCACAGAGGGGACTGAGCAGGACAGAGGTAGCACTGAGGCTTCTCTGGGCCTGAGGGCCCAGCTTTGGGGTAGTATCATCAGGAGGTGGCATGCAGGTCTGGCAGCTTCAGACCTGGTAACTACCCCCTACTCCACTGTGGGAACCAGCCACTGGGGGTCTCAAGGACTCATCATGCTGCAGACACAGAGCTGGACTCGACCCTGTCTGGTTCTGGGGGGCCCTGGCTGGAGGTTAGATCACAGGCCCTCAGAGGCACTACAACTTGCTTTACTGAAGAAAGGCTAAGAGCCCTTGGTTCTGAATATGAATGTTGTTCTGTGTTTGTCCATTTGGCAGCCATCAATCAGAGGACCAAACTATTGACCAGAGCTGTTTACATCTGCACTGCCATCCACAGCCCATCCTCTAAATTCTGGCTATAGCCAATGCTCACACAAGCCAATTTCTTCCTGCTCTGAAATAGGGTGGAGGGGACACGGCATGGGGGTAGAGGGCTGGGCCTTGTACTCCCTCCCGGGGCCCATCTGCTCATCAAGACATGGGGGGCAGTGAGGGCCTGGAGTACCTGTGTTTGTGCCTTCACCAAACAAGCATTAACAAAGGGCTCTATAATGATGCAAAGGCTGCTCTGTGTGGGGTTACCGCAATGATACTGACACATGAGACCCCTGCAATCCAGCAGCTCCAGTATTTTCAGGCCTCAGGGCCTCAAAAGCAACACACCCTTTCCCAAGCAGCTGCTGGAGGACATTCTCCACCTAAACAAAAATGTGAGCCAACGGTGAGGAAGACCTGGGCAGTGAGGAGTGGTCTCAGCTGCCCTGGGGTCTGATGCAAGCCATGCAGGGATGAGGGTTTGAGCTGCCCTGCAGCCCACACCAGGCTGTGCAGGGCTGAGGCTCCGCATGCTCAGAGCAAAGCACTGAAACAGGCCTCCACCATCCAGGCCCTGCCACCCCATCCACTGGGCTGGTATCTCTGACACCTTGAGACTGACACCATCCATGACAGAGATGGAGGGCCACAGATTGAGGGAGCCCAGAGATTTCACTGGTTCTGGGACAAACAGGCCCAGCTTGAGGGTGAAACTGGACTCTGGACATCCTTCTCTCTAAACCCTAACCCTCACCTTTGAAATCCCCCAGAACGGGAACCCGAACCTTGCAAAAGACCTATGGTTAGAGGAGGCAGAAACTCAGGGCCAAAGTGGGGGTAGTGGGGCTCAGTGTGCTCCCTGGTGCACCAGAACATGCCAGCCGCCCCTGAAGGCTTTTCCACACTTTGAAAAGGGCTTATTTCCAGTGTCGGATCTCGACTTGTCTCCTAAATGGGGAGAAATACATGACAGCTCTCCCATGTCCTTTACAATCAGGGTGACCCTCTCTCCCAAAGATCTCTTGTCAGGTCTAGGTTAGAGTTCCTGCTGAAGCCATTCTGGAAGCGGCTGAATCATCTCTCCTGGCAAGGTGTGCGTGACAACAAAAACCTCACCAACACCGTAGAGCACCCAAGGCTGTTCCCCGTCCCGTTGAGGCACGCTTCCAGCATATTCAGAGGTGCGCCTTGCTTAGGTGGGTTGACGGTTCAAGGATGTGGAGAGTTTTCTACCATTTTGTGACTTCCATGGAGCTAATCCAACAGGCAGAAGAGTCCCATGACTGCTGACAGGTAAATCATACCACACAGTATCGATGTCTGACTCACACCAAAAGCAATGTTTACTTGAGGCAACGCTCGAGGAAGAAAGGATTTTGAGAGACAGACAACAGGGTTTGCCCAAATTCACATGTCGCAGCCACTCCCCTCAGACCATGTGGGAATGTCTTGAGCCAATGTCCCAAATGTCTCCCCAGCTCTGGTGTGCGTTTCCAACTCCCAAATTCCTCAGCTTCTCCTAAGGGAAGGAACAAGGATAATCCCCCATAAACCTTACCATTTGCAGATCATGGGATGAATCTTCCTCCAAATATCCTGCACAGGAGTAGATGCTTTGGATTTAAGTTGAGATTCCCAGTCTAAAATGAATTGGGGGGGAGGGAACGAAGTTCTTTCAGAAATAGTGATATGAAATTGACCAAGTTATTTATTTATTTGTTTATTTATTTATTGTTTTAAAGTACTCTTTTTTAAATATTTACCCTAAACTTGGGACAGCACTAAAAGGGAAGAAGACATCAAGAGCAAAAAAAAAAAAAAAAACTCTGAAGAGCACAGCTGTGTGCGGAATCTGGCTGACAGGAGTGTGGAGGGTGGAAATGAGAAACTGTCTTCCTAACTCGGGGAAATGAAGAAGGGGTAGTGAAAGGGGAAGTGGGCAGGGGGTTGAGGTGACTGGGTGATGGGCAATGAGGGGGTCACTTGGCGGGATGAGCACTGGGTGTTATGCTATATGTTGGCAAATTGAACTCCAATAAAAAAAAATAAAAATAAAAAAACCTGCTACTTGTGGGAGAGAAGGGGAATTGCTGTAAAAAAAGAGAGAGAGAGAGAGAGAGAGAGAGAAACTATGTCTTATGTGGATTAAGACAGATGTCACTGGAAAGATTGCCATATCAAAGAAACAAGAAGCAATTAGACAAAGAACACACAAAGAAATGTTCAATTTCAAGAGGAACTGGACAGTAAGTGTGAGTTATGATGTGCAGCAAGAGGAACCCTCATCCACTGCCAGTGGGAATGTAAAATGGTGCGTGCACCTGTCTGAGAAAGAAGTTTGGTGGTTCCCCAAAAAGTAAATGAGCCAGCCACTCCACTCCTAAGTGTCAACCCAAGAGAACTAAAAACAAATCCAGATAAAATCTGGTACATGAATGTTCACTGCACTATTCACAAGAGCCAAAAAGTAGAAACAAACCAAATGTCTATCCACAGATGAACAGAAAAAATGTGATCTACTCATATGCTGGAAAAGTATACAGCCATTAAAAGGAATGAAGCTCTGACACACTACAATGTGAATGAACCTCGAAAACATCCCACTAATGAAAGAAGACAGAGACCAAAGGCCACATGTTGTATGATTCTCTTTATATGAAGTATTCAGAACAGGCAAATCCATAGAGAGAGAAAGCAGATGGGAAAGGGGGGTGACTGGTGATGGCAGCACAACTTTGTGAATATACTGAAAACCAGTGAACCGTATGTTTAGAGAGTGGATTCTATAGTATGTGAATATCTCAATTAAAAAAAAAAAAAAAAAAGAGGGCAGCCCTGGGTGGCTCAGTGGTTTAGCACAGCCTTCAACCCAGGGTATGATCCTGGAGACCCGGGTTCGAGTCCCACATCAGGCTCTCTTACAGAGCTCTCTGTGATGATGGGAATGTTGTATGTCTGTGCTTTCCAAAAAGGCAGCCACCAACATGTGTAGCTATTGAGCACTTGAGAAATGTGGGTCAGGCAACTAAGAAAAGGAGTTTCTAATTTAACTGAATTTTAGTTAATTTAAATTTATACAGACGAGTGTATTTTGGTAGGCCTCACAAGGGATGGTCCTGGTGTAGAACTCTGCTGCTGCCAACTCTTTAGAGTCAGACTGCAGACAGTCTGCAGTCAGACTCCAGAATTAGGTAGAGAGCCCTGGGGTCACTGTGGGGACCCTCCTCCCAACCCACCTCCAGAGGTCAGGCACTGAAAGAGGTCACCAGGTTCCCTGGGGCAAGGCCGAAGGTGCTCCACACTCCTCCTCCCCTTTCTTTCCTCAGTTTGGTGGGGGAGCGAGGAGAGAGGGAACAGGGCCCAGAGCACATAATCATTCTCCCCTCCCCACAATGATCCCGACTCCTCCAGTCCCCTCACCATGACACCAACGCCATGATTTAAGGTCTCATTAAGTGTCCTCCCTGCAATAAAAGAGGCTGAGGTGGGCAGCCTGGGTGGCTCAGGGTTTAGCGCCGCCTTCAGCCCGGGGTGTGATCCTGAAGACCTGGGATCGAGTCCCACATCGGGTTCCCTGCATGGAAACTGCTTCTCCCTCTGCCTATGTCTCTGTCTCTCTCTCTCTCTCTGTCTCTCTCATGAATAAATAAATAAATAAATCTTTTTTAAAATAATAATAAAAATAAATAAAAGAGGCCGAGGGGGGGAAAAAAAAAAGAAGAAGGGGAAGGGGGGAGAGGAAGGGGGGATGGGGAGAGGAAGGAGGGGGGAGGGGGAAGCAGCCCCTGCACAGAGGTTTGGCCCCTTTGGTATTTCCACTCCCATGGGCCTCTAGCAGGGCAGCCCAGCGAAAACCCTTATACAGAATCTTTCCCAATAAGCAACATATTGGGCCCAGAGCCAACTTCCAGACCACAGCCAATGATCATTTCTCGTGGTTCCTCTCACGTAATAAAAAGATTATTTCTCCTCTTATATTCTCTCAAAATACCTCTAACAGCCTCTACTTTTCCTCCACTGCCTCTTATCAAGGTGTGATTTCTAATTTATTTATTTAGGTGATTTTGCCTCTCCCTCTCCAACTATAATGTACATTCCCAAAATACAAACCTCTGTCCACCTTTATCAAGACTCCAAATCCTGCCACTAGCATAGCACTTGATACATACTAAGTACTTTACAAATGAGGGGTTGGCAAATTTTTCTTTAAAAGACCAGATAGTTAATATCTTAGGATTTGTGGGCCAAATGGCCTCTAAACCAGCAATTTAACTGTGATTGTAGCACAAAAACAGCCACCGACAACATGTAAACAAATGTGTCCCAATAAAACATTTTTTTATGGAAACCAGCACTGGGTCAGATTTGGCATAGTTTGCCAATCCCTGCTCTGTAACATGTGATAGAATACATAAACCATCAACCAAATTCTCTCAACTGCACCTCCTACATGCCTCTCAAACATGCCAACTTGGCCAATCCCACAATCATCATCAGGCCCCAACTACCAGCATGAGTCCTGAATTAATTCTAACTCACATATGGACTCTCCAGACACCTCATTTATGGCCAATTAAATTTCAATTCCCAGTACTAACATATATGGACTCTCCATATCTTCTTGTCCATCCTAAATGTCATGCTCAATCCAGGCCAGGTGTTTTGTCTAAATCGCAAACAAAATCATGTCATTCCCCTACTTAAAACTGATTTGGGGGGAATCCCTGGGTGACTCAGCGGTTTGGCGCCTGCCTTTGGCCCAGGGCGCAATCCTGAAGTCCGGGGATCGAGTCCTGTGTCAGGCTCTCGGCATGGAGCCTGCTTCTCCCTCTGCCTGTGTCTCTGCCTGTCTCTCTCTCTCTCTCTATCATGAATAAATAAATAAAATCTTTAAAAAATAAAAATAACATAATAAAATAAAATAAAATAAAATAAAATAAAATAAAATAAAATAATAAAATAAAATAAAACTGATTCGGTGGTAGGGCACCTAGGTGGCTCAGTCAGTTAAGTGTCTGACTCTCAATCTCAGCTCAGGTCTTGATCTCTGTGTCATGAGTTCAAGCTCCATGTTGGGGTCCACCCTGGGTGTGGAACTTCCTTCTAAAAAAAAAAATTAAGTTTAAAAAAACTGATTCAGTGGCCTTAGAACAGGTCCAAAGTTTACCACAGCTTTTAGGGCCCTACACACCTCTCCAACCTGGCTCATCCAATCTACACTTTGTTTTCTCTACTTTAGCTGTCCCTCTTTTCTCAACTCCTGAACACGCCAGGCCTTGTCTTGCTGAGAGACTGTGCATCTGGAATGTTCTCTCAAATCTCCTCCCTACTCTTACTCCAGAGTCTGAACCCTTGTCTAGCTATATGCGGCTCATTTGGGGGATTCAAACATTTGTCCCTTGTAAGAGGTTTTTCCTGACCTCCTCCCCATGTTCTCCTGTTCCATGTTTCCATATCACCCTGATCGCCATTAATTTAAGGTAGAATAAAACCTCCACAGAGGCAAATATTATATCTATTTCAGTCACATTGTTTCCCCTCTGTACAAGGCCCAGTTCATAAAGGGCATCCCCGATGGAAATGTGCCAAACAATCCACATTCTCCAAGAACAATACAGCAGAGACAGCCTAAGAAGGAACTCAGCTGCACAGACACACAAAACAACAAATGTAATACCACAAAATCAAAGATTAAAATGGGCCTTCATATAAGATAAATCAACACTAGACAGATGTCTTTAAAAAACAATGTTAAAATCAACAAAACTAAAAGATAACCTAAAGATATTTGCAAATACCATATCGAATAAAGGGCTAGTATCTAAGATCTATAAAGAATTTATCAAACTCAACACCACTGGGTGTTATACTATATGTTGGCAAATCGAACTTCAATAATATATATATATGTGTGTGTGTGTATGCATATATTAAATATATATACAATAATATATGTATTAAAATTTTTTAAAAAACACCCAAGAAACAATCCAGTCAAGAAATGGGCAGAAGACATGAACAGACATTTATCCAAAGAGACCTACACATGGCCAACAGGTACATGAAAAAATGCTCCATAGCATGTCACCAAGGAACTACAAATCAAAACCACAATGAGGTATCACTATACACCGGTGAGAATGGCTAAAATTAGCAAGACAGTAAACAACAAATGTTGGCGAAGATATGGAGAAAGGGGAACTAACCCACTTAGTGGTGGGAATGTAACCTGGTGCAGCCACTCTGAAAAACAGTGTGGAGGTTCCTCAAGAAGTAAAAATTAGAGTACTTTATGATCCAGCAATTCTACTACTGGGTATTTACCCAAAAGATAAAATGTAGTGAAATGACGGGACCCCAGCACCCCAGTGTTCACAGCAGCAATGTCCACAATAACCAAACTGTGTTAGGAGCTGCAATGTCCTTTGACGGATGAACAAAGAAGATGTGGTCTATATACACAATGGAATATTACTCAGCCATCAGAGAGGACGAACACCTACATTTATGTCGATGTGGATGGAACTGGAGGGTACTATGCTGATGCTGAGTGAAATAACTCAATCAGAGAGAGACAATCATCATATGGTTTCACTCATGTGGAATATAAGAAATAGTAAAAGGGACCATAAGGGAAGGAAGGGAAACCAAATGAGGAAAAATCAGTGAGAAAGACAAACCATGAGAGGCTTGGCTCTGGAAAACAAACAGAGTTGCTGGAGGGGAGATGGGTGGGGAGACAAAGTAAGGGAGTGAAGGGCATTAAGGAGGCCATGTGATGTAATGAGCACTGGATGTTGTACTATATGTTGGCAAATTGAATTTAAATTTTAAAAAAGAAAGAAACAATGTTAAGTCTTTCTAAAAAGACAGGACAGAACCTGTGCTCTTTTTGAAAACAAGCACCTCACTTGTAAAACTGGTATCTGATGTCTACTTTTCTTCCAGACTTCTTTTCTTCATTTCTCAAAAGTTAGTTTTAACCCTATTATTTAAAAAAAGACATCCTATTTATGGCCAACTCAATTTCACCTCCTAGTACTAACAAAGCTAGATCACCTTTTTTTTCCTGAAGTCCCATATGTTTTTAAGCCTGGTGGTGATTCATCCACCAAGGCAGGAGCTTCCATGAGAAGAACTGAATAATATTCCTTTTCCTTGATGGTAAGACTTGTGACATAACTGGGAAATAGCTTTTCTTAAGATACTCTCATCTTGCAGTGAAAAACACTGATGCTCACAGACAAATTAAAAGCTCTTTCTCGGGTAGCCCGGGTCACTCAGTGGTTTAGTGCCACCTTCGGCCCAGGGCATGATCCTGGAGACCCGGGATCGAGTCCCACACAGGCTCCCTACATGGAGCCTGCTTCTCCCTCGGCCTGTGTCTCTGCCTCTCTCTCTCTCTCTCTATGAATAAATAAATAAAATATAAATAAATAAATAAATAAATAAATAAATAAATAAATAATAAAAGCTCTTTTAAATGGAAGAAAGGAAGGAAAAAGAAAAATGAAAGGAAAGCTCAGTTAACAGGCTCCAAGCTAAGGGACTACAAACCATCAGTCACCAAAACAAAACACAAAAAAATTCTTGTCATCTAATTCATCCTTTGATAAAGGGTACAGGCCATTTTTTAAATTCACTTCACAGGGACCCTTGGGTAGCTCAGCGCTTGAGCCTTCCACTTAGTGAGTGATCCCAGGTCCTGTGATAGAGTCCCGCATTAGGCTCACCGCAGGGAATCTGCTTCTCTCCCGTGAAGAAAGAAGGAACGAAGGGAGGGAGGGAGGGTGGGAGGGAGATAGAGAAAGAGGGGAGAGGGAGGGGAAGGGGAAGGGGAGGGGGGGGGAAAGGAGGCAGCCCAGGTGGCTCAGCGGTTTAGCGCCGCCTTCAGCCCAGGTCCTGATCCTGGAGACCTGGGATTGAGTCCCACGTCGGGCTCCCTGCATGGAGCCTGCTTCTCCCTCTGCCTGTGTCTCTGCCTCTCTCTCTCTGTCTCTATGAATGAATGAATGATCTAAAAGAAAAAGGAAAGGAGAAAGGAAAGGAATTCACTTGACAAGTCACTCACACCAAACGGCACATGCAGACTCAGACCTAACTTTCGAGTTGCAGAGCCAGAAGACATGAAACGTTCCCACGAAATAAAACGTGAGTTCCTAGTAAGCAGCTCCCTTGCATACGGGACGTAGGGTAGGGCCCTACAAATCCGGGAGGACGGGTGAAAGCTGGCCGGGCCGTGGCACCACACTCCTGAGCTGCGGGACCTGGACTGCACTCCGTGATTTCCCTTTCGAGGGATGGGCGACAGTCCTGCCAGCCCGGACAGCGGGTACCTGAGGGCAAGGGGCCGGGCCGAGGGTCGGGGGTGACGGTCGGGAGGCCGAGCACCGCGGGCCCCATCGCGGCCCGGGGAACACCACGGGGAGGAGGGGCAGCAGCCCGCGCGGCGGTCCTGGGCCCTCCGGCCCCTCCCGGAGCCCGCAGGGCCCTCCCCGCCTTCCCGAGGGGCAGGGCCGCACCTGCAGATCCGGCCGGAGACACTCCCACCGCAGCGCGCCGCGCCGCCCTGCACACCCGCCGCCGTCCGCCGCCGCCGCGCACTTCCGCTTCCGGCCTCGGGGGTCGCCGGGAGCGGAAGTGGCCGGGGCTCGGCTTTCGGGGTCAGAGGAGGTTCAAGCAGTGACGGGAATGTTGACGACCCTTTCATTATCATTCAGCCTCGGAGGATAAATCCTAGTCTCCTTCCCCGAGGGGTGAGGTTAGGCTCTGAGATGGGGTCGGACTGGAGAGAGGCGGGTAGAGGCGGGCATCTGCCCGACGGGCGGGGCCGGGGGCGGGGCTTAGACTGGTGGGCGGGTACTGGGCGGGTCCGGGGATGGGGTGGGATCTTGCTCACTATTTTTTTTAAAGATTTAATTTATTTTATTTTATTTTATTTTATTTATTTATTTATTTATTTATTAATTATAGAGAGAGAGGCAGAGGGAGAAGCAGGCTCCATGCCGGGAGCCGGACGCGGGACTCGATCCTAGGACTCCAGGATCACGCCCTGGGCTGCAGGCAGGCGCTGAACCGCTGCGCCACCCAGGGATCCCCGGATGCTCACTGTTTAACTTACCTACGCCCACCTCCGCTTTGATCCTTTGGTTCAGTCCATATCCTTACAAAAACATATCGGTAGGTAAGATTTATTTTTCAGGCTAATTTCTTCTAAAAATAGGAGTATATATTTTATGTCTTCTACAACTTACTTTCTCAGTAAAAGTAAGATGCGAAAAAATGTTCAAGACAAGAGAAAATCTGACCTTTTTTTTTTTTAAGCTAATGTGAGGGCGCTTGGGTGGCTCAGTGGGTTAGACCTGGCTCTTGGTTTTGGCTCAGGTCATGATCTCATGGGTCAAGGGATCCAACCCCTCCCTACACCACCCCCACACACCCCCCCCAGTGGGGTTCCACAATCAGCGTGGAGTCGGCTTGAAAGATTCTCTCCCTCTGTACCTGCCCCGACTCGCCCTTAAGTGCGCGCGCGCTCTCTCAAATAAATAAATAAATCTTTTTTAAAAAACTAAAACTAATGTTTTTGTTATATAGTATAGATAATACGCACACATGGAAGTTCAAATGGGGGGAGGGGTGTCTCAATCCGTCTCTGAATTTTCCCAGAAATAACCACTGAAACCAGCTGCCTGATATTCTTTATATATCAGGTACGTGTGTGTATTATTTTCTTCAATAGATACGGATTCGGCATCAGTTGATTACTACATGCTAAGTGCTAGGATTGCAAAGTGCCGTCCTGCAGGGGCATTCCAAGTGGAGAATTGGAGGGGAGTTATGGAGAGAGAGATGACGCTGAGCTACTCCTGTAAAACTAACTCAACACATCGTAGTATGTGCTATGTTAGCAGAATAAAAAATTTTTAAAAATCTAAAAATTTTTTTAAAAAAGATAAGGAGATATGGAGGAGAAATCAAGAAATTTGGTATGGTTGAAAGTGGGTCTGGAAGGATGAATATCAAGCCATAGGGAATGGTTATAGGAAATGTTGCAAGTAGGCACAGTGTAAGCAAGAACACAGCAGTATAGGGGAAATACACATTCTGGGATCACTGAGTAATGTGTTATGTATGGCTAGACATTAAGGGTATGTGTGTGTTATTGTCACAAACATAGACAAATAGATCCAAGAGACAAAACAGCTCAAAAGCAGACTCAGGCATATACGGGCATTCAGTATGTGTTAGTATTTCAAGTCAATGGGGAAGGGAAGCTATTGGGACCATTGGCTAAAGGATTAAGTTATTAAATCTCTATTTTACATCATTCACAAATAATTTCTTCATATTCTGTGTTCCAGAATTTTACTGTGATCTACTCAGTAGGCTTGTTTAATATAGAAACTCTTGTCTTTCAGCTCTAAGAAATTGTTTTATATTATTATTTAAGAATAATAGCCTTCTTTCTGTTTGGTTTTGTTGTTGTTGTTTGTCTCTTTCTTTCCAAAATTCCATAAACTCTTTATGTTTTTGGTCTCCTTTCTTGCAGATTGTTACCACTTTATATCTTATCCTTCTATTGAATTTTTATATTGGCTGCCACAATTTTAATTTCTTAAAGCACTTCTCTATTCTCTAAAGATTCCCTTTTTTCCCAACTATTCTGGTTTCATCTTTTTGAAAATACAAATATAAAAGTATGTTTAAGAGTTCCCTTTGCGGGAGACAGAACATAAAGACTCCTAACTCTGGGAAGCGAACTGGGGGTGGTGGAAGGGGAGGAGGGCAGGGGGTGGTGGTGAATGGCTCGCGGGCACTGGAGGGGGCACTTGACAGGATGACCACTGGGTGTTGTTCTGTATGTTGGCAAATTGAACACCAATAAAAAATAAATTTATTATTAAAAAAAAAAGAAACATTACAGTAAGAATTTAAAAAAAAAAAAAAAAGAGTTCCCTTTGGGGACGCCTGGGTGGCTCAGCCTTTCGCTCAGGGCGTAGTCCCAGAGTCCCAGGATCAAGTCCCACATCAGGCTCCCTGCATGGAGCCTGCTTCTCCCCCTGCCTATGTCTCTGCCTCTCTCTCTCTGTGTCACATGAATAAATAAATAAAATCTTAAAAAAAAAAAAAAAAAAAGTTCCCCTTGTTCCCAGAATTATTTTAGGACACCATGGAATCTCCCAAATGTGCATATTATCAAAATTTGGAATCCACTGAGACTGTGAATTTTTCTGAAGCCGTAATTCTGCTTTCTGCAAAATAAATTTTGAGGTTAGTTTTAGAGTAATTTCAAACTTGAGGCTATAAGAAATAAGATTATTTTAGTAAAGAAATACAAAGTATCTGGTTCCCTGGCAGTGGCTTGAGCAAATATTTTAGAACTTTGAGCTTACCATGCTTTTAAGCTCCCTGTTACATACAGAAGGAACCAACTGATCCAGCAGTTCTCAAATTCATCACATGCTTCTTGCTCTTCAATGCCAGTGGCCACTTGCCCCCACACTTTCAGTGGCCACTCCCTCCAAATGACCAGAGGTCATTATTTAACTGTTTCACAGCTACTGACTCCCCACCCCTTAACATTAATGGGATTTTCACTGCCTTTAGGGCCCTCACCAGACCCCACTGACCAATCTCAGAATATCATTTCGTTGAAGATCTGTGGCCGGGATCCCTGGGTGGCGCAGCGGTTTGGCGCCTGCCTTTGGCCCAGGGCGCGATCCTGGAGACCCGGGATCGAATCCCACATCAGGCTCCCGGTGCATGGAGCCTGCTTCTCCCTCTGCCTATGTCTCTGCCTCTCTCTCTCTCTCTCTCTGTGACTATCATAAATAAATTTTAAAAAATTAAATAAAAAACCATAAAAAAAAAAAAGATCTGTGGCCTACAACCACTTCTGGTACTAGTTTCTATTTCCGTGTGGGTTCTTAATTCCAAAAATAGAAACCCATTCCAAATACTTCATGCTAAACATGAATTTAGTAATGGATATCAGTAGCTCAGAGACCAGGAGTTTATGGAAACAGAATTAAAGCCCTAAATGAAACTTCAGAAATAATGTAGAGAAGACCCCATCGGTACTGCTGGACACTGTGATATTCATTTGTATATTTGAGACTATATCTGCTATAGAAATCAAGAATACGGGGCAGCCCCGGTGGCTCAGGGGTTTGGTGCCGCCTTCAGCCCAGCGCGTGATCCTGGAGACCCGGGATCGAGTCCCACATCTGGCTCCCTGCATGGAGCCTGCTTCTCCTTCTGCCTGTCTCTCTCTCTCTGTCTCTTATAAATAAATAAAATCTTTATTAAAAAAAAGAAATCAAGAATACAAATAGGACACATGAAACTCATCAGATGTGTTACGTATAGATAGGTTGCTAGCAACCAAGTAACTTACAAAAAAATAGGTAAAATCCATAAGACACCTTAAGTAAAAGCAACTAAGTAGATCATGTGTGTTAGAAAGGAGAAGGTCAAGAGGTACTTGATATTCTGATTCACTACATATATACAAAGCACACAAAGCGTTCAGTGTTTGTACTGTCTTCATTCAGCCATCCATCAGTAACACCAATTTGAATCCACATGTCTTGTGCCCAGAAAACCCCATGGCCACTCAGCAGACTACTCAGCAAGCTACAGCTGTGGTGAGATGTACTGTCCCCTGCATCTCTCCAGTACAGCAAGTATATGTCATTGGTCATTCTGTCTGGGGATCACTTGCTCAAGCCTCAGCATTGTCCTCACAATCACATCATCAGCAGAGAAGCCTGACATGGCAGAGGGAAAGAAGAAACAAGACCTACAAACATTCTAAACCCTAAGATTCAGCACGATCTGTCTACTCACACCCTAAGTGTGCTAATTTATTTCATCTCTCCTCTTGTTTCTCACTGTGTGTTTTTGTTTTTGTTTTTCTTTTGAGAGAAAGAGAGAGCATAAGAGTGAGCGGAGGAGGAGCAGAAAGGGAGGCAGAAGGAAGAAAATCCAGCACACTTCACACCCAGCATGGGGCCTGGTGCAGGGCTCTGTCTCATGACCCTGAGATCATGACCTAATCCGAAATCAAGAGTCCGATGCTTAACCAAATGAGCCACCCAGACCCACCTCTCACTGTGTGTTTTAATTAGTTTAGTAAACCATGTGACTTAAGCAGTTCAGTTTGGTCAGTGAGCCCTTCTATTCTGTGACGTCCAGGATGGCTTGCCCAGAGATGTAGCTGGAGGCTGTCATTGCATTAATGCAATTTCCCACATGCATAGGCACCATAGCCTGTAAACTGATATGGCCAACCCTGGGTTCTTGATTGCCTGGCACTGGTGTCCCTGGGAAACCTTGTGTGTCTGCTGCCACCCTCCCATGAAATTCTTGGTCTCTGCATTGCTGGATTGGGATCCAAGTGATGTTGCATCTGCTTCGTAGAGTCTGGACTTTTGCTACAAGAGAGGAAGGAAAGGTGGGATCTGACTTCTAGAATAAGAAGCATAGACGGTAATGAGAGGAACTAGGCACTCAAAGTATGACAAATATTCTCTACAGCTGATCTGGTCTGCCATCCTTCCCTCTGCATATATATGCAGACAGGGATAGATGATGGAAGGCTGCTTACCAGCATTAATCCTGGTTGTTTCTGGAAGGTGAGCTTTTGCATTATTTATTGTTTTCTTATTTAGCCTTGACTCTATTCAGTAGTCCCCTCTTATCTGCAAAGGACATGTCCCAGACCCCCAGTGGAAGCCTGAACCCATCGACAATACTGAACCCTATATATACATAATATATATCATGTGTTTTCCTATATATACATACCTATAATAAAGTTTCATTCATAATCAGGCATAGTAAGAGATGAACAACAATAACTATTTGGTGGGGTCGTTGTCTGGTTTTGGAATTAAGGTGATGCTGGCCTCATAGAACAAGTTTGGAGGTGTTCAATCTCTTTCTATCTTTCCAAACAGCTTTAGTAGAATAGGTATACGGTTTCTCTTTAAACATTTGATAGAATACCCCAGGGAAGCCATCTGGCCCTGGACTTTTGTGTCTTGAGAGGTTTTTGATGACTGCTTCAATTTCCTCCCCGGTTATTGGCCCGTTCAGGTTTTCTATTTCTTCCTGTTCCAGTTTTGGTAGTTTGTGGTTTTCCAGAAATGTATCCATTTCTTCTAAATTGCCTAATTTATTGGCGTATAGCTGCTCATAATATGTTTTTAAAAACGTTTCTATTTGCTTGGTGTTGGTGGTGATCTCTCCTTTCTCATTCATGATTTTATTAATTTAAGTCTTTCTTCTTTTTAATAAGGCTGGCTAATGGTTTATCTATCTTATTAATTCTTTCAAAGAACCAACTCCTGGAATTGTTGATCTGTTCCACAATTCTTCTGGTCTCTATTTCATTGAGTTCTGCTCAAATCCTTATTAACTCTCTTCTGCTGGGTGTAGGATCTATTTGCTGTTTTTTCTCCAGCTCCTTTAGGTGCAAGGTTAGCTTTTGTATTTGAGTTCTTTCCAGTTTTTGGATGGCTGCGTGTGTTGCGATGTATTTCCCCCTCAGGACTGCTTTTGCTGTATCTCAAAGATTTTGAACAGTTGTATCTTCATTCTCATTAGTATCCATGAATCTTTTCAATTCTTCTCTAATTTCCTGGTTGACCCTTTCATCTTTTAGCAGGATGGTCCTTAAACTCCACGTGTTTGAAATACTTCCAAACTTCTTCTTGTGATTTAGTTCTAATTTCAAAGCATTATGGTCTGAAAATATGCAGGGGACAATCCCAATCTTTTGGTATCAGTTAAGACTTGATTTGTGACCCAGAATGTGGTCTATTTGTGACCCAGTATGTGGTCTATTCTGGAGAAAGTTCCATGTGCACTTGAGAAGAATGTATTCAGTTGCATTTGCATGTAAAGTTCTATAAATATCTGTGAAATCCATCTGGCCCAGTGTATCATTTAAAGCTCTTCTTTCTTTGAAGATGTTGTGCATAGAAGATCTGTTGATTGTAGAAAGCACTACATTCAAGCCACCAAGTATAAGTGTATTATTATCTAAGTATTTCTTCACTTTGGTTATTAATTGATTGATATACTTGGCAGCTCCCACATTCAGGGCATAAATATTGATGATTGTTAGGTCCTCTTGTTGGATAGATCCTTTAAGTATGATATAGTGTCCCTCTTCATCTCTTAACAGTCTTTGGGATAAACTTTAGTTTATCTGATATAAGGATGGCTATCCCTGCTTTCTTTTGAGGACCATTTGAATGGTACATGGTTCTCCAACCTTTTTTTTTTTTTTTCCAGGCTGTAGGTGTCCGTATGTCTAAAATGACTCTCTTGTAGACAGCAAATAGATGGGTCCTGCTTTTTTATCCAATCTGAAACCATGCGCCTTTTCATGGGGTCATTAAGCCCATTCAGGTTCAGAATTACTATTGAAAGATATGAATTTAGTGTCATCATGATGCCAGTATCACCTTAATTCCAAAACCAGACAAAGACCCCATGAAAGGGCAGCCCTGGTGGCTCAGTGGTTTAGCTCCATCTTTGGGCCTGGGCGTGATCCTGGAGACCCGGGATCGAGTCCCGCTCCGGGCTCCCTGCATGAAGCCTGCTTCTCCCTCTGCCTCTGTCTCTGACTCTCTCTCTCTCTCTCTGTGTCTCTCATGAATAAATAAATAAAATATTTTTTTAAAAAGACCCCACGAGGGATCCCTGGGTGGCGCAGCGGTTTGGCGCCTGCCTTTGGCCCAGGGCGCGATCCTGGAGACCCGGGATCGAATCCCACGTCGGGCTTCCGGTGCATGGAGCCTGCTTCTCCCTCTGCCTGTGTCTCTGCCTCTCTCTCTCTGTCACTGTGTGCCTATCATAAATAAATAAAAAATAAAAATAAAAAAATAAATAAAAAAAATAAAAATAAAAAGACCCCACGAAAAAGGAGAATTAAAGACCACTATCCCTGATGAACATGAATGCAAAAATTCTCAACAAGATACTAGCCAATAGGATCCAACAGTACATTAAGAAAATTATTCACCATGACGAAGTGGGATTTATCCCGGGGATGCAAGGCTGGTTCAACACTCATAAAGCAATCAATGTGATTCATCATATTAGCAAGAGAAAAAACAAGAACCATATGATCCTCTCAATAGGTGCAGAGAAAGCATTTGACAACATACAGCATCCATTCCTGATCAAAACTCTTCAGAGTGTAGGGATAGAGGGAACATTCCTCGACATCTTAAAAGCCATCTACGAAAAGCCCACAGCAAATATCATTCTCAATGGGGAAGCACTGGGAGCCTTTCCCCTAAGATCAGGAACAAGACAAGGATTTCCACTCCACTCTTACCACTGCTATTCAACATAGTACTAGAAGTCCTAGCCTCAGTAATTAGGCAACAAAAATAAATAAATAAATAAATAAATAAATAAATAAATAAATAAATAAATAAATAAATAACTGGCATTCAAATTGGCAAAGAAGATGTCAAACTCTCCCTCTTTGCAGATGACATGATACTGTACATAGAAAACCCAAAAGCCTCCACCCCAAGATTGCTAGAATTCATACAGCAATTCGGCAGTGTGGCAGGATACAAAATCAATGCCCAGAAGTCAGTGGCATTTCTATACACTAACAATGAGACTGAAGAAAGAGAAATTAAGGAGTCAATCCCATTTACAATTGCACCCAAAAGCATAAGATACCTAGGAATAAACCTAACCAAAGAGGTAAAGGATCTATACCCTAAAAACTACAGAACACTTCTGAAAGGAATTGAGGAAGACACAAAGAGATGGAAAAATATTCCATACTCATGGATTGGCATAATTAATATTGTGAAAATGTCAATGCTACCAGGGCAATTTACACATTTAATGCAATCCCTATCAAAATACCATGGACTTCCTTCAGAGAGTTGGAACAAATCATCTTAAGATTTGTGTGGAATCAGAAAAGACCCCAAATAGCCAGGGGAATATTAAAAAAGAAAACCATAGCAGGGAGTATCACCATGCCAGATTTCAGGTTGTACTACAAAGCTGTGGTCATCAAGACAGTGTGCTCCTGGCACAAAAACAGACACATTGATCAATATAACAGAATAGAGAATCCAGAATTGGACCCTCAACTTTATGGCCAACTAATATTCAACAAAGGAGGAAAGACTATCCACTGGAAGAAAGACAGTCTCTTCAATAAATGGTGCTGGGAAAATTGGACATCCACATGCAGAAGAATGAAACTAGACCACTCTCTTGCACCATACACAAAGATAAACTCAAAATGGATGAAATAGGGATCCCTGGGTGGCGCAGCAGTTTGACGCCTGCCTTAGGCCCAGGGCGCAATCCTGGAGACCCGGGATCGAATCCCACATCGGGCTCCCAGTGCATGGAGCCTGCTTCTCCCTCTGCCTGTGTCTCTGCCTCTCTCTCTCTCTCTCTCTCTCTGTGACTATCATAAATAAATAAAAACTTTAAAAAATGGATGAAATATCTTAATGTGAGACAAGATTCCATCAAAATCCTAGAGGAGAACACAGGCAACACCCTTTTTGAACTCAGCCACAGTAACTTCTTGCAAGATACATCCACAAAAGCAAAAGAAACAAAAGCAAAAATGAACTATTTGGACTTCATCAAGATAAGAAGCTTTTGCCCAGCAAAGGGTACAGTAAACAAAACTAAAAGACAACTTACAGAATGGGAGAAGATATTTGCAAATGACCTATCAGATAAAGAGCTAGGATCCAAGATCTATAAAGAACTTATTAAACTCAACAGCAAAGAAAAACAATCCAATCATGAAATGGGCAAAAGACATGAAGAGAAATCTCACAGAGGAAGACATAGACATGGCCAACAAGCACATGAGGAAATGTTCCGCATCACTTGCCATCAGGGAAATACAAATCAAAACCACAATGAGATACCACCTCACACCAGTGAGAATGGGGAAAATTAACAAGGCAGGAAACAAGTGTTGGAGAGGATGTGGAGAAAGGGGAACCCTCCTGCACTGTTGGTGGGAATGTGAACTGGTGCAGTCACTCTGGAAAACTGTGTGGAGGTTCCTCAAAGAGTTAAAAAGAGATCTGCCCTACAACCCAGCAGTTGCACTGCTGGGGATTTACCCCAGAGATAGAGATGCAATGAAACGCTGGGACACCTGCTCCCTGATGTTTCTAGCAGCAATGTCCACAATAGCCAAACTGTGGAAGGAGCCTCGGTGTCCATTGATAGATGAATGGATAAAGAAGATGTGGTTTATGTATACAATGGAATATTACTCAGCCATTAGAAACGACAATACCATTTGCTTCAACGTGGATGGAACTAGAGGGTATTATGCTGAGTGAAGTAAGTCAATCGGAGAGGGACAAACATTGTATGTTCTCATTCATTTGGGAAATATAAATAATAGTGAAAGGGAACATAGGGGAAGAGAGAAGAAATGTATGGGAAATATCAGAAAGGGAGACAGAACATAAAGACTCCTAACTCTGGGAAAAGAACTAGGGGTGATGGAAGGGGAGGAGGGTGGGGGGTGGGGGTGACTGGGTGACGGGCACTGAGGGGTGCACTTGACGGGATGAGCACTGGGTGTTATTCTGTATGTTGGCAAATTGAACACAAATAAATAATAAATTTATTATTAAAAAAGAAAATAAATAAATAAATTTATTTTAAAAATAATAATAAAGAGAAAACACTAATATAAATAAATAAATAAATAGATAGATAAATAAATAAATAAATGAAAACACAGTACCCTACACACAATAATCAGTTGACCTATAATAAGCAAATAAATAGATGAGTAAATGAAAGAAAAAAGAATCAGATGTGTTGTCTACTACTGTGCACATTTCACACAAATGGATAAATGTCTTCTATGAGGACAGAAGACTAATGGAAACAAAGCAGTACCCTCCTTTCATGTACTCATTTGTTTTGATATTTACAAAAAAAAAACTGGACTTTAAATACTTTAAAAATCAGACCATATTTTTAACACATTGACATTTGCCTTTATATTAAATGATTAAGTTGTTTTATGGGCCTATATAATCAGTAATAAAATTGTATTCTTGTAATTCAATTAAAAATACTCAAAAGCTTATTGCAATGTGTATTTTTGGTTTAAATAAACTACATAAAATAAGTAAAAAATAAATAAATAAATAAAAGAAGTTCAAGCTCAAAAAAATAAAAATAATTTATAAAAATAAATAAATAAATTTATTTTTAAAAAAGATGTGGTATATGTATACAATGGTATATTACTCAGCCATCAGAAAGGATGAATACCCACCATTTGCTTCAATGTGAATGGAACTGGAGGGTGTTATGCTGTGTGAAGTAAGTCAACCAAAAAGGACAATAATCATATGGTTTCACTCATACAGGGAATATAAGAAATAGTGAAAACGATTATAAGGAAAAGGAGGGGAACTGAGTGGGAAAAATTAGAGAGGGAGACAAACCATGAGAGACTCCTAACTCTGGGAAACTTAGGGTTGCAGAAGGGGAGCTGAGTGGAGGGATAGAGACACTGGGTAATAGGCACTAAGTAGGGCACTTGATGGGATGAGCCCTGGATGTTATACTATATGTTGGCAAATCGAATTTAAATTAAAATTTTTTTAAGTTTTAAATTTTTAATAATAATAAAAGAGTAGACTACTGTACTAGGGGGAGTTGGTATAAGGCCAAAAATTAAAGTCCAGTATTATGTGCTGCCTTGATACCTGCTGGAAACTGAGATGGACTTGAATGACCTAACCATGATTTTGCCTCCCCACTCTGCTCATATGGAAAAGATCCGCTAGCCAAACAACCCTCTGTATCATGGGGACCAGGCACAATTGCTGCTCATTCCTGAGTAGTAGGCCCCAGCGCCCTGCCAGCCTGCAGAATGATGCAGACAAGCCAATCACATCTTCTCATTGTGGAGAACCAGGAGGCACCTCTTCCTCTTGTTACTCAAAGCCTGCTTCTCATGGCTCCTGGCTATTCACTCTATTCCCAAGTGCAACCCTATGGGGCCCCATGTGGCATGTGCCATCCTCCTTCCCTGATCTATGAACATATGTGGTGAATAAACTGCTGCCGATCTCATCTGTCTGGTGTCAGATGTCATTTTTCAACTGTCCCCTCAACTGTCAGGAAGGAATCCCTCCCTCAGCAAAGAGGTGAAGAAGAGGCAATCAAAGCAGGAGGATATAAGTCATAAATCTTTTTAAAGTACCATTGGGACAGACCAATCATAAATTCAGATATGCTTACCTTTCTACTCAGTTCTAGTGAATTTTCCTAAAGAAATATTTACACAGGATCTTAGTGTCAAAACACATAAGGCTGTTCATTGTAGCATTTTTTGCTATAAGGTAAGCCTGGAAACAGCTTACATGTACATCAGTAAGGGATTGAATAAGTAATTCTATTTAATGTAATATGGTGAAGTCATTAAAAGTGAGGTGGTAAAACAATGTTGAATGATACATAAATAATTTCACAATATATTTTATGGTAGCTACTTAAAATATGTCAATGTCATGAGTTAGTTAATTATGCAGCAACATCTTTATTTTTCTCCCATGGCATTTATCTATTCCCAAACCTGCCCTGCACCAATTCTATGATTTTATTTCCTAGAACTATTTCCATAAAAATGTATTTTTTAACAAATAAAGGAAAGAAAATAAAATTTTGTTAGTGCCATGGATGTGTTTTTTTCCACTGAAGAGTAAAGGAATTGGCTGGATTTCAAATGAGAGAAAATTAAGATTTACTACAATTAATCAATGTGACATGAAATCACCAAACACAGAGACAGTATCTCTTAAACATTTGTTGGATGGATGGATGGATGGATGGATGGATGATGGAAGGATGGATGGACTAATAAATGTGAATACCAGGTTCCATGCACCTATTACTAAATTTAACTTATTAATTCAATAAGTATCTTTGGACCTGAATTCCCAAATGCAATAAGAATATAATAGTATTTTTCAGAAACTAATTTTAAAAAAGAATATAATTACATTTTTACATTACATTAAGGTAATGTAAAAAAAAAAAGTACCGGTTAGTAAATATCTCTGTAGGATTTGTCTCAGCTCCTTATACCCTAAGGATTTTTTTTTCTTGTATCTCAAAGATGTCTTCAATATATTGTTCTTTTTTTAATAATAAATTTATTTTTTATTGGTGTTCAATTTGCCAACATACAGAATAACACCCAGTGCTCATCCCGTCAAGTGCCCCCCTCAGTGCCCGCCACCCAGTCACCCCCACCCCCTGCCCTTCTCCCCTAAGGATTTAAATCTAAGGATTTAAATCTTCATTCTCAATCTTGTTTTATAAACCAAGCATTTGAAGCTACCTCAAATTTCTTATTCCTTAGTTTTCCCGGAAGGTGGCAGTAGGGTATAAAGACTAACTTCACTGTATCTAGGTCCAAATAGGATTTCACCAACATTTTCATCATCGTCGTTGTCAATAAAATTATATTGCTAAGGGAACTTGCTTGTGCCTCATCATAATATAATTTTTCAATCTTGTTTCAAAGCAAAATCAGAAAGAGTTAGGAAACTTGAACTATTTTTTCCAATGTTATTTTGCTGACATAACTTAATAAGGGAGGGATTCTTAGGTCAGGCTCCCAAGGATCGTGATTCACTGGAAACTGCTCTCAAGAGAGAGAATAAGGCAAGCAAGATAAGGCAGATGAAGGGATTGACCAAAGACAACAGTTGAGCTGCATTCAAATATCAACCTGACCCCACAGGGAGCCCTGGAGCATGAGTGATACCCCATAGGTGCTCCCCTTAGAAACAAGGGGCTGACCTTCGGTATCCCCACCTCAGAACAATATTGGCTACAAGATGCCCCCTAGGGATGAGGGTCATAACTTCCTAGAGCAGCTTCAGTTCAATTGAAGGCAATTCTCTGGAGAAAGGGGCAGATATGAGTAATAACAGCCAAACCAAAATAGCTGGGGTATGGAAACATAAAAATCAATTTATTCTTTAGGGAAAGAAATACATTCACGGGATTAACAATATTCGTTTTTTTTAAATACACTTTAGTGGTGCCTAAGTGGCTCTGTCGGATAGTGGCCAACTCTTGATTTCAGCTCAGGTCAGGACCTAGAGGTCCTGGGATGGAGCCCCATGTCCAGGCTCTATGCTCAGTGGGGAGCCTGCTGTTCTCCCTCTTTGTCTCTCTCACTGCCCCTCCCTTGATGCATGCTCACTTGCCCTCTCTATATATATCTCTCAAGTAAATAAATAAAACTTTTAAATAAATAAATACACTTTCATGGAAATGGTTTTATGAAAGAGGCCAGGAAAATAGGATCTGGGTGAGGCAACAAAAGCATCCTCTATAGAAATCTACACCAACGCTTGCATGAATTAATCCTAACTGACAAACTGTCTGCCATCATAATCCTTGAGACTTTAAAGTATTAAGAATCATGTGGATAATGTATAAACTTGTTCAATCACTGTGTTGTACATCCCTGAAACTAATGTAACATTGTGTGTGAACTACACCCAAAAGAAAAAAATTATTTTAAAGAATCATGTGAAATCTGCTCTCTCCCAGTTTTATCATGTAATGATACAATGGGAAATCAATGTTATTTTGAGCACTTTAAAATAAAGAGAAAGTGACATTCATATTCTGCATAGCGATGTTTGAGGTAGTAGGTATATATAACCCAGAGAAAGGTTTGAGCACTGTAGTGGGCGCTTCTGGTGCTCTGCCCAGATCCCATCCATCACTGTGCCTGTCAGGTTCTGTCCCCACTGCATCCCAAGGGGCAGCCCACAGCCAGTGATTGACTGGCCCAGGATATGAAAGGCCTTGCCTCAAGATGGATGGGCTCCACAGTTCACACTCCAGACCCCCCCTGAGGAACTAAGCTGAGGCTAGACTCCTGCTGAGACCACCTCCCAATTTGGCTCCTTCCTCTACCTGTTTCCTTAATACACATCTTCTGAGCGCATCCTCCTTCAAAAACTCATGTTCATCCCAGTCCCTATCCTGTCCCAACAAAATATATGCAACCGACCCTATTCTCCCCCCAACACATCATGTGCATCCCAATTCGTACTTCAGGATCTCCTTCCAGGCAACTGGTCTAAGACAGCCATACTATGAAGGCTTTTCTATCAATTAGTATAGGCTAACTGTAGGACTATTGTGAGGGGTTTTCTGGGAGGAAATGCTTCTGGGTCTTGAGGAACTGGGAGGGGGACTAGTTATTAGAGGGAGAAAGGGAACTCCAGGTACAGGGAACAGCATGTGCAAAAAAAAAAGACTTTATGAGAATGGGGATTTTTGTCTGTTTTGTTCACTTTTTTTTATCCCTTGTGCCTAGAATAGATCAGTGCTTTCTGGGATTAGAGTGTGGAGGTCGAGCTTGGACCCTGAAGTATGTAGGTGCCTGGAGATTCCCGCTGTTAAGAGCCAACCTGCTGGCCCCCCTCCACCAGGATACCTCTAGAGAGCTAGTCGGGAGAGTTAGGAACTTGAAGTCACCAAGGGCAGCCACTTCTGAGAGTAACTGATAACCAGCCTCCAACCAGATCTTTGAGTCCATTCATTTATGAAATCAGTACTTAATGAGAATCTACTATGTGCCAGACCCTGTACGGGGCACAGGGTCTACAGCAATGAATAAACCAAACCAAATGCCTTGCCCTGTGGAGCTGGCATTCCAATAGGGCAGAGAGACAGCAAACAAAATTAATGAAGTAAATAAGCAAGTTGTCTTGTATATTAGAAGGTGGTGGGTACAATTAATAGAAATAACTAAGCAAAGTGGATGGAGGATGTGAGAGAGAGAGTTTGAGAAAGAAAAGGGGGGGGCAGAGAGAGAGCGATTTTAGACAGGAAGGTCATGGGAGACCTCCAGGGGACGCTAAAGCAATAACTTGAAGTAAGCCAGGGAGCCCTGTGGTTACAGGCGGTAATCTAAAGGAAAGCATTTAAGAAGAACAGCCTTAGGTAGAAAGCATTTAGGGAACAAGTACAAAAACCCAGAGGCAGGAGTGTTCCTGGCATGTTCAAGGAAAGGCAAGGAACGAGTAGTGTGGCTGAAGCAGAGAAAGCAGAGGACAGGGTGAGGGAGACTGGGAGGGGATGAGGACAAGGTGGTGACCAGAGCAGATCACACAGGGTCCTATGGGCCATGATGAGGACTTTGGCTTTTATTTTAAGTGGGAGTTGTGAAGGCTATCATCAGAGGAGGAACAGGATCTGACTTAGATTTAATATTATCTTTGGTCACAGTAAAGCTTTATTAAACATCACAGCCTGGCTGAGATGTTCCAGGAGGAAGCAGAGAGAACTGCATTTCCAACCTGAGTCTAGGGCTAGGGAGTCAGCAGTAGGAATCAGCATAAGACAATGAAGAGACTGTTCACTGAAGTCAACAGTAGTGAAGACAGCAGTCAATAAGATGAAAAATATAGGAGGGAGGAAGAGATAGAGAAATGGATGGATGGATGGATGGATGGATGGATGGATGGAGCATACAGGGATGGGTGGACAGACATAAAGGGCATCTGTGAGCTGAAACTGCAGGAGACTCTCAGAAATGACTGAGAGAGGGACGCCTGGGTGGCTCAGAAGGTGAGCATCTGCCTTCAGCTCAGGTCATAATCCCGGGGTTCTGGGATTGAGTCCCACATCGGGCTCCCTGCAGGGAGCCTGCTTCTCCCTCTGCCTATGTTTCTGCCTCTCTCTGTGTGTCTCTCATGAATAAATAAATAAAATATTTTTTTAAAAAAAGAACTAAGAGGACACTTTCAAAAGGTCTGATTTTCAGCAAGAAATCCCCTGAAGTTTTATGCTGTAAAGTCATTACAAAAAAGCATTATAATCTCATTTTCTATCATAAGTAAAAGGCTAGGGACACTCTGGTTTATACTTACCTGCTCTATGAAGCAATGTGACGGTAATAGAGAGCCACCAGGTCAGGTAGGCAGCCTAAGAGCGAAGAGTGAAAGAGGAGTCTGGGGACACCTGGGTGGCTCAGTGGTTGAGCGCCTCCCTTCGGCCCAGGGAATGATCCTGGAGTCCCAGGATCTAGTCCCACATCGGGCTTCCTGCATGGAGCCTGCTTCTCCCTCTGCCTGTGTCTCTGCTTCTCTCTCTGTGTCTCTCATGAATAAATAAATAAAATCTTTAAAAAAAAAAAAAAAAGAAAGAAAGAAAGCTGAGTCTGGAGAGGTGGACTGGGGCCAGATCAGGTGGGCTTTATGAGCCTGCTAAGCACATTTAGCCAGCAAAGTATCCATGGGACTGTGAGGCAGGCATGGGATGGGCTCAGATTCATACTTCAGAAAGGTCTCCCAGCTGCAGAGTAAAGAATTCGATGGAAGGACAACCAATTAGAAGACTATTGAAGTTATCCCAGATCAGAGATGTCTGAGAGCAGAGAAGTTGAGTGACTTTCCCAAAGTCACACAACTAAAGTGGCAGAGCTAAGATTTGAACCCAGGTGGTCTGGGTCTAGAACTGATACTCTGCAATATCATAGGCCTGGCCATTAGGTGGCACCACCTGTCTTTCCTAATCAACTCTTGCTTCCAACTATAACCACACTCCCAGAGGAACAACAGGAAGAAAGAACCAGAAGTCTCATTGCAGGACTGCTGGGCCACAGGGGATGGTGAGACGTTGTGAGCTTAACAAACTTATTATGCAGGACTTGTGATCTTGACAACCCCAAGAGCCAGCAAATTCTACCATGCTCCAACCACCTGAGGAAATCCATTTGTTCTTTTACCTTGCTCACACACTTGCCTCCAAGAGTCTCTGGAGTTGACTATACTTACTATCTCCCCTTCTTCACTTTTCATTTTCCCTCAACCAACTCTATTTTGACTTCCACTACCATCATCATCATCACTACCACTATCACCACTGCCACCTCCACCACCTTCACCACTATTATTACCACCATCATCACCTCTACCACCTCACCACTGCCATCGTGTCCACCATTTTTACTACATCATCATCACCACTACCGTCACTGCCTTCATTATCACCACCAGCACAACCGGCACAACTGTCCCCACCACCACCATTACCTGTACAACCACCTCTACTATCTTCACCACCAACATTATTTTCACCATCACCACCACCATCTCCACTGCCTTCATCATTGTCATCTTTATCATCATCACCACCATCATCCTCACCACTGTAACTTCTTTTGATAAGAATACAACAACCTCCCGACTGCTCTGTCCTTTGAATATTTTTCAGTCTTAATTCAGTCTGATCTCTTTCCTTTCCTTCCATGACACCATACTCTACTCATTTCCCCCCATCTGTCTAGCCACTCTTGTCCTGTCCCCTCTCCTTGCCACTCCTCTATTCCCTGATATTTAAACTACTTACTCAGGGCTCTCTTCTCACTCTACTATCTCTTCTTACATGATTTCATCTAGTACCATGGCTACAATTACCACCTGGGGACTGGGGGGAAAAGCCTCTCTTTTGTGAACTAGGCCATATATGTAATGAATATTGAAATCACAGTACCTCAAAATCAATTTATCCAAAACCTAATGCCATCTCTCCCCAAAAACCTGCTTTTCCCAGATGCCAGGAGCTTATTTCCCCTTAGATGTTGTAGATGCCCAGCAGTTGAGCATCTGCTTTTGGCCCAGGTTGTGATCCTGGAGTCCCGGGACCAAGTCCCACATCGGGCTCCCTGCATGGAGCCTGCTTCTCCCTCTGCCTGTGTCTCTGCCTCTCTCTCTTTCTCTCTGTGTCTCTCATGAATAAATAAAATATTTTAAAAATATATTTGTTGAAGGAGGGAAGGACTTAGTTTTTATCCCAAACCCTGCAATTGGTTTGGATTGCCCCAAATAACCAAATAATTTATCACCCTCTACTGAGTTTACTTTGAGACTCTAGCCAGATCTGTTATGTACCATCCACTAAGCGGGTAAAAATGATAACATTTGTGAAAAATGACTCCTCCAGTAACTTTAGATACCAACAGAGATACCCTAAGTTCTGGCTTACCCAGCTCAAAACCACAGGGTTATTTAAGCTTTATTTTGACCCCAAAGTCACTTCCCATTCCTCAGACAATGATCTATGACTAAAAACCATTACTTTCCTAGGGTCAATCTGGTTCTCTCACCCCAAAGGCAATCAAGAGTAGCTATGAAAACCTACCACCAAAGAAGCGTATGAAAACAACTGTAGAAAATAAACAAGTAAAAAAGCAGAACCATGGGTTTGATGGTGAAAGATAAGAATGAGTTCCCTTTTCTGATAGAAATTTCCTTAGTCAGCTAACCTATGTATATCAATTCTCATAAGATTTCCTTGAGATAGGATAAGTGGTCAGGATAAAGCAACAAAGAACTTCAAGAGCTGGCCAGCAAGGGTATTCTGAATGCAGGAATGCGAGGGCCATCATTCCTTCCAGGTATGTGTAACCTTGGGAATGACTGTATCTTAACCTACCCCCTATCAGAAGCTACTGGGTTCAACAATTACCTGTCTTTTCCTTAGCCTTTTTCTTCTTTTTTTTTTTTTAATTTATTTTTTATTGGTGTTAAATTTACTAACATACAGAATAACCCCCAGTGCCCGTCACCCATTCACTCCCACCCCCCGCCCTCCTCCCCTTCTACCACCCCTAGTTCGTTTCCCAGAGTTAGCAGTCTTTACGTTCTGTCTCCCTTTCTGATATTTCCCACACATTTCTTCTGCTCCACTTTAAACATTCTCTTTTTCCCTGGGATTATGGTTTCCTTCCTCACCACCCTGTTCAAACTGTATTGTCAAATATCCCTAAAACTTTTCCTGATGGTCCAATCCAAGGAGTTGTTCATATTCATCTTCGAAGGTTTTATTCTCTAATTGACATCCTCTTCTCCTTGATAATTCTGTGACTTAGCACTGCCCTGACTTTTCTCTACCTCTCTTGCCATTCTTTCCTTCCCCTCCTTTTCCTCCGTACTGTACCAAGACTATTAATATTATCCCCACCTTAGGGATGAGAAAACTGGGGCACACAGAGATTGTACTACCTGCTCAAAGTCACACAGCTTGTAAATGGCAGAGTCAGGATTCAAACCTAAGCTGCCTGGCTCCAGATCTTTGCCATAATGCTCTTCCCACAGGATTCTGCTTGAGTTTTCTCTTTTTCTGCTCCCTTTCCTAGAGGAAACTCTTTTGTTTTTAAATATTTTATTTATTTATTCAAAATAGACAGAGAGAGAGAGAGAAGCAGAGACACAGGCAGAGGGAGAAGCAGGCTCTCTGCAAAGAGCCCGATGCAGGACTTGATCCCGGACCCCAGGATCACGCCCTAAGCCAAAGGCAGATGCTCAATTGCTGAACCACCCAGGCATCCCTAGAGGAAACTCTTGATCCTTTGGCTTCAGTTGCCACCTCTGTGCAGATGGTTCCCCAACCCGGGAGCCCCAACCATCTTTCTGGCTTCATATCAAATAACAATATCAATAGCCACAATATCGACCTTACATTTACTGAACACATACTTTAGCCTAAAATTGTTTTACCTTCATTATTGCACAACACCTTCGCATGACAGATGCAAAATAGCATTACAGAGAGATTATAAGATTTGTTTAACGTCTTAGAGCTGTTCAGTTGTAGAGACAGGTGGTAGATCATGAAGTCTATCAAAACAATATAAGCTTCTTAAAGGTAAATGCCATGTGCTCTCACATTTGCAGTGCCTTCCATATCTTATATATAAGAGGTGTCTGATATATATCTATGAAATCAAATTTAAGTGAGACAGTGTGCAATTTTTTATATATCTCAATAAAGCTTAAATAAAATGTAAAAAAATAAATAAATAAATAAATAAAACAAAGAGAAGCCCAAACAAGATGTTTCCTGCTTTTGCCAACTGGAGGCAGAGTCCTGGACACTTCTGGGATGGATTATTTGTGAATTCAGTTACCGGTATACCCTCTGCCCACATCACTGGATGCAACAGGCAGTGTCATCGAATGAGCCTCTGGTCAAAAATAAGAATAGGATTCTAGTGCAAATAAAATGGTAACAGAAAAAAAAAATGGTAACAGAGACAGCTAGCATTTATGGAGTGATTGTTGCCATACATTGTGCTTCATGCATGCCCTTGTTTATGTCATCACCCTTAACCCCAGGTAGTAGGTAATTCTGTGGCCATGTTTCATATAAGGAAACAAATTAAACAATTTGCACAAATAGAGTCCAAGCCACTTGACCTCCAGGGACCTGTTTCCTCATGAACAAAATGAGTCAGTGGATGATTTCTAAAGTTTCTTAGGACTCTTAGATGCAAGCATGCTCATGACTCTTGGGAAACCCTAATTTAAGACACATGTACGTATTATTGAGCACAGGGTTGCTGGCTGGACTTGAAGACTAGCCTTGAGGAAACCTGGTAGTGCCCAGACTGCCTGAACTTTAGGAACTAGGAAATGCTTTTCAATCTATGTTTTACCAACTGGCTCTGTGAGCTATAGTCATCATTTGGGCAGGTGTAGTGTTACTGCAGCTTCTGCAAATTAATTATTATACAAAAGTAGTGGAAGGGAAATTTAAATTCATTGGGAAATATGCCAGGGCCCTGCCATTAAGCAATTTACAGCTCAGCTGAGAATATTTTCACTGAACAATCAAAAATATTCATAATGCTCCATGAATGCAGTTGCATAAAGTATCTGATCACAACTGGCACCTTCTCTGATGAAAGATGGGAGCATGAAAGGATGAATAACAGACCTCCAAAGATGTCAATGTCCTAATCCCCTGGAACCTGTGAATATGTTAGCATAATTGCACAGGGGAGAAAACACTTCACCTCTACCCTCTTAGGGTCTCTGGTTGAAAATCAGAATTGTGCTGACAAAAGACAAATTAATAGGAGAGAAGCAGACAAGTATTATTAAATTGAAGCATGTAAATGAAAGCCTTCACAAGGGAATGAAGACCCAGGGAAGTGGCCAGAGCACAAAGTTTTTGTGCCTTTTGGACAAAGAAATGATGACTTTGTGAAATGACAAAACAAAGAAAGGGATTTGGGCTAGGGATGGCGAATTGCAAGAAAGTACTAGGGGGTCTGTCAACAGGGTAACTGGAGGAAGACAAGAGCTATTTCCGAGAGTGTTGTACAGATCCATTTCAGTGTTCATGCCCAGTCTCTGGTGATAAGGACATTCTTTCCTTCCTGGCCCAGGGAGGGCACCTTTCTCAGGGGAAATTTTTTTTTTATTTTTATTTATTTATTTATGATAGAGAGAGAGAGAGAGGCAGAGACACAGGCAGAGGGAGAAGCAGGCTCCATGCACCGGGAGCCCGATGTGGGATTCGATCCCAGGTCTCCAGGATCGCGCCCTGGGCCAAAGGCAGGCGCCAAACCGCTGCGCCACCCAGGGATCCCCTCAGGGGAAATTTTATAGCCTGATTTTAAGTAGGTCAGAAAACCCTTCCAACACGTGCTGTTTCTCAAGTGCCTTCTACTCCAAATAAGCAACACACCAATGTGGCATATTTTGGGGTGGCATGTCCTGAGCAACTTCACGTGGTCAAAGGGACTTTATAGATATGGATTAAGCTAAGGATCTTGAGATGGGGAGATTATCCTGGATTATACAGGCAGGCCCATTATACTCATGAGGGTCCTTACAAAAGGGAGGCAGGAGACCAGAAAGGAAGGTGCTACTGGCTATGAGGATGGAAGAGGAGACCATGAGCATGGAATGTGGGTCACTTCTGACAGTTGGCAGTGGAAGGAAATGGATTCTACTCTAGAGTTTCCAAAAGGAAGCAGTCCCACTGATATCTTTTTTTTTTTTTTTTTTTTAGATTTTATTTATTTATTCATGGGAGACACACACAGAGAGAGAGAGAGAGAGAGAGAGGCAGAGAGAAAAGCTCCCTCCATGCAGGGAGCCTGATGCAGAACTCGATCCCAGGACTCGATCCCAGGACTCCAGGATCACTCCCTGGGCCAAAGGCAGGGGCCAAACCGCTAACCACCCAGGGATCCCCATCCCACTGATATCTTAATGTCAGCCCAGTGAGACTAACTTTGGATGTCTGGCCTACATAACAATATGGGAATACATTTCTGTTGTTTTTAAGCCACTAAATTCATGGGAATTTGTCAGCAATCAGAAACTTATACCAGGAAACCCAAAAAGAACTGGCATTGCCCTCCCTCCCACTCTTGAAGGATCACTGCTAGCCCATAGGGCTTTGTCTCCCAAATCTTGCATTGGTCTAGATCCCCAAATAACCAGGTAATATATTCCACCTCCTACTGGACTGTCACATCTGGGGAACACCACTCCTGGAAGAAAAGGCACCTTTTCCTCAAGTCAGCTGTCACTAGAAACATGCCAATCTCAACAGCAGCCCCATGCACTGGGCATGTGTGGGATTTCTGCAAGAGAGGTCATGGGTTGGGGGGTAGATTACCAGCAGGAACCCAGCACCTGAGTTTAGTCTCAGCTCTGCCACTGACAAGCTCTGGGAAATGGAGCAAATGCCTTAGCCCTCTGTGCCTCTGTTTCTTAATCTGCACAACCAGGATCATGCTAATAGCACTCACCTCCTAAAGTTGTTGCAAAGCTGAATTAAGTTCATGTGATGGTGCTTAGAAGAACAATGCCTGGCATTCAGTAAGAGTTTATTTCCCCTTAGATGTTGTAGAGGCTGGCCTTTGTATTTTGCCCAGCCCCCTCTGTGTGTGTATGTGTTTGGTGAGAACATATAACACAAGATCTATTCTTTTAACATATCTTGAAGTGCACAACACCGTATTGTTAACTATTGGTACTAGGTTTTATGGCAGATCTCCAGAACTTATTCACCTTGTATAACAAAAACTTTATACCTATTGAAAAGTAATTTCCCAGGGTGTTATACTATATGTTGGCAAATCTAACTCCAATAAAAAATATACAGGGATCCCTGGGTGGCGCAGCGGTTTAGCGCCTGCCTTTGGCCCAGGGCACGATCCTGGAGACCCGGGATCGAATCCCACGTCGGGCTCCCGGTGCATGGAGCCTGCTTCTCCCTCTGCCTATGTCTCTGCCTCTCTCTCTCTGTGTGTGACTATCATAAATAAAATAAAAATTAAAAAATATATATATATACAAAAAATAATAATAATAATTTTAAAAAGAAAAGTAATTTCCCATTTCCCTCTTCCCCTAGCCCCTACTGACTACTAATCTATTCTCTGCTTCCATGAGTTTGACTACTTTAGATATTTCATGTAAGTGAAATGATGCGGTATTTTTTCTTCTGTGTTTGGTTTATCTCACTCAGAATAATGTCCTCTAGTTTCATACCTATTGCCACAAACGTCAAAATTTTCTTATTTTTTTAAGGCCAAGTAATATTTCATTGTGTATATATATATATATATATATATATATATATATATCACATTTTCTTTATCCATTTATCTGCAGGACCCACTTTCTCAAGGGGTAACCAAAGTTGCAAATAAGATGACTGGCCATCAGAGCTAAATTTCAACCAGTGCACACTAGAAGAGCCACCAGTTGGTTGTTCATCTTGAAATATCCTCACACCATTTGTAAATAATCATTGCTAAGAACCAGCTCCCACCACATTCCTGCCAACCCAGACCCTGCCCTAGGACCCCACCCACCCCACAATTCAGTAGCTAAAATAACATCTGCTGTAACAGCAGAGAAGGATCTCCAGTGTCCTCTCTGATTGGTCAATTCCTGCACCATTCCAGCTGTCAATATTGTCCTTGCAAATGGCAAATAGATCTAGACATTAGTATGTAATAAGGGAATGAAAAAAAGGTGAGGAGAGAACTAGCAGAGTGGTGTCAGATTTCTCAGGAAAGAGAAAGAGAAGCAACTCATCTATCCAGGAGCTTTGGGTCTTTGTAGAAGGAGGAACATGGCTGCTGACCTCACGAGCAGTTGAAAAGGTTTGGGGAAGAGAAAAGAGCACTTTATCAACTACAGTAAATCAGCCTGTATTTCTCAAGCTGGCCAAAACCATACTTCCCTTCCAAGAAGTGCTTTAGAATCTTGCCAACCTTCCCTCAAAAGAAAGAATGATTCTTATCCACTTGAATCTGAGTGGACTTGTAATTTGCTTGTAACCAAGAAAATGTGGTGAAAGATGAATTGCATGGCTTCCAGGGCTGGATCCTAAGGGGAGACGTAGCCTTATTGGCTGGACCACTTCTACTTAGAGCTCTGAACTGCCATGCAAGCTGAGGTCACCATGTTGGGAGCAGGCCAAACTCCTTGAGTCTGAGGCTATGGGAAGGGTTGACAGTGCACAGCCAGTTCCCAGCTGCTCTAGCCCCAGAACTACCTAACTGCAGCTGTACAAGAAACCTTAAGCCAGAATCACCCAGCTGAGCCTTTCCCAGATTCCCAAACCACAGAAACCATAAGAGATAAGAAAATGACCATTGCTCTTTTAAACCACTATATTTCGTGACAGTTTTTATGCAGCTGTGAATAACTGATGAACAGCCCTTGGAGAATTTCCTGGCATCTTTCCTCATTTATTTCATGTGTCTCCTTTCTGCTTCCCTGTTCCAGGGCTCTTCTTTCTGCTGAGTTTATCAGAAGTCATCATTCATAAGACCAAAGGTAAGTGCTCAGTGCCTGACTTCTCCACAGCCAGAGACCAAGAAGGGTGTAGACCAAGGATGTACCTGGGATAACTCACATTCTCCAATGGACTAGAACAAAGGGGCTTGTTCTGGGAGCAGAATTTAGGGATGCTTGCTCCTGTCATTCTTTTTTAATTCATCATTTCATCAAATTTTAATGCATATGTTTAAGTTTCATTAATTTAAGTAATCTCTACACCCGACATCAGGCTCAAACTCACAAGCCCAAGCTTAAGAGTCACATGCTTTTCCAACTGAGCCAGGCAGGCACCCCTTAATGTATAATTTTATTTTATTTTCCTTTGTCTGTTCATCTGTTTTCAGTAACCACAATATGCCCAATGTAGGAATGGAATAGTGGCTAAAACATACAAAGTCTCGCTAAGTGAACATTCTGGTGGGTAAAGACAGCATTATGGTAACCATTTCATTCTGATCATAAGTGAGGCACCAAAAAAAAAAAAAAAAGAAGAATGTGATGATTTCAGACTAACTTTAATCCCTTGGAGCTCTCACTAGATTCTGATTCAGCAGGTTTAGGGTAGGTCCTGAGATTCTTCCTTTCTAGCCAACCTCCAAGGGATGCCTCCTGAGTAACCAGACTGTGCACTGTGGCCCCCATCACATTCCCAGCCCCCACTCCCTGTGAACACTGCACAGTTCCCAGATTTCTCCACTAGACCCAAAGCTCGAGATACTTTCTTAGCTCCACTCATTACCAAGGGGGCTCAAATTAAGATCTTTAATGTCTCTCTGTCCAAATGAAGTTATACATAGTGTTACAAAGATAACATGTATATATCAGAATATACCTCCTGTGGATCCCTGCAAATTCAAATTTTTATAACCCTAACTAATACTTATTATGTGCCAAGCACTGCCCAACACATTTTATATGTATCAATTCACTTACTCAGTCTACAGATGAGGGTATTGAGGCACAGAGAGGTTAAGACACTTTTACAAAGATGCACAGCTGGTAAGTAGCAGAATCAGAATCAAACCCAGGGTCTTAACCAATTCATTCCATCTTTTATAAATTCTTCCAGAGAATAGCACAATTATATCACGTTGAAATTTTTGTGTTAAAATTAATTTAAGACCTTTATCATGCAAACGAATCTTTTTTTTTTTTTTTTCTGTAACTTGGGTTTGGTATCTCTCATTTTTTAATGTGCTGAAATCTCACAAGTGAAAAGGGGTATAGGCAGCTTCATCCTCTAGAGGGCCTGGTCACAGGCAAAGCCAAATGATAATGGGACATCCTTTAACCTCAGGGATGTTTGACCTACCCCTCCTTCTTCCTGCAGCTTCCTGTACCTGCCCCCAACATGCTTACTGTGTCAATGGCACTCAGTGTACCTGCGACCATGGATACGTTTCTAGGTCTGGGAAGGAATTCTTCACATTCCCCTTGAACACATGTGAAGGTAAGGGATAATTTTCAAACCACCTGGAGCCGGGAGTGGAAAGGAAACACCATAGAGATCATGAGGAAACAAATGCCAATAATGTGTACTGCTAAAAAGTCTACCAAGTCCACCCTCATGAAGAAAAAAACACTTATACAAAATCAGCATTTCCCCTTAAATGTTTTTTAAGAGAGAATGAGTAAGAGTGGAGGGTGAGGGAAGGAGAGAGAGAGAGAGAGAGAATCCCAAGCAGGCTCCATGCCCAGCACAGAGCCAAATAAGGGGCTCCATCTCATGACCTGAGATCATGACCTGAGCTGAAACCAAAAGTCATAAACTTAACTGACTGAGCACCCCCTCCCTGGTGCCCCAGAATTTCCCTTTATATATTTTGAAGTTCTAATATACTTTCTAATATATTTTTCCACCCCTTCCACCCCTGGTTACCTTCTCTTAACTTCATAATGAAACATGTGTTTCTCTACTATTATTTTTTTAACTCATCAATTATTTCCCTTTCCAAGATGCCTTGTTTTCCCCCATCATTTCAGGTGAAGGGGATGAGAATGCCCTCACCGTGATGAGCACTGAGTAACATATAGAATTGTTGAATCGCAGGGACCCCTGGGTGGCTCAGTGGATTAGTACCTGCCTTCAGCCCAGGGTGGGATCCTGGAGTCCCTGGATTAAGTCCTGCATCAGGCTGCCTGCATGGAGCCTGCTTCTCCCTCTGCCTGTATCTCTGCCTCTCTCTCTCTCATAAATAAAAAAAATAAAATATTTAAAAAAAAAGAATTGTTGAATCACCATATTGCACATCTAGAACTAATCTAACACTGTATGTTCATTATACTGGCGTTTAAAAAAAAGGATGCTTCATTTCACCCTCACTTCCCCTCTCCTAATAAAGAGATGAGATCCGTAAAATACTGTTATTTCACCCCCTCCCCATCTCCCCTGCCACATCTCATGAATTTAACTTTATCTCAAGGTTCACTGCTCACCCCTGCTTCCTCTTCCCTTCATCTCCCCTGATGTTGAGTGTTCTGTAGTTCCTGGTTTCATATTTGTTAATTCATTGTTTGTTTGGAGCACTTTCCCACATGCTCTCTTCAAACCTGCCCGCACAGCTAATGTCTCTCACTCAATGAATGCACTGTCTCTCATTTCTTTGGCTCTAAGGAGTAGGTTCTATCCTGCCTCAGTGGGAGAACATTTTCATTCTGTCCTCTTCTCCGAGGGATCCATCAGTGAATATCCCAGCGATCAGAGAAGTATCTTCAAGCTCACAGGGATGCAGATGGGAATTCCAACAGCAGTCTGAGTCTCATTCCTTTGTAGTGATTTTTGTCTTGGGCTTAGGTTCCTTGCAGAAGCCCCAGGAAGATCAGCCTTACATTTCAGGCAAGGGGTGTGGAGTGAAAGCTGGAGGAGAGGCTGGTGGAGAGATCGCCTAGGAATTGGGAATAAAACTGCCATGTCTGGCCTCCTCAAAAGAGAATAGTTGTTGAGTGGGCAACTGAGAGCAACTGCTCTACTACATCATGGTCTGAAAATTCCCAATTTCATGTTTGCCATACCAGATGGGGAAATCACACATCCTTACTACCTACCTGACATTTGCAAAGGGGGTACAGTAAGCCTTGGGACTGGAGACACATTGACTTAATCCAGACATCCTAACTCAGTTAGTTAATCTAGCAAGTGTATTACTCTGCTCGGGTGGCTTTGACAAAACACCACAGACAAGGTGGCTTAAACAACAGAAATTTATTTTCTTACAGTTCTGAGGCTGGGAAGCCCATGGTGAAGGTTTTGGCAATTCCACTTTCTGGGGAGGCCTCTATTCCTGACTCGAAGATGTCTTCTTGCTTTATCTTCACATGGTCTTTCCTCACTATGTGCACACAGTGGTCAGGCAGGTGGAGAAACTCTTGTGTCACTTCTTCTACAGATACTAATTCTAACAGATCTAGGCCCCATTATTAGGACCTCATTCAACCTCAGTTACATCCTTAGAGGCCTCATTTCCAAATACAGCCACACTGGAAGTTAGGTTTTCAACATGTTGAACTGGGGGAATATACAAACATTCAGTTCATAATAGCATATACAGTCAGTTTCCCACTTTTATGCCCTCAGCACTTGCCATTCTTTTGCATACTAAGTCTAAGGCTCTCTCTGGCTACTGGAGACCACTCAGTTCATGCTCAGGACAGGTGGAAGTACCAGTAACTATCCCTGCAAACACTTCTCTGCTGATAAATGATAAGATTTGGCAGATAAAAGCATTATCAACAATAGCCAAATCATGGAAAGAGCCCAAACGTCCATCGACTGTGAACGGATAAAGATGTGTTTAGGGGCTCTGGGTGGCTCAGTCGGTTAAGCATCTACCTTCAGCTCAGGTCATGGTCCCAGAGTCTTGGGATCAAGTCCTGCTTCAGGCTCCCTGCTCATCAAGGAAACTGCTTCTCCCTATCCCACTCCCCCTGCTTGTGTTCTCTCTCTCCGTCAAATAAATAAATGAAGTCTTTTTAAAAAGATGTGTTTAGAGAGAGAGAGATAATGGAGTATAACTCAGCTATCAGAAAGAATGAAATCTTGGGATGCCTGGGTGGCTCATTGGTTGAGCATCTGCCTTTGGCTTAGGGCATGATCCCGGAGTCCCAAGATCGAGTCCCACATCAGGCTCCCTGCATGGAGCCTGCTTCTGCCTCTGCCTATGTCTCTGCCTCTCTCTCTCTCTCTCTCATGAGTAAATAAATAAAAAAATCTTTTAAAAAAATGAAATATTGCCATTTACAATGATGTATATGGACCTAGAGTATATTATGCTAAGCAAAGTAAGTCAGTCAGAGAAAGACAAACACCATATGATTTCACTCATATATAGAATTTTAAAAATGAAACAGATGAACATAGGGGAAGGGAGAAAAAAAGAGACAAGCCATAAGAGACTCTTAACTATAGAGAACAAACTGAGGGTTGCTGGAGGGGATGTGGGTGGAGGATGGCCTAGATGGGTGATGGGGATTAAGGAGGACATTTGTTGTAATGAGCACTGAGTGTTGTATATAAGTGATGAATCACTAAATTCTACTCCCAAAGCTGATATTACACTATATATTAACTAACTACAATTTAAATAAAAACTTAAAAGAAAAAATTTGACAGGTAAATACCCTAGCCCCCTCACCCCTTGAGGAGTCACTCTGCAGCCTGTGCCCTCATCTGTCTCCCAGAGGGTCCCAGGGGAATCAAGTCCCAATTGCCACAATGGAAACTTCTCTCTTTACTCTCTGTCTGGCTTTCCCTGTCTCATTTCACCACTTCCTTTCCAGTGTTTTCTGAGATCACCTCCTACATAAGGTACTTGAACATGAATTCATGTCTCAATGTCTGCTTCTCAGAGAATCCAACCAAAGTCAATGAGGAAAGGGAAAAACAAAGACAACCCACTACCTTAACTGAGTTGTCCTGGAAAACCAGGACAGATTGAATAGAAAGGGTATAGCCTCTGGCACATATCAGATGTTCCATAAATCTTTGTCCAATTAATGGCCAAATTCTTCTTCTGTGTTCCAGATATTGATGAATGTAAGCCACCCATTAATATATATTGTGGCACAAATGCTGTATGTCAGAATGTCAACGGAGGTTTCCACTGTCTCTGTAATCCTGGATACAAACTCCTCTCAGGGGACACACAATTCCAGAATTCCAATGAAAACACTTGCCAAAGTAAGGAAATTCTTGTCTTCTTGTCTGTCTCCTTTCTTAATTTTCATTGAGTCTAATGCCAGAAAAGATGTTGGGGGGGGGGGGGTGCGCGCGCGTGTGCATTCACACATATGCATGAGGTGAGGCTAGTATGTGTTTCCACTTTCTGGAGGTAAATGGATGATGGAAAGAGGAGAAAAAGGGAAAGAAGGACAAGACAAGAGGACTTTGGAAATGGGGATGACAAGGCGCCAACTGAGACAGGATTCTTTGAATTGCAAAGAAGAGCTAACTCAGGATAACTTAAGCAGAAAAGATGAGTTTATGATAAGAATGCGTGGATATGTCTTGGAACTCAAGAACAAGAATACAGCTGAGCTTCCTAAATGAACTGAAATGGGGACTCCACACTATCAAGACACCCTAGTATCTGAAGCTCCTTGGATCTACTCCTTTCTTCTTTTTCAGTGCAAACTGGCCTTCTCTGCCTTCTTAGTCCACAGGACAGGAAATATGGCCACCAACACGTCCAAATTTTACCATTGTTAGTGACTCAGTCACCCAAAGAGAGATCAACTGACTCTCTTTTGGACCTAATTGTAAATTCTTTGGAAATGTACCAATTAGTCCAGTTTGAGCTATGTGTTTAGTACAGTTTGAGTTATGTGCCCACCCTTGGATTTGTGTCCAAGAAGCACCATCTTGTATAAGCACTAGCACTTTCATGGAAACCATATAGACAGGGAAATCTATGCACAAGAAATATGGAGATACAGCTGGGAGACGCTCAAAAGAGCACAACCTTACCAGGGAACAAGAATATGAGTTCAAAAGAAAAAAAAGGGACAAACAAGATCCAGACTCTTATAGAGAACAAACCAGCAGTTGCCAGAAGGGAGGTTGAGGGCAGGGGGGAATGGATGGAATAGGTGATGAAGATAAAGAGTACACTTATCCTGATGATCACTGATGATCATGTACAGAAAATGTATGTTCATGTGCAGAAATGTAATGTACAGAATTGTTAAATTACTATATTGGACACCTGAAACTAATATAATGTTGTATGTTAATGACACTGGAATTTTAAAATTAATGAATAAAAATTTTTTAATTTAAAAAAGTGTGAGTTCAGACCTTCTAGATGCAAAGTTAGTCACCTTCCTGTCCACTTCTCCACCCTTTTATTCTCAGTTCCAGCAGTAACTTCCTTTGATGTCTTTTGCAGAAACCACTTCCTCAACAACAACCGAAGGCATGAAGAATGTGAGCAGAAGCCCAGCCCCTGAACCCAGCCAGGTAACAAATGTTTACAAATCCCAAAATTAGCAAGTGGATATGGATACTATATATTATATGTCTACTATACATTGTATATTATATATGTATCATATAGGTGTGATATGTTGTATATATTATATATTACATGTTATGGTATGTGACATACTTTAATAGTTTTATTTATAGGGCAACCCGGGTGGCTTGGTGATTTGGTGCCTGTCTTCAGCCCAGGGTGTGGCCCTGGAGACCCAGGATCAAGTCCCGCAGTGGGCTCCCTGTGTGGAGCCTGCTTCTCCCTCTGTGTCTCTGCCTCTCTCTCTCTGTCTCTCATGAATAAATAAATAATTTTTTTAAAAATAGTTTTATTTATAATATAAATCAATTATACAGTAGTACAATGTTATAAATAATTTATATTATGCATAAATTATGTATAATGTATATTATGTATAACTGTGAAGTATACAAATATATCACATTTATCACTATATGTATATTGCTAAATATCTCATGGTAGAGATAGCATATGTCCACATGGATGTTTGCATGTATGTATATTGCCCCCTACAGATAGGATCTAACCCAGACCAAGAAAGACAGACTAAATGAAACTATATCAAGGGATGCTGAGGGACACCTGGGTGGCTCAGCGGTTGAGCGTCTGCCTTCAGCTCAGGGCATGATCCTGGAGTCCCAGGATCAAGTTCTGCATTGGGCTCCCGCATGAAGCCTGCTTCTCTCTCTTTTTTTTTTTTTTTTTTTTATTGGAGTTCAATTTGCCAACATTTAGCATAACACCCAGTGCTCATCTCGCCAAGTGCCCCCTTCAGTGCCCATCACCCTGCCTGTGTCTCTCATGAATAAATAATTTTTTTTAAAAAAAAGGTATGCTGAACTGCTGCAACAAAGAGACCCAAATATCAAACTGCTTTAAAAAGATGGATCTCTGTTACTTTCTGAGTTAACAGTCCAGGCTGGTGAAAGGATTGTGCTCATGAGGTCATTAAGGGTACTCACATTCTTCACAAACAGCTGCTCCACCATTCCCTGGCATCTTGTACTCGATGCCATGGCCAAAACTGGGTTGTCACAATGTGGCTTTTGTACCAGTAGGTAGAGAGGAAATGAGTCCAGGGCAATTTGTCTGGAGTACAAGGTGAAGAGGGGAGAGTGGAGAAAAGAGATACATCTACTCACTCCATCATATGCTAATGAAATTGTGATAATTTGCTTGGAGATCTCTTAAAGCAACAACCCAGAAGTTGAAGGTATCATGGCCAAAACTAGCTGCAAGGGAAGATGTGACAATGTGGTCTGTAGATGGGGAACATGGTCCAGATAAAATTTGAGGAATTCATTCAATCAGTAAAAGGAAGGGGGAGAGGAATGGTTATTGTAGGCAGTTACAAGAGACAGATCAAGAAAGTGCCTGTTTAAACAGAGAAGCATAGAGGAAAATGGAACAAGATGAAATCAGAGAGGGAGACAAATAAGAGACTCTTAATCATAGGAAACAAACTGAGGGTTGCTGGAGGGAAGGGTGGATGAGGTAACTGGGTGATGGGCATGAAGGAGGGCACTTGACGTAATGAGCACTGGGTGTTGTATGCAACTGATGAATCACTAAATTCTACCTCTGAAACTAATGATACACTATATTTTAATTAATTGAATTTAAATAAATTAAGTTTTAAAAAAAGAAAGAAAGTGCCTATTAGGTAGTAATCACTTAGCACCTGTAAACTGACTCTGAATGTTAACAGAGAACGACCCATGTCTCAACCTAGAGTCTAGCAGAATGGGCTCGTCCCTTCAGTTGAAGTTTTGGGGAACCCTGCATGGAACAAATTGATTGGTGCTATTCTTCCAACAGCTTTTGCTTGCTTCATGTCTCTGTGTCACATTTTGTGAATTCTCACAGTATTTCAAACTTTTTCATTATTGTTATATTAATTATGGTAATCTGTGATCAATGATTATGACTCACTGAAAGCTCAGGTGATGATTAGCATTTTTTAGCAATAACGTATTTTTTAAGGTTTACACATTGTTTATTTTGATTGATTGATTGGCTGTTTTTATTTTGATTCGTTAGCTAACATAGTGTTATATTAGTTTTAGGTGTACAATATAATGATTCAACACTCCCACACATCATCTGGTGCTAATGGGTGAAATGCACTTGTCATGATGAGCACTAGGAGATATAACATTTGTACACTTTTGGGCAGCCCTGGTGGCTCAGTGGTTTAGCGCGGCCTTCAGCCCAGGGAATGATCCTGGAGACCCAGGTTCGAGTCCCACATCGGGCTCCCTGCATGAGGCCTGCTTCTCCCTCTGCCTGTGTCTCTGCCTCTGTCTCTCTCTGTGTGTCTCTCGTGAATAAATAAATAAAATCTTTTTTAATTTTGTACATTTTTTAGATAGAATGCCGTTGCACACTTAATAGACTACAGTATAGTGTAAACAAAACTTTTATATATACTGGGAAACCAAAAACTTTATTTGAATAGCTTTACCATGATACTTTATTGCGGTGGTCTGAAACCAAACCTGCAATACCTCTGAGGTGTCTGTACCCACAAATCCCCTAGGGAATGTGTTACAGTACAGAGTTGGGTTCAGCCCACCAAGAGACTGCATTCCAAATGGGCTGCCAGGTGATGCTGATGCTGCCAGTCCTTGTTTAAGTACAAGGATACAGGGATTCACATAAAAATTGTCTTCCAAATCACCTATATTACAGTTCTATTACACTTATATTTATAAAACTTCACCTTGGCTCTTCATTCTTCTCACCCTGTGGCTCATCTCTTTGCTTTATTTCATAGATAAATTTCTTGATTTAAAAAGGCCAATTAGTGGGATGCCTGGGTGGCTCAGCGGTTGAGCATCTGTCTTTGGCCCAGGGTGATCCCAGAGTTCTAGGATGGAGTCCCACATCGGGCTCCCTGCAAGGAGCCTGCTTCTCCCTCTGCCTATGTCTCTGCCTTCTCTCTGTGTCTCTCACAAATATAATAAAATCTTTTTAAAGAATAAAATTAAAATTAAAAGGCCAGTTAGGGGACACCTGGGTGGTGCAGTTGGTTAAGCATCTGTCTTCAGCCAGGTCATGAACCCAGGGTCCTGGGATAGAGCCCCACATCAGGCTCCCTGCTCAGTGGGGAATTTGCTTCTCTCTCTCCCTCTCCCCATCTCCCTGCTTGTGCTTTCCCTTTTTTTCTCTCTTAAATAAATAAAATATTTGTTTAAAAAAAAAAAAAAGGCCAGTTAGAATGCCTTTTGAGCTATAACTCTACTTCACATTTTCTCAGCTTTGGCACCATTGATATCTCAGCCTGGGTCACTTTCCTGGGAAGAGGGCTGTCCTGTGGATTATAGGGTATTGAGCAGCAATCCCTGGCCCCCACCCACTAGATACCAGTAGCATCACCTCAATAGTGACAATCAAAATGTCTCCAGACATTACCAAATGTCCCTGGAGGCTCAAAATTACCCTAATGGGGAAACACTGGTTCAATTCTGGCAAACTTACCACTCCTCTGTTGGTAAAAGATGTTCATAATAACTAACTCTCATCTGGTGCTTACCTGGCACAGACACTGTTCTAAAAAGGTAGCATCTCTTAACTCATTTAATCTTCCAAAAAACTCTATGAGATTATTTTATTGTCCCCATCCTAACATGGGAAACCGAGGCACAGCACATTGAGTGATTTTTCCAAGTTCACACAGCCAGTCAGTGGTGGAGTCAGGATTGAAACTGGGTCCTCTGGCTCCAGAAGCTGCATTCTCATGCTTTCTACTTTCCCTCAGGGTGTGGGATTAATCAGATTGGATTTCTTTTTTTTTCTTATTCTTTGTATCTTCAAAGCTGCAAAGTGTTGTTGAGACATTCAAGTCATTTCTCACTAATTACACCACTCTACCGGGAATGGGAGAGAAGGGAGAAGTTGCATCTTGGGCCACGACTGTTCTCCAAGATGTGGAATCTGAGGCTCTACAAATTGCCTTGAAATTCCCGGAGCAAAAAATCCAGAAAATCCACAACAGTATTATGGGTAAGAAGAGGATATGGCCTGATACACACAGGGGGCTAGTTACAAGCTGGAATCTGGGTTACACAATTAGAAAAATAAATGTCCTGTTTGAATCCACTTATATAGACTTCTAGAAAATGCAAGGTAATCTATGATGCCCCAGGGGCTGGAGGGTGTGGTGGAGGGGGTAGGGAAGCAGGAGTAAAAAAGCATGAGAAAATTTGAGGTGACTGCTGGGAATGAGAGACATGTTCAGTACCTTGATTATGGTGTTGGTTTCACAGGTATATACTATATATACGGGTTCAGTAAGGCTCATCAAATTGTACACTGTATTATGTGCAATTTATTGCACATTCATCACACCTCTGTAGAGCTGTGAAAGAAAGAGAAAAAAAAGAGAAAGAGAAAGAGAAAGAGAAAGAAGAGAAAGAGAAAAAAAAAGAAGAGAAAGAGAGAGAGAAGATTGCCAAAGGTTTCCAATCCTGAGTCTGGGATTTTTGCTTAAAAGTAGTCTTGTTTTGTTTTGTTTTTTTTAATCCAATGCCTAATACCTACGGGCACATGTCATAATGATGCTACTTGTTCCATCCCAGAAGGAATATCTTACTACACACTTTTTTAAGATTTTATTTATTTATTCATGAGCAACTCAGCGAGAGAGGCAGAGACACAGGCAGAGGGAGAAGCAGGCTCCATGCAGGCAGCCCGATGTGGGACTCGATCCCAGGTCCCCAGGATCACGCCCCCCGACCGAAGGCAGGCGCCAAACCGCTGAGGCACCCAGGCTGCCCACTACATATCTTTTAAATAAAAATACTTTCATCATACTTGTCATACATATTCGTAATGTAGCCACCTGAGGAGATGATATGTTAAATAGCTTGACCGTAGTAATCATTTCTCTATTTTAAAAAATAAGAATAAATAGGGCAGCCCCCGAGGCGCAGCGGTTTGGTGCTGCCTGCAGCCTGGGGTGTGATCCTGGAGACCCCGGATCGAGTCCCACATTGGGCTTCCTGCATGGAGCCTGCTTCTCCCTCTGTGTCTCTGCTTCTCTCTCTCTCTCTCTCTGCGTCTCTATGAATAAATAAACAAAATCTTTAAAAAAAATAAGAATAAATAAAATATCATAGCAAAGCCAAGTATTAAATTTTTTTTTAAATAGGAAAAAACATATAAACAAAACTAAGTTTAGACTAGCCAAATCTGCTGTCTTCCAATCTTATAACCACATAGGTGCATGTCTGAGGAAGATGCATATTTGCTGTGTATGTGACATTGTAACATACGGTTTTCACTCATTACATCACTAACATCTTTCCATGTAAATTATATACATCCTCGTTACCTACATTATTGTCTTCAATGGTTTATCAAATTGCATTGTATATAATTTATTTACATTGTATTTATTCCCTATTCTGGGAAATGTGGGGTTTTGCCAAACCCTGTGAAAAAAGACCATTGAAAATCTGTCATGCATATTTGTTTGGTATTTTCTTAGGATAAATTCATAGAATAAGAATTGTTAGGTCAAGGAGAAAAGACACATTTTATATAGACTCTGATACACATCACCATATTCTCTTCCAGAAATACCGTTTGCTGTGTTTTATTCTGCCCGAAGATATCTAAGGATTTATGTATGACTAACTAACCATTTTGTTTTACCAATTTGCAAGATAAGATAGTTTATGCTCTATAAAAATAATAATAACTTTTTAAATATAAAACAAAATCTAGTGCCTAACCTTCTTAGGAAACTGGAATTGAGACTCATTCATTAATTTATTCATTCATTCATTTTATTCATGCATTCATTTCATTCAAAATTAAGCTATTCTTCAGATTACAATAGCTCTCAGCATTCCTGACTTGGCCAGGTCCCAACTGATGGGGGAGACCAGTGCCTTCATTTCACTGGGTTTCATTCCCCTCATCTGTGAACGGGGAGACACAGGAGGAACCCGACTGTACCCGTCACCTAGTTTCAACAATTTCAAACCCAGAGCCAGCCTCTGGCCATCTGCTAATATTTAAGTTAAATATTTTCATTAGTTTGTTTCTTGATGGCAATTCCCCTGTGACTTCATTTTCATGGAAGCATGGTTCCCCATTATAGAGACAAGCCATCAATTATTGAATCAATTCCTCCTGTTGAACATTTAGGTCATTTCCTATTTTTCACACTATCATCTATGCTGTTGTGAACTTCCTTGTAGCTAAATCTATCCTCCCGCCCATGATTATTTTCTGAGAATAAATTTCTAGAAACAAAGTTGTTGCCAGAAAGATGGTTGCTAGAGGGGGTGCCATAGTGGCTCAGTCAGTTAGGCCTACAATTCTTGATTTCAGCTCAGGTCATGATCTCAGACTTGTGAGATCAAGCCCCACATCAAGTTCCACGGTGAGCATGGACCTGCTTAAGGTTATCTCCCTCTCCCTCTGCCCCTCCACCTGCTCATGCTCTCTCTCTAGATAAGTAAATAAATAAAATCTTTTTTTAAAAAAAACAAAGATGGTTACTAAAGAATGTTAGTTAAGAACTTGTATTCCAGGAGTTAAGGTTTTACTTAATTTCTGAATTTCAGTTTCCTCGTTTGGATAAGGGTCCCTCTCTGGGTTATAAGACAATGTACAGTACCTGGCACATCCTAGACATTCAGTAAACGTAACTTGTTTATGTTGCTATACATGTTTTTAAAGCTTATATTAAAGGTAAACGTGCCTGTTGCTTTTCTCACCAGCTATTGAAACTCGAGTTGTTACAGACAATTGCTCTGAAGAACAGATCTTCAGCTTGAACACCCACATGAACTCAGTAGATATCCACTGTGATGACATCGTGCAGGAAAACATACAAGGTACACATGGTGGCTCTATTCAGAACCTCTAAGACACATAGATCAGTATCATACATTGATACTGATAATGAGAGTCCCCAACAAGCTCCTTCCTAATGAGTTTGTTATCCTAAGACTGACTGTGTCAACTGAGTCTTTTCCTTAGGGAAAAAAAACTCCCCAAAGTGGAGGCTTTCTAGTCTTCAGCATGGAAGATACTTCTTTCCAATTTGGGGGCAGTTCTGTCCAGGTCTCAGTTGGGGTTCATGGAAATGCAGTCCCTGAGAGAAGTGTAAGTTTATTTGGGAGGTAATTCCAGGAAGCATCAGTAGGTGTATCTGTCAGACTTCTCCAGAGAAACAGAAATCAATCTGGTGTGGGGGGTGGAGGATGGAGAGAAAGAGAAACAGAGATGGAGATTTTAATAAATTAGCTCCTGCAAAAAAAAAAGAAAGAAAGAAAGAAAGAAAGAAAGAAAGAAAGAAAGAAAGAAAGAAATTAGCTCCTGCAGGGACACTCAGATGGTTAAGCATCTGCCTTCAGCTCAGGTCATGATCTCTGGGTCCTGGAATCGAGCCCCACATCAGGCTCCAAACTCAATGGGGAGTCTGCTTCTCCCTCTCCCTCTGCCTCTCCCCCTGCTTGTGCTCTGTCTGTCTGTCTCTCTCTCTCTCTCTCAAATGGATAAATTAAAGATCTTTAAAAAAAAAAAAAAAGAGGGATCCCTGGGTGGCGCAGCGGTTTAGCGCCTGCCTTTGGCCCAGGGCGTGATCCTGGAGACCCGGGATCGAATCCCACATCGGGCTTCCAGTGCATGGAGCCTGTTTCTCCCTCTGCCTATGTCTCTGCCTCTCTCTCTCTCTCTCTGTGACTATCATAAATAAATAAAAATTAAAAAAAAAAAGATTTAAAAAAAAATGAAAGGAAGAAATTAGCTCCTGTGTTTGTGGAAGGTAGTAAGTCTAAAATCTAGCCAGTAGGCTGGAGATCCAAGGAAGAGTTGATGTTGTAGCTGCAGATCAAAGACAGGCTAGAGGCAGAATTAGCTTTTATTTGGGAGAACTCAGCCTTTTTCATGAGGCCTTCAAGTGATTGGAAGAGGCCCACTCACGTGGAGAGTGGGTGTAACGGAGAGTAATCAGTTTTACTCAAAGCCATTGATTTAAATGTTCTTCTTATCTAAAAAATTCCTTTACAGCAACACCCAGACTCATGTTTGACCCAATATCTGAATAGCATGACCTAACCACATTGACACATAAAAGCAACCATTCCAGTAGGGAAGAGAGGAAATGAAACAGAGAAGAGAGGAGAGCCAATACAGATATTATTATGGTAGTGAGCAGGTCACTGCTGGTGGTAACTGTGATTCAGTCTGCTGAGGTCTCCCATTCAAGGAGAGAGAGCTTCTCTGACCCATCAGTGGTTGAGGGCCCTTCTACAGGGGTTAACTCCCAGGCCCTGCCACTCTGCCTGTGTACAAATCCAACACATTTACTGCTCCCAGGAATGCTCCTAGGCAGAGAGTTGCAGTTGCTTGCAGTAGAATATCAGCATATAAGGAACACAAGAGTGCCAAGGGAATAAAGTCAGGGTGCCTACAACATTTGCTACAGCCTGTGTTCAAAGGAATGGATTGTTACTATCAATTGTTCCACTGTTGCCAGACTTTCTGACTTTTCAAAAGAAACCAAAAATTTAGTTGTTTGCGTGAATACCTTCCGTTTTTAAATTTGGTCTTACGATAGCTGCCATATTGTTATAACTATTAAGGCATGATAAATGAGGTCTTATAATCCAATCCTGTAAACGTGGGATACAGCAGATCTATACCATCAGTGAAAGTCCCTGAGTAAAGGCAACAAAACGCGGACAACTAAACACGTGCTGAACTGAGGAAGTGTCATGAAACAATTGGTTCCTATCACTTCCTCTCCTCCCCCGAGAAGATAAGAACTTGAACTTGCCTCATTTGAGAATGGGCTAGGTGGAGGATGGAAGCCAACCTCCAACCACACAAGTTCACACTTGCCTTGTTACCAAAAGTTTTTTCTGAAACTCACAACTTGTAGAGATTGTGCAAGACTTCACATTGTGGGCCAAACAAAACACATCCACAGCCTGGCTTGCTCTTCAGTCACATTATGGGGCTACTGGGGATTAGGATTTCACATATGAGTTCAGAGAGGACACAACTCAACCCATATGCACTGCCTATGCTGACTTGTTTTAAGAAAGTTACAGACATCATAATGTGATTACATGTGCCTGAAGAGGCACCTGGCACAGAAGTGCCCAATGAAGGACTATTTACCCTCCCCCACCATGGGCCCTATAGTCTCACTTCCAAGCATTTGCATTGGCTGTTCCTCTGCTAGGAATGCCAACCACCACACCATTGGGTGAACTATTACTCTTCAACACGGTTCAGCCTTCACCTCCTCCCAGGACTGCTCACTCCTACCATAGCACCAGAGTCAGGCCCTCCCTCCTCTACACTCCCCCAGGCCCTTGAACCTACATTATCCTGGATCTAACATGTTGCATTGTCTTGATTGCCATACTTTGTCTCCCCCACCATGCTGGAATCCCCATAAGGATGGCAATCATGAATTATGTCTCTCTAGAGTCACCATTATGGGTTCATTACCTACAGAACAGTGATGAAGATTCACTGAATTAAATTCACATTTAGGTGGAGGTCTCAACATTCCTAATGAAAGAAAGGAATCCATCGACCAAGGTGTGACAAACTCAAAGAGGGATGTTTCTCTATCATTCACATCCTATCTAGGGCAGGAACCTTCTTTGTCATGTGGGCCATCCTGTGCTATGTAGGATGTTGAGCAGCATCCCTGGCCCTTATTCACTAGACACCAGAAGTGCACACTCAACGTGACAACCAAAAATGCCTCCAGATATTGCCCAGTGTCCCCAGAGGGCAGAATGGAGCCCCCCACCCACCCACCTCCAGTTAAGAACTGTTCATGTAGAGCACCCTTATAATTGACCTTCAAACAGTAACAACTTTAAGACTGAAAGGAAGTGCTATCGAATTGTACCCAGACACCCACCAGAGGTGAACCAAGACTGTCCTAGGTAACCCAAGATATTAACCCATGACATATAATCCATATAACCCATGACACCTCTTCTCTGTAAAACATCTCAAAGAACAAAACCCAGGTCATGGAGGTTGACTGTGGACACCTACAGCCACTCTTCTCTTTTCTGCTTGTGATTTTGCTCTTAGCCAGAATATTTCAGCCCAGAAATAAGCTATTTCTAAGTACGAGAGCAGATGGACATATCACCTGCCCATCTTTTCCAACCACCCACCACTGTTTCATTTTGACAAATGGAAACTGTCATTAACTTGGAGAAACAGAAATGAATTGCTTCTGATCCATCAGACAAGACCACAGAAGCCTGATTAGAGAAACCTACCAAGGAATTTATTCCAATAGGATGGGCTGCATAGGCTAGACAGTGATAAAACTGGGATTTTAATCTAGAAACCTATTAACCTATTTCCTGTCCCTACAATCCTAACTGCTTCACATATATGGCCTCTGTAGTATGGACTTGTTGGCAGCTACAAAGAACAAAGAAAACTTATTGATGCGAGAATATGGTCATAACATCTTATAATCCAATAACCCATACTATAGCCCTATAACCCACATATTCAAACTAACTACAAATATACATATTTCTGGAGGCTAGAAGCTTGAGATCAAGGCATTGGTAGAGTTAGTTTCTTCCAAGGTCTCTCTCCTTGACAGATGGCCATCTTCTCCCTGTGTCTTCACATGGGACAGGTACACATCGCTGGTCTCTCTTCATGTGTCCACATTTCTTCTTTACTCTTTTTTTTTTTCAAGATTTTATTTATTTATTTAATTTATTTATTCATGAGAGACACAGAGAGAAAGAGGCAGAGACACAGGCAGAGGGAGAAACAGGCTCCAGACAGAGAGTCTGATGTGGGACTCGATCCCAGGTCTCCAGGATCATGCCCTGGGCTGAAGGCAACTGGTTTAGCACTTGCTAAACCACTGAGCCACCCAGGCATTCCTCTTCTTTACTCTTCAATGCAGGTCAACTTTCACCTCCTTCATAAGGCCTCCCAGGACTGCCCACTTCCATCATAGCAACAAAGTCAGGCCCTTTCTCCTCTGGCCCTATTAAAGGCCCTGTCTTCAAACACAGTCACATTCTCAAGTTCTGTGAGTTAGGACTTGATTTGGGGCGGATACAATTTGGCATATAACAATATCCTACTGATATATGTCATGTTAATGTTCCTCTAATATATGATAAAATTATAAATACATGATATAAATATATCCCATATGCATATATTTTAGTCTATTGAAGTATGTTGACCTGGGACAGCCTGGGTGGCTCAGTTAGTTGAGCGTCCAACTCTTGATTTCAGCCCAGATCAGGATCTCAGGATTGTGAGATAGAGCCTTGTTTTGGGCTCTGAGCTGGGTGTGGAGCCTGCTTAAGATTCTCTCTCCCCCTCCTTCTGCCCACTCTCCTAAATAAAAATAATGATAAAGTATGTTAAATTACAGCATTCCTTTGCTTGACATCTTTCAATGGCTTTCCACTTGCAAAAGTCCTCCTCAAGGCTTATAAGGCCCTGCAGGATCTGCCCCCATCACATCCCCGGCCCTCACCTCTTCTCACTCTAGCGTGCACACACACACACAGACACACACACACACACACACACACACACACACACATACCACCCTTCAGCCACACTAGCCTCCTCCCTGTTCCCTAAACCAGCTGGGCACATTCATGTCTCTGGAACTTTGTCCCTGTTATTTCAGATCTACCTAGAGTAGAGCACTCTTCTGTTGGATACCCACGTGGCCTTCCCTCCCTTCACTCTGCTATCTGAAATCTGTCTGAAATAGCATCCAACAAGTCCCTCTGTCCCCTAACCTCACTTAATTTTCTCCCTAGGACTGATTGTTCTCTGACATATACTTTTACTGATTTATTTATATTTGTTTGTCTCTCTCCTGCATCAGAAAGTAAGATCTATAAGAGCAGAAATGGCTCCTTTGTCCCTCACTGTATACCCAGAATAGTGTCTGGACCAGAGCAGGCATTCCATAAAAAAAAAAAAAAAAAAAAAAAAAAAAAAAAAAAAAAAAAAAAAAAATTGAATAAATAAATAGATAGAAGTATTAGCATATTATGATTTCTATATACATTTTTTATTTCTGGATCTAGTTTACGCATATAACATATGGGAGGAGATGATTACATTCATAATACATACAAAGGGATAGACATACATGTAACCTGTTAATGGATTTCCTTGAGTCCAGTCTCAACATTATGCTTCATCTGAAAGGAATGCAAAACCACTTCTAAAAGTCTTGAAAAATAAGTCTGCCTTTCCGGAAGTCTCTTCAGGAGGCAGCAGGGGAAGTGGAATGACATCATGGAAGACTTACCTAACTCCCTAAGCTTCCTCTTCACCACTGACCTTCCTCTCCTCCCCCCTGAAAATTCCATCTGCCTCTTCTTGGCCCTTCTCCCATTTGACTTTACAGCATTTTCTCCTAAGGCTACAGTCATGTTCTTTCTTAAGCAAATCAGCTTAACCTCTCTTGGTTTGTCCGGTTCTCCTCTTACCCCAAGTTTTATCCCATTCAATATAACAAAAGGGTTCAAGGCCACAAACACAATGTGTGTCTCAGAAATGAGAAAGGGAGAGACAGTGAGAATCTCTAATTTGACCCTTGGGCAGCCCCGGTGGTGCAGTGGTTTAGCACCGCCTGTAGCCTGGGGTGTGATCCTAGAGACCCAGGATCGAGTCCCACATCGGGCTTCCTGCATGGAGCCTGCTTCTCCCTCTGCCTGTGTCTCTGCCTCTCTCTTTGCTCTCTCTGAATGAATAAATAAATAAATCTTTAAAAATAATAATAATAACTTGACCCTCACTGGCAGCCCCAGTGGCGCAACGGTTTAGCGCCGCCTGCAGCCCAGGGCGTGATCCTGGAGACCCTGGATCAAGTCCCATGTCGAGCTCTCTGCATGGTGCCTGCTTCTCTCTGGGCCTGTGTCTCTGCCTGTCTCTGTCTCAATGAATAGATAAATAAAGTCTTTTAAAAATAATAATAATAATTTGACCCTCACATAGGTGAATATGCACATCCATATATACCTGTGTGTATGTATAGGTGTGTGAGGATGGTAGGTGTGGGGAAGAATGGTGGCACTATTAAAGACCTCCATTTTTCTGTTTTCTCAGGTCCCAGTGCAATTGCCTTTATTTCTTATTCTTCTCTTGGAAACATCACAAATGAAACGTTTTTTGAAGAGGCAAATGAGAAAGAGCAGGTTTACCTGAACTCTCAGGTAGTGAGTGCTGCTATTAGATCCCCAAGGAATACATCGCTCTCCAAGTCTGTGATTCTGAGTTTTCAGCAGATGAAGGTGGGTCAGAGCTGCCACTTGAACGTGCTTAGTTTTCTTGGAGATAGACTGAACAAAGTGTATACGCTCCCCAGTCAGTGCCTCTGGACTGTGCTGTCCAGTACGGTAGCCAGGAACCTCGTGTAGCAATTGAGCATTTGAAACGTGGTGTATCTGAATTGAGATTTTGAAGACTTAGTATTTCTGGATTTAGACTTGATATTTCCAGATTTTGAAGCCCTCATAAGAAAAAAAAAAAGCATGTAAAATATCTCATTAATAATTTTTAAGGGGCTCCTGGGTACACACCTCTTGATCTCAGGGTTGTGGGTTCGAGCCCCATGTCAGGTGTAGAGATTACTTAAATAAAATAAAATCTTTTTTGGGTGCCCAGTTGGTTCAGTCAGTTAAGCGTCTGCCTTCAGCTCAGGTCATGATCACAGGGTCCTGGGATCAAGCCCCACATCAGGTTCTCTGTTCAGCAAGGAGTCTGCTTCTCTTGCTCTTTAGCCCCTACCCCCCTGCTCACTTGCTTGCTCTCTCTTTCTCTCTCTCTCTCTCTCTCTCTCGTGCTCTGTTTCTCTCTCTTTTTCTCTCAAATAAATGAAATCTTTGCGAAAATAAAATCTTTTTTTAAAAATAATTTTTATATCGATTGCATATATTGATATATAGACATACTAAAAGATACTGTTTTGAATATAGGGGGTTAAATAAAATATATTATTAAAATTAATTTGAACTGTTTATTTAGTTTTTTAATGTGGCTAGCAGAAAATTTCAAATTACACAAGTAGTTCACATGATATTTCTCTTGGGCAGCATAATTCTAGTGCATGGGATTATTTTAGTTGAAGTTACCTCCAAATTTATGCCTGTGAAATTTGAACTGAGACATTATATTCATTCCTACATAAAAGCCTGGCATTAATTATTAACACTACATAACTTGATTGGAAAAAAAAATTTTCTTTAATCCATTCTCCTTTCCCCTTCTCTGCCCAAACTCTTAAAGGCAGGAGGGTCAGTAGCCAGACACAGACATAATAAAATTAATCTGTTCCCTCACATTTCAGCTCTTTCATGAAAGTAAGAGTTGAAAGAAATCCTGCCATTTGCAACAACATTGATGAATTTTGATGGCATTATGCTAAGTAAAATAAGACAGAGAAAGAGATACTGTATGGTCTTACTTATATGTAGAATCTTAAAAAGCCAAAATCACAGATACAGAAAATGTGTTTTTGGTTACCAAGGGTGAGGGATGGGAGAAATAAGTGCAGGAGACCAAAGGTACAAACTTCCAGTCACAAGTAGAATAAGTTCTAGTGATATAATGTACAGCATGGTGGCTCTGGTTGACAATACTACATTGCATACTTGAAAATTGCTAAGAGAGTAGATTTTAAGTTCTTGCCACAAAATAAGAACCGTAACTACATGAGGTGATGGGTATTAATTAACTGTTTTGCAATATATGCATATGTCAAAAACTTGTGTTGTCTACCTTACACTTACATGGTTTATATGTCAGTTGTATCTCAATAAAGCTGGGAAAAATAAATAAAATTATTTTTTAATTTTAAAGAAAATAAGAATGGGAGGAATGGGAAATGTAGGTTTTCTCTATTTGATGCATAAAACTGAAGTATGAAACTTTTCATATATGGCATGGGGGACTAGGAGTGGTGCAAGAAATCTGGAGATGGTCTTGTGGATTATCAGAGGAGATACAGCCCTCCAACAGGAGAGTCTGACTTCTCTCCTTGGCCCCATGAAGTGTTGCTCTGGAAACCCTTAGGACAAAAAGAAGAGGTTGAAGGATAATTCTATTCTCTCTCTCCCTCTCTCTCTCTCCATTTCTTTCCTAAGCTTCCCCTTTCCTTGCATGAGCAGTTTTTGTGTTGTAAGGGGTGAGGGACAGAATTGGTGTGAAGAAATCAGGGAAATTTGCTTTAGAGAGTGTTTAGGAAAAAACTCTGTATGAGTCACAGACCTTCTTTTATTTTTTATTTTATTTTTGTCTGACTTCCACAGTGGGGGATAAAGCCCTGAAACCATGACATCCTATAAAATTCTGGCTCCCAAAGAGCCATGATCTTGTTTTATGGTACCCTAACAGAGCTGGGACTAAGGGAGCAGGTGTCCTGGCTGGCAGCCATCGTCTTCACTTAAAATAGAAATCATCTGAGTCACTTCTAAGCCGTGTGTCTCTTTGATGGCCACCCCAGTGTAGACTGACACTCTAAGGGTTGTCCCTCCTGAGGAAGAACATAATAAGCCCCTTCTACTTTCAGATGAAGACCAGTAGCGAAAAGGCCATCTGCGTGTACTGGAAAAGCACAGGGGAGCACAGCCAGTGGTCCAGAGATGGCTGTTTCCTGATACAAGCGAATGAAAGTCACACCATATGCAACTGCACCCACCTGTCCAGTTTTGCTGTCCTCATGGCCTTAACCAAACAGGTACAATGAATACATTTAATTCCTCCAGCTAATTAAGTATGAGCTCCTACTAGATATGTACTCTTTTAAAAATGGGGGAAAAACACAAGTGACCAGAGTGAGTGAGTGCTGAAAGCATGCTGCTTTACATAGAAAGATAGCATTTGAGCTACAATCTGAATATTGAGACAGTAGTGCTGCAACAGAGGTGAACCTTGAAAACAACACACTGAATGAAATAAGTCAGACACAGGAGCACCTAGGTAGCTCAGTGGTTGAGCGTCTGCCTTTGGCTCAGGTCGTGATTCCAGGGTCCTAGGATCAAGTCCCACATTGGGCTCCCTGCAAGAAGATGGCTTCTCCCTCTGCCTATGTCTCTGCCTCTCTCTTTGCATCTCTTATGAATAAATAAATTAAAAATCTTTTTTTTAAAAAAGGAGAAGAAGAAGAAGTCAGACACAAAGGGCTACCCATTGTATGATTCCACTTATATGAAATGTCAAAATAAGCAAACCCAGAGACTCAGAAAGTAGATTACTGCTTGCCAGGGGCTGGGGGCAGAAGAAATGGGGTAAATGCTTAATGGACATGGGATTGTAATTTGGAGTGATGAAGATGTTTTGGTGTTAGACACAAGTGGTGGTTGCACAGTATTGTGAATGTACCAAATGCCACTGAATTGTATACTTTAAAAAGGTTAATTTTATATTGTTTGGATTTTACCTCAATGGCGGGGGGTAAAATGTCTCAGCTTTTCACTGCATGTGTATCTTTGGGGTAAATCCCCAGTAGGAGCACTGGGTGTTATATGTAAGTAATGAATCACTTAATTCTACCCCAGAAATTAATATTGCACTGAATGTCAACTAACTAGAATTTGAAAAGAAAAAAAAAAAAAAGCAGTGTTGCTTTTCTGGGATGAAGTATAGAAAATCCCATGAGACACCTGCACCCCGATGTTTATAGCAGCAATGTCCACAATAGCCAAACTGTGGAAGGAGCCTCAGTGTCCATCGAAAGATGAATGGATAAAGAAGATGTGGTCTATGTATACAATGAATATTACTCAGCCATTAGAAACAACAAATACCCACCATTTGCTTCGACGTGGAGGGACCTGGAGGGTATTATGCTCAGTGAAATAAGTCAATCGGAGAAGGACAAACATTATATGGTCTCATTCATTTGGGGAATATAAAAAAATAGTGAAAGGGAATAAAGGGAAAAGGAGGAAAAAATGACTGGGAAATATCAGAAAGGGAGACAGAACATGAGAGACTCCTAACTCTGGGAAACTAACTAAGGGTGGTGGAAGGGGAGGTGGGCGGGGGGTGGGGGTGACTGGGTGAAGGGCACTGAGGGGGCAATTGATGGAATGAGCCCTGGGTGTTATGCCATATGTTGGCAAATTGAACCACAATAAAAAAATTTAAAATAAAAGAAAAATTGAAACAATAAAAAGAAAAAAGAAAAAAAAAAGAAAAGAAAAAAAGAAAAGAAAGAAAAAAAGAAAAGAAAAGAAAAGAAAAGAAAAGAAAAGAAAAGAAAAGAAAAGAAAAGAAAATCCCATGTGGGATCCTCCAGAGTAACAAAGAAGCAACATACTCCAGAGAGTGTAGCTACCAGATGGTGAAGCTTCTGTTACCATGGGTTTCTGAGTGACTGTGTGGAACAGAGTATATTTCCATCTGTACCAAGTTTAAAAACAGACACAACTAAACCATATTCTCAGGGGTTGCATACTTAAGTGGTAAAACTATAAAGATAAGCAGGAATTGCTTATCATAAAAGGATCATGGTTACCTCTGGAAGAGAAGGTGTTTTGCAATTAGAAAGAGCTTCTGGGATAATCTCTACAGACTAATGATTTCACCAACCATTTAATAATTTTTAATCATGTGATACATGTATGTGTATGCTCTTTTCTGTATGTGTGTTCTATTTCACAATTTTTTAAGGTTAAAAAGGCAAAGGAATGAGGTACCTGGGTGGCTCAATTGGTTAAGCGTCTGCCTTTGCCTCGGGTCATGATCCGGGGGTCCTGGGATCGAGCCCTACATGAGGCTCCCTGCTCAATGAGGAGCCTGCTTCTCTCTCTGCCTGTTGCTCCCCCTGCTTGCTCTCTCTCTCTCTCTCTCATATGCTTTCTCTCTCTCAAGTAAATAAAATATTTTTTTTAAAGTAAATGATTAAAAACTTCTATAAAGTGACATTGAAACAAGTGAAAATCCCCATATCATTGTAAGAGAAGGCAACTGTCATTTCCTACTGATGGGTCTTACTAAGTCTGTGTGGCTCATCAGATTCCTGGCTCCTGTCTTTAAGGAGATGAGCCATCAAGAGCTGAATTATACAGATGTCTTAGTTTGAGATCTCCTGCAAGCAGATTCTGAGACAAAAATTTGAGGGCAAGTAGTTTCTCTGGGAGATAACTCCAAGACACATGAGTAGAACAATAAGGAAATAAGATAGAAAAAAAGAAGGCATCCAGTAAAGGTTGTGTTAAAGAGAAAGTTACTCCATGGACAACTAAGATTCAATCCCATTGAGTATTTCTGGGAGATATCCTAGAACATGCATTTCAGACCCTTCCCACATAAAGATGAGGGAGTTGGGGTATTTATCCATCAATGCTGTAACTTTTATTGCTTGAGGGCAGCTTTCAAGGAGCATTGACATCCTGGTACTGACTCCTGGTATGTCCAAACAGGAGAAATACTCTCAGGGTAGGGTCCCTGGATTTCATAGAAAGCAGCCAAAGGACAGGTACCAATGAGTGTGAAGAGGTTAATACCCTCTGTTACACAGGATTTCTTATACCTCTTGGTGGCAAGACTTAGCCTAGCATATTCATTCATTTCAATGTGAATCTGACATACAACATAAGCCTATAGTTAAAACGGTATAGTGCACTTAAAAACTTAAGAGAATACATCTCATAAAAGAAAGCAAGAGGACACAAGATCTTAGAAGTGATGGATATGTTTATTACTTTGATTGTGATGATGGCATCATATATATGTGCCTATGTCTAAAAGCATCAAAATGGGGATGCCTGGGTGGCTCAGCAGTTGAGCGTCTGCCTTCAGCCCAGGGTATGATCCTGGAGTCCCGGAATCAAGTCCTGCATCAGGCTCCCTGCATGGAGCTTGCTTCTCCCTCTGCCTGTGTCTCTGCCTCTATCTCTCTGTGTCTCTCATGAACAAATAAATAAAACCTTTTTAAAAACTAAATAAATAAAATAAAAACATCAAAATGTGTGTATTCAATATGTGCAATATTTTGCATATTAGGTATCCCTCAATACAGCTGGGAAAAAAGTACTTAGTCTGACCGACACTTATACTCTCTATCATGCGGAGTCATGCCTGTGTTTGGGAAGCTCCCATACCAAGGGGGGGAGGATTAATCTTGGAAACTGACCATGATGTCCTTTTTGCTGAGACCCAAAAGCAGAATACCGTGCTGGATGTGATCACCTACCATAAAATTCTAGCATTCTGATCCTGGAGGAACTTAATCAAAAACATAAACTTACCTGCCTCCTTCTTTCCTGATTTGGCTACAACAAAAATAAAAACAAAAAAAAAAAAATTTAAATGGAAGAGTCATTACCCCAGACCAGGAAAATGTGACTGTGATGTCTTTGCTTCTCTTGGCTGGATCCCAGGAGGATGATCCCGTGCTGGCTGTGATCACCTACATGGGGCTGAGCCTCTCTCTGCTGTGCCTCCTTCTGGCAGCCCTCACCTTCCTGCTGTGCAAAGCAATCCAGAACACCAGCACCTCCCTCCACCTGCAGCTCTCGATCTGCCTCTTCCTGGCCCACCTGCTCTTCCTCACGGCCATTGACAAGACCAAGATCAAGGTATTGACACGGTCTCAAAGGAGACCCAGCCCTGCCACAGAGGATGCTCAGTTCATGGAACTGTGCTGCATTGATATCTTAATAAAATAATCTTGGGTCCCAGGGTTATTTTGAAGAGTAGCCTATTCCACATTGACTAATGAACTAGAAGACAAATCCTCCCCTGACAACTCAACCATATACATGAGCTCTTTCCAATGGCAAGGTATGGAACAGGTCCTGGGGCCACCCTCCTCTCTGACAATCACTCCTGGTGGCACCTTTCTCCTCCCCCAGGTGCTGTGTGCCATCATCGCAGGTGCCTTACACTATCTCTACCTGGCCTCCTTCACCTGGATGCTGCTGGAGGGTCTGCACCTCTTCCTCACTGCACGCAACCTGACAGTGGTCAACTACTCCAGTGTGAACAAGTTCATGAAGAAGCTCATGTTCCCTGTGGGCTATGGAGTCCCGGCTATAATTGTGGCCATTTCTGCTGCATCCAGGCCTCACCTTTATGGAACATCTAATCGGTGAGCTCAACTCTCACCCTGTGCTGTGGATAGTTTTAAGGGCAGTGTTAACGATAATGATTGGAATATCCGTGTCAAACTCACTCTCCTTTCCCCTTGGCTGTAATAGCTCTAACCTCTTTCCTGGTGAGACAGAGAAAGGTGATGGTAAGAGTAAGGAAGGTTCTGGAAAGAGGGCATTTTGTGATTAGGTCCCAGCTTCTTCCTTCCCATAATATGGGACCTCAAGTTCTCAAGTCTTGGCCACCCCATTAGTGAAATGGGAATAACAGTTGTCCCCATGGCCCCACCCTCACCATGGTGTGACTACAATCGTAAAATGTTTAGCGTAGCATTAACACGATAGTAAAGAATCGAAGCCTTTGTTGTCACCGGCTGACCTTTTCAGATGTTGAAAAAGTGTTAGGAAAAGGTGTTTATTTCATGTTCTTCTCTGATCTCTCTTTTGGCCCCTTTTCCCATTGTTCCCAGCTGCTGGCTCAACCTGGACAAGGGATTCATCTGGAGTTTCCTGGGCCCTGTCTGTGCCATTATCTGTGTGAGTGAGTATGTGGCTCCAGTGTTACCAACCAAAGAAGCACCAGGCACACATTTTTGTCAGTTCTATGAATTTACTTCCCCACCTACTACCCATTCAATCCTACATGCAGGGAGGTATGAATTGTTTGCAGTTTATAGCGAACACAGTGCATTATTTTAACTTGCATTCTGCATGATCCATGTCATTCCTGCAGGTGAATTTAGTTATTTTTCTCCTGGTCCTTTGGATTTTAAAAAAGAAACTTTCCTCTCTCAATAGTGAAGTGTCAACCATCCAGAATATAAGGTAAGGTGGGGTAAATGGTATTTTCTGACCGCACTCCCCTTTTTCTGTACTTAGTCTCACTAGTTCCTCTTGTGTATCCACACACACATACACCCCACAACCAAGCTCCAGGACCTAGCAAAGCCAACTGCCATCTCCCAGTGTCACCGTTAATGAAAGGCATTATTATACAATATTAGCTGTACTACAGACTAAGCTTCGGTGACAAAAGAGCCCCAAAAAGGAGTGAAATAGAAGTTTATTTCATTTGCCTGTCACAGTCCAGAGGTGAATAAACCAGGACCGATGGGGAAGCTCTGCTCCACAAAGTAATCCAGAGACTCGAGTCCTTTCTATTTTATTGCTCCACATTTCCCAGGATGTTTCTTTGCCAGTATCGCATCCATGGAAAGAAGTTGAGCTGCATGTTCCCCATTTGCCCGGATCTCAAGGGCTAGACCTTGATCATACAGTGACATCTACCTTCTACTATCAGGAAATGTAGTCTCTAACTGGGTAGCCATGTGTCCTTGATAAAATTCAAAAAAGGAAGGATCCAACACTAAAATGAAGAAGAGGAGAACGGGAGGGGAAAAAGCCAACAATTTCTGCTACATAACATAATATGTAATAGCTGTGGGTAGGATTTGGATTTTTTTTTAAGTTTTACTCTTTTTTTCTTTTTTTTTTTGTTTTTTTGTTTTGTTTTGTTTTGTTTTTTCAAGATTTTATTTATTTATTCATGAAAGACACAAACACACACAGAGAGAGAGAGAGAGAGAGGCAGAGACACAGGCAGAGGGAGAAGCAGGCTCCACGCAGGGAGCCCGACGTGGGACTCGACCTGGGTCTCCAGGATCACACCCTGGGCTGAAGGCGGCACTAAACAGCTGAGCCACCCGGGCTGCCCTAGGATTTGGATTAAAATACATTTTGTATGATACTATTTCGAAACATTTTGGACGATGAGCAGCATCCATTTTATGTGAACATGTAATTTGTTGTTGATTTCACTGTAATCACAAAAATAGTGCATTTGTTAAATATTTTTTCAAAGTTTTTAAAATATATCAAGTAAAATCTGAAAGCAGCTAGCTCCCCTCTTTCTTTGCTACTTCCACTTCTCAGGAAAGCCAGAGGTAACTGTATGATATGTATAAAATTTTCCCCAGACCTTTTTCTGGGCTGTGAATTTTCTCTAGAACAGATGGGCATCCACACAATAGCGCCACACTATGCAAATTGTTCCCCAACTAGTTTTTCTCACTTATGTATTACTATGTTTTCTAATTAGGGATACATAGATACATAAGTAAGGTGACCTTACATCCTAGTTTGCCTGGGATAGTCCGTTTATGCTCATTGTAATCATAAATTAGCACTTCTGTCTCAAAAGCCTCCCTGTCTGAATAATAAATTATATGACACTTCATCTATAAGTGATATAATGAGAGAGATAAAGAGCACCTGGTTTTAGAATGCTTTATGTATGTACTAATTTTGTTCTACATACTGTCCAAAACACTTTACATATGTCAAAATCCTATTTATTATATATATTATAAAGATTAGGAAATTGAGTTACAGAAAGGCAAACTGATTTGCCCAAAGTCACCAGCTGGTTAGTTCTGCCTTGGATTTAAACCCAGCCAGTCTAGCTCCAGAGTCCCTGCCATTAACAACTACATGATAGGGTGTCCATGTCCACTATTAGCCTTTTCACGTCATTGTGAATGACCCCTCAGGATGCTGACATTCAAGGCAACAGCTCAGCTCTTCATCTTGGGCTGCACGTGGTGCCTAGGCATCCTGCAGGTGGGTCCAGCTGCCCACGTCATGGCTTACCTCTTCACCATCATCAACAGCCTGCAGGGCTTCTTCATTTTCCTGGTCTACTGCCTCCTCAGCCAGCAGGTAAACAACAACCCCTTTTGTTATTGTCATAAAGTCAAGAAATATTTGGTGGTATGTACTTTAAGGAACATTTAAACCTATGTTCTCTAAATTTTCATGAGATGTGAGCCATGTGTAAACACTATCCATGTTTTCTCTTCTTTAAGATGTTATCGATTGTAAGATGCATCAACTTATTAACAGCTTTCAGAAAGCAAACAATTGCTACATCAAGGAAATATTTTTCTTCAGCTTTTCCATTTGTAATAGTCAGCTACTGCTGAGTAACAAACAATCTCAAAAATCTCAGTACCCTAAACACAAATATTTACTTTTCTCATTTTCAAGTCTGAAGGTTGATTGAGGTTAGCTGATCTTGTCTGGGTTCAGCTCAGCTTGGTTCCAGGATCCAGATCAACAAATCATGTTCAGGTCTGCTCCTTGTGACTCATTCTCAGGCTTGGCATAAATGGGACAGAAACCTAGGATATGTTCTCTCATGATAGTGGCAAAATCACAAAAAGATAAGCCCTACTGGGCAAGGCCATTTCAAGCCTTGTGGTCCTCCTTGCATCCCTTCCACTGATATTCCATTGGCCAAGGAAAGTCATATGTCCAAGCCTGAAGTCAAGGGAGGATAACCCTCCACCCACCATGAAACTAAGTAAGTATTACACCATGAGGGTGTAATACTATGACAGATGAATGAATCATTGAAAGCTGTAATGCAATCTGCCACACCACTTAAACACACGAATTCTTAAATACAGTTCCATGTGATGTATAGTCTCCATACTAATATGTGTTAATAGCTCTATGACAGCATTACATAATAAGTTAATTTTTCCCGACATGTTACTATGGACATTTTCAAGCATACCAAAAAGGTTAAATGAATTATGCAATGAACACATATATGCCAATCACTTCAATTACTGTCGTGCTATATTTGTTTTGTCACATGGTCTATCCACATTTCCATTCTTCTACCCATTCTCCACTGCTAAGTCCCTGGTAACCACTATTCTAATTTCTGGCTCAACTAATTTGACTATCATAGGGATCTCATTTATGTGGAATCAGACAGGATTTGTCCTTTTGTGCCTGGCTTCTTTCACTCTGCATAATGTCTTCAAGGTTCATCCATGTTGTAGCCTGTGTCAGAATTTCCTTCCTTTTTAAGGCTCAGTAAATAATATTACATTTTAAAGATATGCCACATGTTGTACAGAAAGTTTTTCAATAATGTCTTTATTCTCTTCCTGATTCACTGGCTTTTCTCTTCACCAATGTTAATAAAAACAATTCCAGTATTTTCTTTGATGTTTCAGGTCCGAAAGTGGTTTGGAGAGATCATAACACCTAAATCTGAGTCTGGGACTTACACACTTTCCACCAGATTTGGCACTGACTCAAAGCCTAGTCAAGTAAGAGGACTTGTGACTTATTCTAATGCTTGCCCCCGCAACACCCAAACCCCCTCTCCTCATCTTAGTATGAGCTCGCTTGCCCAGAGAGAATGGCAAAGAGCTCTTTTCCTGATGACCTGGCTTGCATTTCCCATTCTCACTATATTGTTCCTCAGTGACTCTTCCCTGATCATTGATAATGCTAAAGCTATGTTCTATGTTCCTGGGATCAAGTCCCACATCATCAGGCTCATTGCAGGGAGCCTGTTTCTTCCTTTGCCTATGTCTCTGCCTCTCTCTGCATCTCATATGAATAAATAAATAAAATATTTTTTAAAAAAAGAAGGTATGCCCCTAGTTAAGCAAGATGGGCTCCAAAATTCATAATCCATAAAAATTTTCCCAGTTTCCTTTGTTTACTCCCGTGCGTACACCACCACATCTGCTAGCCAAGGAGCCTTAGAATGTGTCATTTTTAAAATAAACAAAATTGAGAAATTTCTGACACATTGTCTTCTATTTTTCTTGAGCTAATATGTGATATTCTCAGCATTGGAAATACTGAATCACTAAAAAAAAAATCTATCCCTATTTTGGAGGACGGAAAGGAGAATTCACTAAATCTTTCAAAAGGGGCCAAAAGGAAAACAGGACTAGGGAAAAAGGCTTAGGACATTGCAAGTGATCAGAAAAAAGATGTATAAATATTAGGTTAATCACTTCCGATAAGAGTAAACTTATAAAAGGTGCTGGCTACCTGCTGTGACCTTTGAAAGACTTCCTAGATAATCCAAAATAATTCCCAAAGTTTCTGGCATTCCAGTAACTTGCTTCCCATGATGTATATAAGGAAACTTTTTATTAGTAGTACTTAACATTGTGGAAGTTGAATAAGATGATCGTATCCTTTTTTTTTTAAGATTTTATTTACTCATTCATGAGAGACAAAGAGAGGCAGAGACACAGGCAGAGAGAGAGGTAGGCTCCCTGTGGATATCCCGATGTGGGACTTGATCCCAGGACCCCAGGATCACAACCTGAGCCAAAGGCAGACGCTCAACCACTGAGCCAACCACACATCCCATAATTGTATCTTTGAAAGGGGAATATATATAAATATATTAGCTCCCTGTAAGAAATACATTGACTTTAATTAGAAGAATGTTAGGTTTGTATTTTCCTAGGCACAGGATATGATTTAAAAGCTAAAAGAAAGAAAAGAGAAAAAAAGAAAACACCAAAATTCTTTCACTCTCCATGGACAAATTTGCCCTTGGGTTAAATTTCTAGCACTGTTCCCTAGAAACTTGCTAGCATTGAAAGGCCAGTTGTGTAACCAGGCAATATTGTTTGTATAAAAAATCATGTTTGACTGGGCAGGGAGTTGTGTGAATGAACCATCAATAGTAGAAAGGAAATGACAGCTTTGGGCTTCTTGCATACCATGACTCATAACGAGGCCAGGAATCTCTGTCCTCTTGGGCTCCCATAGGAGGTATTGGTTTTCTTGTGGGGCCTGGGAATTTAAACCAAACGCTAACTTGTATGTGGTAAAAATGATATTTGTTGAGTTCTACAATGTGTCAAGATACCGTGGTGGGCAATGGACATACAAAAGGAACAAGACCAGCACAGTCTGCCTCCATGGGCCTTAGAGTTTAGCTTTTCTTCATAGATACAAACCAACTTAAATTCTGGAGCAGGATACTGTGTCTGAATTTTTTTTTAATTCTTCATCTAGGAATTTTGAGAAGTCTTCTCATATAAGCTGAAGAAGGCCAAACCTTACCTAGGATTCCAAATGCTAAGAGATCATGTCATACTTGCCCGCTGAATGGAGCTCCTGTCACCAGGGACTTACTAACAAGCTCTGAACTAACCACAATAACCCAGTTTTTGACCTGTTTGATCAGACACCATTGTTAACTCTCCGATGACCTCAAGATTATTACCCTCTAACTGCAATAATAAAAAACACACCTACCAGCAACATGACAGATCCCACTGTGCCCATTTTAAGAAGGAAAAGAGGTGGCATTCTGATTCCTAGAAGCCTTCTCTTCTTCTCTTGAAACACCTTGACCCCAGGTCAGCTTGCTTACCAGTCCTGTAATTACCTTAACCCCATAAAACCCTGACAATGAGACCTAATCGGGGAGAAGGTGCCTTTCGAACATGAACTCCTCTTCTCTGTTTTCTGGCCGTTGAATAAATTACCTGTTTGCCATCAAATACTGTTTTGTTATTTGACTACTTGGCAAACGGTATTGAGTAGGCAAAGAGCCTACCACTTCAGCAACATTCTCTGCCTTTAATCTACTTCTGCTTTTTATCTCTGTTTTGTTGGTGATGGTAGTTTATTTTGTTACATCTTTACATCCTTACATCTACCTTCAATCTAAACAGCTTTTGTGGGGGGATGTTTTTCCAGAGCAGGTGAAGAGAAAATATTCAAACTAGAACATTCGACTCCACTTGGAAAGTCATGCCCATGAATCTGGTTGGTTTGGTGAAGAACAAAGCTGAGGATGAGGGAAATTATTACAGCTGGCTAGAAAAGATTTAGGCTTTATTTCCTGAAATGTTTGTTCTGCATATTTGGCTCTCAATAAATGTATGTTGCATTGGATTTCCCTTCACTATGATGTGTTCAGCCAATGCTTGTCCCTGGATGCCCAAATCATGGCCATTGCAAATACTCTTTTGATGTTTTGTTAAGAAGGAAGCCCCTTGAAAGGAGAAAAAATGACTGGGAAATATCAGAAAGGGAGACAGAACATGAAAGACTCCTAACTCTGGGAAACGAACTAGGGATGGTGGAAGGGGAGGTGGGCGGGGGGTGGGGGTGATTGGGTGACGGGCACTGAGGTGGACACTTGATAGGATGAGCACTGGGTGTTATTCTATATGTTGGCAAATTGAACACCAATAAAAAATAAATTTATTAAAAAAAGAAAAGAAAATACAAAAAAATAAAAAGAAGAAGAAGGAAGCCCCTTTCAAGGCCTTTCCTCACATTCTTACACTCATTCATCCTGACCTTGCTCTTTAAACTCATTCAGTCCTTCTGACCATCAACCTCTCCCAAGCCTCCAGTTTTACCTCCTTTCTTATCCAGGCTCAATCTCATGATCAACCATGTCAAATTATTTTCTCCTATACTTTCAACACCTTGCTCCCTTGTTCTTATTCTTTAACTACTTGGGAAAACCTCAATCCAGGACCAATCCAACAATGGCAGTACTGCAGATTGTCTGCTCAGCAGTCATCACCAAATCATATGCTCCTTATTAAAAAAACCTTGGTTGTTTGCAGATTTGGGATGGTGATATGCTTGGACACGGGGGGCCAGTTAAAATTGGTCTAAGCCCAGTAATTCTCAACTAGAGGCAATCCCCCACCCCTACTAGGACATTTGACAATGTCTAGAAACACTTTTTGTTGTCATGACTGGAGAAAGATGGGAAATGCTACTGGCATCTATGTGGTAAAGGCCAGGGATGTTGCCAAACATCATAAAATGCATAAGACAGCCCCCACATAGACACAACAAAGGATATCAATCCCTAAATGTCAGTAGTGCTGAGATTGAGAAACCCTGGTCTAAATTAACCATAGTGATCATACTTTTATTTGTTAAAGATTGTTTTAGGATGGGTACATTTGGACCAATTCTACACAATGGGATATAATAAATACCTACTGGAAAATACTTTTTCTCCTTAATAAAAGAAGGAAAACTCAAGGGAGCCTGGCCATGACTTCCTGGTTTGGACCATTACACAATAATATGATGCTTGGAGAGAAGGTAAATACTGAGAATGGGAGAGTGGAAAGATGGAAATAATTTGGGCTTTTATGACATTGCTGAGCTACTAAACCGAACTTCCAGCTTCCTTCTATGTGAGACAAATTGTTGAGCCACTTTGGGTCAGGTAATGTTACTTCCAGTTCAAAGCATCTTTCCTTCGGAACAAACCGCATCTCTTAACCACTTCTCCACCAGGCCAGTGAGATCCCAGAATCACTTATCTTGGAGTCATTATAAATATATGCTTTCTGATCTAAACAAGACTCTCCACGCTACCTGGAACTTGCTCTTCCTATCCCTAGTCAACTTCCCCTTGTGGAAGGTTACAGGTTTTCAGTTCCTTCCTCAATCCTCATAACCTTTCCCTCTATGTTTCCTCCTACTTCACAGAGATGATAAACACCAGCTGATGAAAACAACCTCAACTTCCTGATATTCTTTACAAATATATCCACATCCATACCCGCCCTTACTTCCTTCCCTCATTGATTCCCATAGTCCTCTCATCCAATCTTCCACAATAGCAAAGGGGTCCCTCCTCGTGTTTAAAGCTAACCCTTTGCTCTGTGATTTGCTCATCCCCTCCTGCCTGTTTGGAGACCTTTCTCTACTGATATCTTCTCTCTCTGTCTTAAGTCTTCCACCTCCCTGAGATCCTCTCTCCTGGTTCTTCCCCAATGGTATTTAAATATGATAATAATAATTTAAAAAGTCAGGAAATTTTTTCTGCAAAGGGCCAAATAACAAATATTTTAGATTTTTCAGAGTATGTGTATGTGGGTGTGGGTGTCCCTTAGACATGTAACATTCATTTCTAGCTCACTGGCCATACAAAAACAGGTTGCCCTCAGGATTTGACACACACACAAACACACACCACCGCCATGCTATAGTTTGCTGGCTCTTATGCAAAAAAAAGAGAAATGGTAGATTCCAGGAAAATGGCCACTTGTACTTTTCTCAATTCCTCTTAACCCCCTACACTAATATATCTACCTCTTTGAACCAAAAGTCTGCTGAGGCCAATGACAGCTGGGTAAGGATGAGGGTGGTATCTCTAGGGGAATCCCCAAAGGAAAATCTGGGGTTGAAATGTAGCCCCATGCAGCAGGTGGAGAGTCCCAAGACAAGCTGAAGAGCATTCAAGGATAAAGACCAAACACCATCCATCCCAGGAAGAGTCTGGCCCACAGGAGTCCATGGACCTTCTAGGATAGGCCAGCATCACTCCTGTGTGTGTGTATGTGTGTGTGTGCACACACGTGCGTGCAATCCTTCCAAGAACTCCAAGAGGAGCCCTGATCCTAAATCTAGAAGATAGCAAGGAAACTGGGGAGCAATGAGGTGCCTCTGCACACCTGCCTAGTATGCATGTGTATTTCTTGGGGTGGAGAATCCATCCCCTCCCATCACTTGGGAAACTGCCCTTGCTTAGAGTTCTCAACCCCAGGGTCTGAGCCCCAAGAAAAAATGGCAACACCAAGAGGTCTCAGCAACTGAAAGAGGATGGTCCAATGTAATTGAAATTCATCAAAATAGAGTTGCTGAAGTTGACAGACAACTTAAAACAAGAATAATTCCAATAAGAATTGAACATAATCACAAAAGAATGCAAGGAGATTCCAGTGTAGTACCAAACTGCTCTATGGAACTAAGTAAAAATGGAATAGAGGTGCCTGGGTGACTCAGTTGGTTAAGCAGCTGACTCTTGTTTCCAGCTCAGATCATGATCTCACAGTAATAGGACTGAACCCCACATCAGACTCTGCACTCAGATTCTCTCTCCCTCTCCCTCCAGCGCTCTCTCTGTCTCTCAAATAAATAAATATATAAAATATTAAAATAAATAAATAAATAGGATGGAATAATTAAAAAGAGAATTTTTTTCTGGATGAATTAAAGAGTGCAGTCACTATGAAGAGCCAAATTAGTGGCTTGGAAGACCACGTGGACGAAATCTCTCAAGGAACAGAGCAAAATGCCAAAAGATGAAAATTATGAAGGAAAAAAATTAGTCTGGGGGTCTCAAGAGATCTGATATAATAGTAATAGGGGGTTTGGGAAGAGTAGGGCGGAGGCATTTGGGTCCCTTCTACCCAAAAAAAACCCTCCCTTCCACAATTACCTCTCTCTTTCTCCCTCTCTCCCCACCCCCTTCACAGTCAAAATTCTGGGGAAAAGTTGTTTACACTCTGCTGTCCCTGCTTCCTCCCACTCTTTCACTGTTCAACCACCACAGTCTGATTTCTGCCTCTAACACACCCAGGATTGGCTTAATGTCCCAAATGCTTCCTCAAGGCTAAAAATAGATGCTTGTCAATCTTTTCTAACTTGACCTTTGGGTCACACTTGACTGCATTGGTCCTCTTTTACTCTTTTTTTTTTTTATAATCACTTATTTTTATTTTTTCCAGGTTTGTTGAAGTATAATTAATAGATAAAAATTGTACTACGTGATGATTTGATCTACATATACATTATCCCCTTTCTTTCTTGAGGCTTTCTCTTTTCTTGGTTTTCCTGGTGCCATGCTATCTTATAAGGGTGGTCAACTTATCCCAGTTAGCCCAGGATTTTCCAGCTTTAGCATTGAGTGTCCCACGTCCTAGGAACCCCTCTATCCCTGGCAAACCAGAACCATATCACAAGGTCATCTTCTCCCGTCCCAGTGTGTCTCAATTTGTGCTCCCCCAAGGGCAAACTCTGAGAGAAGGATTCAAGTGTAAGCAGTTTATTTTGGAGGTGATCCCAGGAAAGACCAGCAGGAATGTGAAAAGTGATTCAGGGAAAGAAAGGCAGCCAGTACAAGATGTGTTCAAAGTGTGTTATTGAGCGGCTACCACTTAGGCAATGGAAGCTTAATCCCAGTGGGTACCTCTGGGTGACACACCTCAAACTCGTCTAAGGGATAAGGGAGTTGGGGTATGTGTACACCTAGTCCAGGCTTTGGTTGAGAGCTATTCTAGAAAGCATTTCCCCACTGTCACTTCTCACCTGACTTGTACCAGACCAGGAAGACTCTGGGGGCAGCTGCTGGCCATTAGAAGTCACTGAAAATGTGAGGATCAAGAATATTGATGGGCATGACTACATCTGCTACACACAAGATTCCATTCTTGAACTTCAGCAAAAGTTCATAAAACACCCAAATCTAAATGTGTTCAGGTGTGTCTGGCTGGCTCAGTTGGCAAAACATGCAACTCTTGATCTGAGTGTTGTGGATTTGAGCCTCACATTGGGTGTAGAGATCAATTAAAAATAAAAAATATAAATAAACAAATAAATGTATGTAAGGGGATGCCTGGGTGGCTCAGTAGATTAAGCACCCGACTCTTGATTTCAGCTTATGTCATGATCTCAGAGTCTTGGGATTGAGCCCTGCATCAGTCTCCATGCTCAGTGGGATGTCTGCTTTGGGATTCTCTCTCTCCCTCTCCCTCTCCTCTTCCTCCTGCTTATACTCTCGCTTCTCTCAAATAAATGAATCTTTTAAAAAATGTTTTAAGATTTTATTTATTTGAGAGAGAGAGAATGTACAGAGGAAAAAACAGACTCCCTGCTGAGAAGGGACCCTGACATGAGACTCGATCCCAGGACCCTGGGATCATCACCCAAGCCGAAGGCAGACACGTACCTGACTGAGCCACCCAGTGCCCCTAAAATTTTATAAAGAAATAAACATATGTGTTATAAGCATTTTTTTTCTTCCTTAGCTCTACTTGCTTAAGTTGAAAACTTAGGGGTAATTCTTTACTCCCTTCTTTCTCTCATACCCTACATCCAAGCCATCAGCAAATGCCATTAGCTTTATCTTCAAAACAGATTCATTTTCTTCCTACCTGATCCCCTTCCTCTCCCATCTACGTTATCATTATAGCCCCAGGAAGGCCACATAGATCATTATCAACAGACCCAGAACTCCATTCCTAGTCTGCCCAGAATATCTGTTCCACCACACCACACCACACTGTTCCTTTCCCATAATTGCCAGCCAAGATAAGAGCTACAAGGTTGGGGTCCTCAGGGATAATTCAGGTTTGCAGAAGTCCCTTGAAATGTGGCAGGTGCTGCAGAAAGAAATCAACATTTGTAGGCATAGACTGAGTCCAAATACCAGCTCTGCCACTTACCCATCTCATTCATTTGGGGAATATAAATAATAATAAATAATAAATAATAGTGAAAGGGAATAGAAGGGAAGGGAGAAGAAATGGGTAGGAAATATCAGAAAGGGAGACACAACATAAAGACTCCTAACTCTGGGAAACGAACTAGGGGTGGTGGAAGGGGAGGAGGGCAGGGGGTGGGGGTGAGTGGGTGATGGGCACTGAGGGAGGCACTTGGCGGGATGAGCACTGGGTGTTATTCTGTATGTTGGCAATTTGAACACCAATAAAAAATAAATATATTATTTTTAAAAAATGACAATGGGCAAGCCTCAGTCTCCCTAGCTATAAAATAGGGTTGTAATGACCTCACAGTGTCATTGAGAAGATTCAGTGGGAGCTACTGTTTATCTAGCACACAATATATGCTTGATAAACTGTGGGTTTTGTTATCTTTATCCACCAAGAATATCCAACCTTTGCTCCCCTAAACCCAAGGTGGTAAAGGGGACCTTCATACTTATCTCTCTACCTAAAATTATACAATCATGAGAGATGTGGAAGGGAGATAGGTGATAGGTTTGAGCCAGGTGCCCTGTGGAACACCCCCAGCATGACTCAAAGATGTGAGCACAGCCCTATTTCCTCATTTTTCAATACACTGGGGGAAGCTGAAGTTTCCTCTTCTGAGATGAAGGAACTTCCCCTGACCCAAATAAACAATCACTTGGACCAACAGCACCCTAGGTAGAGGGCTTAGAACAGGATGCCCACCCACTCTGCAATCTATGGGGTACATGGGGGACTGTTTTCAGTATTGGTGAGTTGGGGCAGGTGTGGAGGTGGAAGGAGGCAAACAGACACGGAAACAAGAAGTGAAGTGAAAGCTAACCTCCCCCACTGCCCTTCTGCTCAGAGCCTCCTTGCCGTAATCACCTGCTCTCACTCAATGCAAGGATTCTGCTACTCATCAAGGGTAGCTGTTGGTCAATAAATTGATCAGGTTGGAAAATGTCTACCTACCTTTGAATACAATTCAGAGATTTTCCAAAGGGATTGTTGTGTTACATTGTGTTCAACTGCAAAGTAGAACCAGCCCCATAGGGGGGGTTTTCATTGTCATAATCACTGGAGGAGCACCAATTAGTGGGTATTAGAGGCTGAAATGACGTCTCCCCTAAAATTCACATGTTGAAGTCCTAACCCCCAGTACATCACAATGTAATGTATTTTGAGGTAGAGTCTTTAAAGAGGTAATGAATAAAAATGAAGTCATTACAATGGGCCCTAATGCAATACGACCTGCGTCTTCATAAAAAGAAGAGATCAGGGGATACCTGGGTGGCTCAGTGGTTGAGCGTCTGCCTTCAGCTCAGGGTGTGATCCGGGGTCCTGAGATCAAGTCCCACATCTGGCTCCCCATGGGGAGCCTGCTTAGCCCTCTACCTTAGCCCTTAGCCCTCTTAGAGACTACCTTAGTCTCTGCTTCTCTCTGTTATCTCTCATGAATAAATAAATAAAATCTTTTTATAAAATAAAATAAAAAGAAGAGAATAGGACACAGATACACACAAGGGGAAGTCCATGTGAAGACACAGGGAGAAGAGGGTCATCTAGAAGTCAAGGAGAGACCCCTCACCAGAAACCAACTACTTTGACACTTTGATCTCTGACGTCAGCCTCCAGAACCATGAGATAACAAATTTCTCTCACTTAAGCCAGTCTATGGTGCTTTATTATGGCATCCCCAGCAAACTAACACAGTGGGCAAGTTCACGCAGTGAACATAGTTCACACAGTGAACTGACATTTTGAGTACTAACATTGCACGAGCTAATAGCCCAAGAAGGTCCACTCAGAAGTAAAATGAATTACTTCATCAAAGATCTTTACAAACCACAAACAGCCTAAAGGCACATGCAGGTAGATAGCTCCACTGCTGTCCTGAGAATCTGACCACACATTAAGTCTTGCTTTTCAGCTGGTCTGCTTTCTAGAAGTTTCACAAGTCTTGGAAGAGGCCTGATTCTGTCACCTTAGTTGGGCAAACCTCACCTGGGACATTGAGAAAATTGCCTGTCAAGAATAATTTTTCCCCACCTGCTTCCCAGAAGCTGCTCCACATCAGGCAGGCATTAAGGGAGCCCTGTCCCAGCACACCATGGTCCAGTGGAACCAGGGTATTTTCAGCTCCAGCTCAGTCATTGTCAGACCCAGAGCCCTCAGGGCCAGCACTGCTTCCTAAGAGCCACATTCAGGGACTTGGTGAGCTTCCTCAGACCCCAGAACTAGGAGACAACCTCTAAGACCCAGTACCCCTCCAGCTCACTACCTGCTACAGACTGCATTGTGTGCCCTCACTCAATTCATTTGTTAAATCCTAAGCCTCAATGTGATGGTATAAGGAGGTATTGCCTTTGGGGGGGGGGGGGGGTGATTAGGTCATGAGGATAGAATTCTTGTGCCCTTATAACAAGGACCCCAGAGAGCTCTCACCCTTTCCAGGATGAGAGAACACCACATGAAGATGGCCATCTATGAGTCAGAAAAGTGGGCCCTCACTAAACACTGTGCCTTGATCTTGGACTTCCCAGCTTCTATAACCTCAATAAATAAATCTGTTGTTTATAAGCCATCCAGCTTACAGTATTCTGGTATAGCAGCCTGAACAGACTAAGACATCATCTGATTGAACAAGCCTTCAAGTCCTCGTAGAAATGCTCTCACTTGCACCCTGGGGGACTTGCAAAATCCAAGCTCCTGGTTGCATCTTAGGTATAACCATGTCGGTCCATGGAGAGGTAGAATCTTCCGTGGAAAGGCAGGAGGTACTCATTACCCAAGAGCCAAGGGGCACTCGGTACAGACCCACACCCACCCCCAGCTGTGGGGTTCAACAGGAACATTTCCGCTCACAAATCCAATATGTGGTCTTGTCACAAGACAGATCATTCCAGGTGCCCCCTTTGTTCATGCTGGCACAGTCCTCATCATGGAGGTTGTTGGGTTCCTCTGGGTCCCAAAAGCTGGAAGGAGGAAAAGTGGACATGGGGAGGGATGAATAGGTGGAGCACAGGGCAGAGGGGAGTATTTCAGAGCATTATATGTGATACTCTGACAGTGGATACATGACATTGTACAACACTTGGAGTGGACCCCAATGTAAATTCTGGATTTGAGTTGATAATAATATATCCATGTGATTCACCAATTATGACAAATGTGCTGCACAGAATGCAAGAGGTTAATATGAGGGGAAACTGTGCAGGAGAGAAGGAATATAGGAAATATTTCTCTGTACCTTCTGTTCAAATTTTCTGTAAAGAATAGTCTATTAATTAAAGAAAGAATATGGCGGGGGAGGGGGGAGAGGAAAGGCCTTCATGGTTCAAGGCTCTCCCATCCTAATCATCTCTTCAGCTTTTCAGAATTACCTAAAGCTGCCATTCTACCCCCTTCATACCCAGTTTGTCTGCCTTAAATCAGCCCCACCTCCCCATTCACCAGGACAGTCTCCTGCTCCTGAATCCATTTCCTGCATCTGCTGTCAGTTTCTACCTCCTCTTACAAAGAATCCTTCCTTCGCCCCACCAATTCTCCCAACCTTCCAGGTACTGTAATGTCTTAGATCATATTCCCTTAAAGTGGAGACTGCTTTGGCGATTCAGGTGCATGAGATTTATTAAGGGATACTCTCAGGAGAGAAGGAGCAGAAGAAGCAGGATGGGCCAAGGGTAGGAGTTGAGCAGGGATGTGGGTTCAGCCCAATCTGATCTGACTGGGAGCTGTGGAGTATAAGCAGCACCACAGGGTTGTCTGGACTTGTGACAAAGGGTCCAGGCTTCTCTCAGCTGCTCGTTGGCTATGGGCTGACCCCACTGGCAGTGGAGAAATCTTCTAGATGGGCAGACCTCCATTCAACAGAGGAAAACTCTCTAGAGAAAGCATAACGCGAGCCTTTAGCAGCCCTAGCCCCGCTAGGGGAGGGCCACACCACGCCATCTCTATTCACAGAGCTGTGCCTTCTTCCAGGAATCTTTTTTTTTTTTTTTAGATTTTTATTAATTTATTTCAGAGGGAGAGAAAGAGAAAGAAAGAGAACAAGTGGAAGGGGCAGAGGGAGAGACAATCTCAAGCAGACTTCATGCTGAACACAGAATCCAACAGGGGGCTGGATCTCACCACCCTCATGACCTGAGCTGAAACCAAGAGTCAGACATTTAACCAACTGCGCCACCCAGGCACCCCATTCTTCCCAGAATCACTAATAAAAACTGAGATCCCCTGCCAGAACACTAATATCCCTAATATATAAAGAGCTCTTAGAAATAAATAAAAAGGGGCACTTGAGTGGCTCAGTGGTTGAGCATATGCCTTTGGCTCAAATCATAATCCCAGGATCCTGGGATCTAGTTCCACATCAGGCTCCCCACAGGGAGCTTGCTTCTCCCTCTGCCTATGTTTCTGCCTCTCTCTGTGTCTCTCATGAATAAATAAATAAAATCTTTAAAAAGAAAGAAAGAGAAAGAAAGAAAGAAAGAAAGAAAGAAAGAAAGAAAGAAAGAAAGAAAGAAAGAAAAAAGAAAGGGCAGCCCGGGTGGCTCAGCAGTTTAGCACCGCCTTCAGCCCAGGGTGTGATCCTGGATATACTGGATCAAGTCCCATGTCGGGCTCCCCGCATGGAGCCTGCTTCTCCCTCTGCCTGTGTCTCCGCTTCTCTCTCTCTCTCTCTCTCTCTCTCTCTCTCTGTCTCTAATGAATAAATAAAATCTTTAAAATAAATAAATAAACAAAGAAGAAAAAAATCCCAGTATAAAAATATACCAATGATGTGAATAAACACTTCACGGAAAAGTCACTACCTAAAGCTATTAAACATATGAGAAGATGCTCAATCTCAGTCATTATAAGAGAAATGCAAATTAATACTATATTGTGATTCCATTTTCACCTACAATTTAGCCATCAAAATTACAAAAATTGGATGAATTTTTTGTGAAGAAAACCATAGTCAAGCCAGTGAAAGAATAAATTGGTATAACCACTATGGGGGGCAATTTGTTAGCAACTACTCAAAACCCAAATACATACACTCTGAGAAAGTAACACATAACAGCTAAGAGTATAGACTTTAAAGCTAGGTTGAAAGCACATGAGAAAATGCTCCGCATGACTTGCCATCAAGGAAATACAAATCAAAACCACAGTGGGATACCACCTCACACCAGTGAGAATGGGGAAAATTAACAAGACAGGAAACAACAAATGTTGGAGAGGATGTGGAGAAAAGGGAACCCTCTTACACTGTTGGTGGGAATGTGAACTGGTGCAGCCACTCTGGAAAACTGTGTGGAGGTTCTTCAAAGAGTTAAAAATAGACCTGCCCTACGACCCAGCAATTGCACTGCTGGGGATTTACCCCAAAGATACTGATGTAGTGAAACACCGAGACACCTGCACCCCGATGTTTCTAGCAGCAATGTCCACAATAGCCAAACTGTGGAAGGAGCCTCGGTGTCCATCGAAAGATGAATGGATAAAGAAGATGTGGTCTATGTATACAATGGAATATTACTCAGCCATTAGAAATGACAAATACCCACCATTCGCTTCAACGTGGATGGAACTGGAGGGTATTATGCTGAGTGAAGTAAGTCAATCGGAGAAGGACAAACATTATATGGTCTCATTCATTTGGAGAATATAAAAAATAGTGAAAGGCTGAGAGGGGCACTTGACGGGATGAGCACTGGGTGATATGCTATATGATATGCTAAATATCACTGTCTGATATGCTATTTTGTATGTATATATAAAATAAAATAAAATAAAATAAAATAAAATAAAATAAAATAAAATAAAATAAAATAAAATAAAATAAAGGTAGGTTGGTTGGCATTGCCACCTGCTAGCTCTCTGACCCGAGGCAGGTTGGTTAACCTCTCTGTGCCTCAGCCTCCTTATCTTTGAAATGGAGATGATAGAAATAAAATAAAATAAAATGGAGATGATAATAATACTTTCCTTATAGGATTTTTTAAAAGATTAAATAAATGGGTTAATATATGTAAAGTACAGAGAGTCAGAGACAGAGACACAGAAATTCTGCTCATCCTTTTGGCAAATCAAAAGCTTCCTTTTCCTCCTGCCCTGTAGCCACCCTTCTTTTCTCCAACTCCTCACCCCACCCCAAACCATTGACCTGTGGACATGTTGTATTTGATCAGTTGTGCTAAAAGGAGATATTACAATGGAGGAACATTTCAAAGGTACAAAGACCAGAAGCCCTGTAGGCAAAACAAAATTAAAAAATGACCTTGGGCCTCCTCTTTCCTGCCTGACCTGGGATTCTAGAGAATCTTCTAGCTTGGACTGTACAAAGACCCACAGGGAGCAGAGGCGCCAAGAGCCCTCAATACTTGCCTCAGAGTGACAGGTGACCCATCCAGCCACTTCCAGTTCCCTTCATGGTCCCTGTCATTCAGCCCCAGCCAGTACACCCGTGGAGAGCCATGAGCCTTGGCCACAAAATTCTGCAAGTACAAACTCCACTCAGCCACCAGTTCGACTACATCAAATATAAATGGTCTAAAAACAGCAATTCAGAGCCAGAACTTGTCAGATTGAATTTAAAAACCAAGACCCAACTATATGCTGTCTACAAAAAAAAAAAAAAACAAAAAACCACTGAAAATAATGACACGGAGAGACTAATGTAAAAAGATGGGGAAAAATAAACCATGGCAAACATCTGGGCTCAAATCCCAGCTCTGTACTGTGCCTCAGTTTCTTCATCTGTGAAGTAAAAACCATGGACAAATGGTTTTACTATCTAGCTGTGGTAGCATCAAATCATTGCAGTTGCTTACAAAATGCCAATTCTGCTCCACAGGTAGGACTATTTTCCTACCGCCCAAAAGCATAGGAGGACTCGCCTTGTGAGCACAAGTAAGTGGAAGCTTTCAGAGTTGCCTTTCACCATCGAGCGACGGGGACTGTCTGTTACTTCAGCATAACATAACCTCTCCTGACTCACACACTAATTTACAGGGTTATTGTGAGGATTATGTTCATGTAAGATGTAACATGTTTGGAGTGCAGCCTGGAGAATAGAAAGTGCCATGGTTTTATCTCCAGGTTAGAGAAAAAACAGAAACTCGGGATAAGAAACACAATCAGGATTTGAACTCAAGTAGAGCCTGTCTTCTTAACCTTGCTATTAAAAGTCTTAGTGGCTCAAAGGCAATTCCAATTTCTCTCCATGCAGACCAGGGAAGGCTATGTGAATCCCACTGGTTCTCAAGGGCTCGGAAGGGACAGATCACCTGTTCAGCAAAGCTACTGATGATGACCAAGTGAGAGTAATTCTCCTGGCAGAACTTCCGGGCTTCATCCCAGGACTTGGTGCTTGGGGAGAAGTAGTAACACTTGCCCTCAAAGGGAAGCCAACCCTCCGGGCAGGTGACCCTGGTACACTCTGGGGACAGAAGAGGATGCTGTCAGAATGGCCCGCAGAGTCAGAGTCATGTACATAATGTGCCATATACAGTTGTGCAGGCTGTGCACTGCTCAGCTCCAGGGGCAACATTCAGATAGACTGCACTGAGAATTGCCCCCATGGATTTGTGCAGTGTGCCAGCTCTGTCATGCCCCCCATCTCAGGGTCGTTCACCAAGCCCCACTCACCTAATAAGCCCCGAAGTTCTCCTAGGGACTTGTTGGTGTTAGTTCTTACATGGTCAATGTCCTTCTTCAGGCCAGCTAGTCCTGCCATGCCAGTCACTGTCAGCAGAGATGGGCTGGAAGGTTAGAAACCCAAACCTTCATCTACTCACCCATCCACCATGGACTGCAAACACACCAGACAGAAGTAAGATCTGTGCCAATCCCACCCCTCACCCTCTTTCTAGTGGGTGGTAGTAGAACTCAAAATGACACACACAGTGCCTATAGGGTCCTAGAGTGGTTCAGAGGGACTGATGGCCTTGAGGAAGAGTGGAGATGGTGGACTTCCTGGAGGAAGTGGATCTTGTTTTTCTTTAATTTTTATTTATTTGTTCGTGAGAGACAGAGAGAGAGAGAGACAGAGAGAGGCAGAGGGAGAAACAGGCTCCATGCAGGGAGCCCGATGTGGGACTGGAGCCCAATGTGGGACTCAATCCCAGGTCTCCAGGATCATGAGCTGGGCAGAAGGCAGATGCTAAACCGCTGAGCCACCCAGGGATTCCCAGGAGGTGGGTTTTGAAGGAAGATGGTGACTCAGTATCTGTGAAAGGGAGAGGGAGACTCCACAGGCAGGGGTCACCTTGAAAGCCAAAGTGCACGGGCAAGTGTGCTGGAGAAGGCTATAGTGGTAGAGGTCAAGGCAAACCTTACAGGAGCTAAAGTTCAAAGTAGGATGAGGTCCGATGTCCAGGGCCTTGAATGCTAAGCCAAGAGTTCCGTGTTGGACTCTGGGCAGTGAGAAGCCATCAGTGGGTTTTAAGCAGAAGAGTGGCTTGATCTGAGATGCGCACAGAAGGCATGCCCATAGGATGGAACAATTTTCAGACTTCAACAATCATGGTGAAGGCCATGCCAGCCCAGAAGACTTCTCTACAACTAATGTGTATATTCCCACTACTCCTACACAAACTTGCCTTCTTCCAGCCTGACACCCTTCTCTCTTACCCACTGCCATTCCCAATCCATCTCCAGGGCCAATCAGTTTTACCACCTAAACCTTTCTGCTCCACCCATTTCTCTCCATCCTCATGGCCACAACTCTCAGCCACCATCACCTCCTACCTGTCCAACTGCACCACCCTCCTCCCTTGTACTTATGATGCTACCTCCTACCACAGGGCCTTTGCATATACCTGAAACCCTCAACGTCTCACGTGGTTTATTTTTTTCTCTTCCTTCACTCAGCGGTAGCATCCATTCTCTAGGGAAGCCCTGTATGACCCTCCCAAAGATAAGGTCAAGATCCCTATGAGATTTTTTTCGTAGAATCATCTACCTTTAGACTATTCATTGAGATTTGAAACTTTATATTCATTTGAGTGATAATTTGGTAAATGATTCTCAATACCTGTGCTGTCCAACAGAAATAAAATCTAAACCACATACACAATTTTAAATGTTCCAATGGCCACATATTCTAAGAGTCAAAAGAAGTGGGCAAAATTAATTTGAATATTATTTATTTATTCCAATCTATCCAAAGTATGATTTCAATGAGTAATCAATACTAAAGGTTATTATTATTAATATTGTTGAGGTATTTTGCATTCTTTTTTTGTAGCAAGTCTTTAACTTTGGTGTGTACTTTACAATTACTGTACATCTCAGTTCGGAATGACTACACTGCAAGTGCTCAATAGCCAGTGACTCATGGCCACCATATTGGACAGTAGAGGTCTAGACACACACACACATATGCACACACTCCACAGGAACAGGAACTATACCTGATATGTTTACTATCTTACCCATGTCCTGATACCTAGCACAAAGCTTGGCAACGATGGAATTGGAAATGGTCTTGGAGTTGGGTTTGAGGGGTCATGTTGGGTGTTCAATACACATGGCATGAAGGGTCAGTTGAAAGCACTCACCATTCTCTTGCCACGCCATCTGCTGAAAGGTCAATATCCTCAGCTCTTCCACCACCTCCTGGTCTATAAGGAAGAATCCATCTTGAGCCCAAGTCCTCTCATGCCCCATGATCAATCTCTCCCCATACCCCATCCTCTTTCTACTCACACTTAATCAGGGTCACAGCCAGACCAGTGCAACCCAGGAGCAGCGACACCACCACCAGCAGACACAGGTACACCACCAGTCTCTCCTCCTGGTAGCACCCAGGACACCTGGACTTCTGACTGAGCTGGGACGCTGGAATTGTTGGGGAATGAGGGTGGGGACAAAGAAACCAGTATTGGTGCTTCAGAGAATGAGAAAGAGACACTTGACCCTCTCTCCAAAAACAGAGGGACAGACATATATGGCCATGACTGTATCACCAGATGGGGTCAGCAAGAGAGTGTCAGGAGAAAAGAACCCTGAAGAGGTCCACAAGAGTACATACTGTGCTTCAGGGCCACCCCTCCCCAAATATAGCCCCCTCCCCATTTCCAAATGAAGCCACACCTCCATTCCCATCTCCACTTACAAATCCAACACCATCACCATAACCTAACACAACTACGCCCTAACCTAGAACACTGGAGAGAACTTACTGTGTGCCAAGCATCCTGTCACATCCTTATTATCTTATTGGATCCTTACCCTTATGACACAGATGTAACTATAATTCCCAGTTTGCAAATAAGTAAACTGAGGACCTCTCCAAGTCCAGTGCTGCTCCTAACATTTATGATACATGATCTAGACTCTCCAGCAGCCCCTGCCCAAGCTGCTCCCCATTCTAGGACCTTTGCATTGGGGACAGAGAATGTTTCCCATACCTCCTGGAAGTAGGAAGTGAGGCCTGAAGGGTATCAGGCAGTTACCCTGGGTCCCTCAGGATCTGGTCTAGATCAGAGAGGAGAAGCTTCCAAAGGAGACATTTCTCTGCTCCAAGGTCTCCTTCTGGGACTCTAGGTCTGAATCTAGCATACTTGCGACCATGAAAGAGAAGACAGAGGTACACCTGGAGGGCATGAGGACTTACTAGCTAGGGATGGCTGGAACGGAGGATGTGCCAGATTGACATCTGGGAGGAAGGGAGAGAAAGTTTATTCAAAAATTGTAGAAAGACTGTCTTCCAAGATCAATATCTCCCCCATCCCATCTGATTTGTTCTCTGGTCAGAACTGGGGAACTAGAGGGAGGACTTCCAGATGTCCCCTCCCAGGCTTCTTAAAGTGTTTTCCCACTGCTCACCCAGTTGAGGAGATGTGCGAGTGACAGGGGTGATGTCCAGGCCTAAGAGGTCAGAAAGACAATGGTTATGCAGACCAGGGCTTCATCCAGGTAAACCTAAAGGCCCCAGCCCTAGATTCTCACCTTTGATCTTTGGGGACTTGTAGGGAAGTGGGGGGTTCTCTGTTTTCTTTCCTGGGGGGGGAGGAGGGGGAAGAATTGTTGCTCAGGCCCAGAGCAGGATAAGCCAGCACTGGGTCTCCTGTACCCCCAGCCCCAGCTCACCTGCCCTCGGAGGCCTAGGTGGAGCCATTGAATCTGTGAAAGAGAAGGTCAGAATTAGAACTGGTCTGAGGGTCGGAATAAGATCAGAGGCAGTAATGGAACCAGGACTAAGACTAAAATGGAGGGCTAGGGATAGGGTTGAACATGAGAATTGAATTGGGGTCAGGGATGGGGACAGGATTAAGAAAGAGCGACCAATCATCCTGGATCACCCAGGGCTTGCCCAGTTTTAAAACTGGAAGTGACAGGCACTGAGGGGGGCACTTGATGGGATGAGCACTGGGTGTTATGCTATATGTTGGCAAATTGAACTCCAATAAAAAAAGAAAAGAAAAAAAATAAAACTGGAAGTCTCACATGCCAGGAAATCACTCAGTCCTGGGCAAACTAGGACAGCTGTTAACCCTAAGTTAAAGACACAAGTGAGTCTGGGCTAGAGTTGGAGTCAATGCTATGGTTGGATGAGGATGGGATTGAAGATGGGTTGGGCACAGTGATGGACATGGGAGTAGGATTGTGATTTCGGATGTGGTGGAGATAAAAATTGGGACTGGAGCTGCACTGGGGTATGAGGGGAAAGTCACAGTTAGGTTTTAGTTGTGTTGAAGTAAAATGATGACTTTGGATTTGGAAATAAAGATAGGGGTGGAGACTGGGCTGCAATTGGAGATGGGGAGGAGGCTAACTTTGGGGAAGGGGTGGCACTGATGATCAGTTGGTGGGGTCCCTCTTGGTGGTAGGTTTGAGGATTGTATTGGGACCAAGTGAGAGCCGGGAGACAAACAGCTGAGCCCAGTTCACCTCCTACCTCATTCTGGCCCCACAGTGCCCAGGGACCTCCCAGGTCAGTCTCATTCCTGATTAAGAAGTGATGGATGTGGGGATCCCTGGATGGCTCAGCGGTTTAGCCCCACCTTCAGCCCAGGGCGTGATCCTGGAGACCCAGGATCGAGTCCCACATCAGGCTCCCTGCATGGAGCCTGCTTCTCCCTCTGCCTCTCTCTGTGTCTCTCATGAATAAATAAATAAAATCTTAAAAAAAGAAAAAAAGAAGTGGTGGATCCAGCACCGCACCCCTCATGGAATGGCCACTGTCCAAGGCTACCAACACAACACAGGCAACACTCAGGGGCCCTGATGGGAGTTGGCTCAGGGAAATCTCAAAGCATTAAGTCTTTTTTTAAAACCTTCACTTTTATATCCACTTATCAGACTCTCGTTGAGCCCTGAGCCAGGCATGGAGCACCCAGGTCTAAAAGTCAATCTGGGCCCAGAGTGTGAATGCAAGGACGTTGGGGAGCCACTGGTGCACTCACAGTTTTATGAAACACCAGCTTTCATGTCTCAGGACCTTTGCATCCTCCACTTCTCTACTGGGCTTCTCTTCCTAACAAACTCCAACTTATCCCTTAAATCCCACTCCAATACCCCCTCCTCTGACCCCAATACTCCAATACTCCTACCACCTAATTCCCCTCAAGATTTCCTTATTCTCTTGATCGCTCCCTCCTCGGACCTGCTCACCTGAGGCTGTGCCCAGAACTGCCTCTCCCATCAGAGAGATACTCCCACCAACATGGTACCTGGCACAAGCTGGGTACACAGGAGGCTGACTCTGTGTCTCTCATGCCCAGGTAATGTCCCTTGGGGACCCTGCTTTCCCCAGGCCACAGGCCACACATCCCTTCTCCTGGCTTCTGAGAAGTCCTCTTACCTGGCTTGGGAGGAAGGTCCTTATAGGGTGGTGCCATGTTTTCATAATCATCACCATCATCATTGTCCTCCTCTCTGGTCCCTTCCAGAGGAAAGGCAAATGAGAGCCCAGCCCATTCCCTCCTCTGTCCCTCAGGCCCCAGGTTCCAGCCACAGAGTGGGGATACTGTAATCTGGGTCCCGATCATCCCTGGCCCCCAGCTCAAGACTAGCCAGACCATACCTTGCAGGTCCTGGCACCCAGAGTTGGTGTACATGTACATGGCTGCAGCTAACACAGGATCCTGAGAAGGGAGAACCAGAGCTTGGCAGCTTCTACCTCCTAAGCCTCCAGCTCAGGTGCCTGAGGCTTCTCTCAGTTCCCTTTTTCGTCAAAAGTCAAGTACATGCAAATCCACTTTGAGGGGAACCACCCAAACCATACACACACACACACACACACACCTTTCTTCCAGTTTGGATTCATACACAGAAGTGACAATGACAGTAACCCCTGCATTCTATCAGGCCCCAGGTGGAAAAGATGGATAAGCTCCTTCCTTCATGGAAATTTCCATCAATACAGGACAGACACTGAACTAGTATAAATATAGAAATAAACAATATGGTTTGGGTTTTTATCATATTTCCAATAGTCACTAAGCATTATTTAAAACACAGTAAGATAGGAGCACCTGGGTGGCTCAGTTTGTTGAGCACCTGAATTCAGTTCAGGTCATGATCCCAGGGTCCTGGAATAGAGTCCCATATCAGGATCCCTGCTGAGTAGGGAGCCTTCTTCTCTCTCTCCCTCTGCTGTTGCCTTGCCTGTGCTCTCTCGCTCTCTCTGACAAATAAAATCTTTGTAAAAAGTAAAAAACAATAAACTAAAACAGAGTAATGGGAGAGGTTGGGGCTAATGTAGAGAGATAAAGAGGGAGGGCCTCCTGGAAGTGACATTTGCAACAAAATGTTAAAGTGATAGGTGCTAAGTGCTCTCTCCTTCCACAGTGAAGTGCTGGGACACTGGTTCAGTTATCCCTGGCTGAATAATGATAGCAAGCTCTTATTATCTCGAAGTCTCTCTGGCTCTGAGTTCAAGAGCAGCTTAGCTGGGTAGTTCTGCCTCAGGACCTCTCATATGCACTCAAGAGGCTCCCTGGGGCTGCAGTCTCTGACGGCTGGGCTGAGGCTGGAGGATCTGCTTCCAAGATGAAGCGCTCTCTCCGAGGGCTGATCAAGTGTCCCTCAATGTGGCAGAGGCCAAGGTGGAAGCCTCTGCACCTTTTATGATTTTGCCATGCAAGTCACAAACTATGATCCTTTTTTCACATGAATCAGCTCAGTCATGGAAGGAGGGGACAACTCGAGGATGTGAACAAGAGGATATAAGGGTCATTGGGGGCTGGTCACCACAGTCATATACACAGAACTTGCAAAGGAAGGTTTTTCGTGTGAGCTTGACATGGACTGGAAGCTATTTAAAAAGTGAAAATTAAAGACAGAAGTCTGTCCACCCCACAGGTAAAGCAAGGGATGAGGATCTGACTCGTAACCAAAACAGCAAGAAGCAAAAGCATGGATTTAGGGGAAGGGGCTGCAGGAGGAGTGGTTGCATGTTTCCATTCAGCACAGATGTGGGAGTTTCCTGTGAGCCAAGTGAAGGCGGTAAAACAACCAGGCTGGAGCCATTTGGAGAACTCATTTGGAGGGCAGCCTGCCTGTGTTTCCCCATAGGACCACCATCAGCCTTTGGGGTCAATGGCCTCAGAATCATCCATGACTCCTCTCTTCTCTCATTCCATGACTCTAGCAAATTGAATTTTCAAAAGATGACAGCAACAGTATCTCTTTCTGCCACGTGTTCTTATGTGATGTGACCTTCCCATTCCATCAAAAAGTAGAGTCTGGGGGCTTCCCTGGTGGCTCAGTCGGTTGAACATCCCCAACTCTTGATCTCAGCTCCAATCTCGATCTCAGAATTTTGAGTTCAGGCCCACGTTGGGCTCCATGCTGGGTGTAGATCCTACTTAAAAAATCTTTTTTTTGGGATCCCTGGGTGGCGCAGCGGTTTGGCGCCTGCCTTTGGCCCAGGGCGCGATTCTGGAGACCCGCGATCGAATCCCACGTCGGGCTCCCGGTGCATGGAGCCTGCTTCTCCCTCTGCCTGTGTCTCTGCCTCTCTCTCTCTCTCTCTCTCTCTCTGTGACTATCATAAATAAATAAAAAAATTATTAAAAAAAATCTTTTTTTTATTTTTTATTTTTTAAAAGATTTATTTATTTATTTATGATAGACAGAGAGAGAGAGACAGAGACACAGGAGGAGGGAGAAGCAGGCTCCATGCCAGGAGCCCGACATGGGACTCGATCCCAGGACTCCAGGATCGCGCCCTGGGCCAAAGGCAGGTGCTAAACTGCTGAGCCACCCAGGGATCCCCCAAAATATTTTTTTAAATAAAAACAAGTAGAATCCAATTCTCCTTCCCTTGAATCTGGGATGATGTTAGTGATTCCCTTATAACCAAAAGAATGTGTCAGATATGATAGTGGTCGTGCAGCTTCCACCTGGTTCAGTCAGAACACTTGCTCCCTGCCTTCATGTTGTGAGGAAACCCCAGCCACATGGAGGTGACCCACTCAACAGTCCCAGCTCAGGCTAGACTTCAAGTCATCCCAACCCAGGTGCTAGACATATGCATGAAGGCACCTCCTGATGTTTCTAGCCCTCAGAATAGTAGAGGCACATCTAGCCTGCTGAGTCTTCCCATCTCAGACCCCAGACATCATGGAACAGAAACCAGGTGTCCCTACCAGACCTTGTCCCAGGGAATCTGTGAGCATACTGAAGTGACTTTTTTTTTGCTATTAAGTTTGGGGTGGTTTATTCAATACCGTAGAGATTGGAAATCTGGCAAACCTGTTAGAAATTCTGGTCAGCTCTGCTTTCATGATATACCCAACATCTGAGCTGAGCTCACCTCCCAGTCTGACCATCAGCAGCTTTCACCAGGATTACAGTAATAGCCTCCTCCTGGTCTGCCTGCTTCTGCCCTTGCCCTCATATCGTGGAACCCATAGAAGCAGAGAGGTGGTCGCCAGGGGCTGGGGGAGGAGAAACTTGGGTAGATATGTACAATGTTTTAGTTATGTAAGATGAATAAGTTCTGGAGGCTTGATGTACAACAATGTGACTATAGTTGACAGTATTATAGTGTGTACTTGAAATTTGCTATAAGGGTAGATCTTGGGTCCTCTCCACACAAGAAAGAAAGAAAAGAAAGAAAAGAAAAGAAAAGAAAAGAAAAGAAAAGAAAAGAAAAGAAAAGGAAAGGAAAGGAAAGGAAAGGAAAGGAAAGGAAAGGAAAGGAAAAGAGAAAGAAAGAAAGAAAGAAAGAAAGAAAGAAAGAAAGAAAGAAAGAAAGAAAGAAAGAAAGAAAGAAAGAAAGAAAAAAAGAAAGAAAGAAAGAAAGAAAGAAAAAAGAAAGAGAAAGAAAGAAAGGAAGGAAGGAAGGAAGGAAAGAAAGAAAGAAAGAAAGAAAGAAAGAAAGAAAGAAAGAAAGAAAGAAAGAAAGAAAGAAAAAGACAGTCACCTGAGTGGCTCAGTGGTTGAATGTCTGCCGCCTTTGGCTCAGGGCGTGATCCTGGGGTCCTGGGATCGAGTCCCACGTTGGGCTCCCTGCATGGAGCCTGCTTCTCCCTCTACCTATGTCTCTGCCTCTTTCTGTATGTCTCTCATGAGTAAATAAATAAAATCTTTATTTTTTAATAAAATCTTTAAAAAAAAAGAAAAAAGGAAGTGGTAACTATCAGGTGATAGATATATTGATTGGCTCAGTTGTGGTGAATATTTCACAATGTCCATGTATATCAGATCATCAGTCTGTACATCTGAAATATGCATGTAATATCTAATTTATCTTGGGGGTATAAAAGAAGTCCGAAGTCAAGGTGTTGGCACAAGCACGCTCTTTCCAGAAGCTCTAGGGGAGAATCCTTTCTTGCCTCTTCCCCAGGCTCCTGGTTATTCCCTGGCTGGGGCCACGTCCCTCTGATGTCTGCCTCTGTGGCCACCCCACCTTTCCCTGTGTATGTCTGGGTCTCAAGCCTTTCTTCTTTCTCTGAAGCTTTATACCATTTCTGGTTGCTTCGAAGATGCAGGAAGTGGCCATGAGTCAAGGAATGCAGCTCTAGAAGCTTGAAAGGGCAAGAAGACGGATTCTCCCACTAGATCCTCTGGGGGAATGTGGCCCTGATGATGGCCAGTTTGGGCCCCATCAAACAATTTGAACTTCTGACCTCAAGAATGATAAAAGAGTCTGTTACTATTGTGTTAAGCCACTAAATTTGTGGTGATTTGTGACAGTAACCACAGGAAACGATTCCATACCGTGAGGGGCAAGACCCCAATTCTCCCTCTAAGGGGGCTTTCCTGCTAAAAGTAAAAGGAATCGCAATTCAAATTGGGCCTGAGAAACAAGGAAATCCCGCCAGGCCTGTATACACGTTAAAATATTAGGCTGGGCTGCTGTAACAAGTTTAGAATAAGAGCAGCCTAAAATAGAATTTCTTGCCTCACAGATCAATATAAGCAACCCACAGTCTCCACAAGTGGAAAATCTTTGTAAGCACATGGGGAAGGAGTGTGGTATGAGGTAGCCGACCAGCCTCCCTCTCCAGAGAAAACTCACCCCAGGGGCTGGGCTTTCCCCTGATAACACCGCATGATATAATGTGCAGAGCCTCCGCAGCCCACCTGACGGGTAGGTGCAGCCATTCCCATTCCACACGTGGAGAAACGGAGACATCTGAGAAAGACGCATCCTGTCTGCTGAGCACACACACAGGACCATCAGGCTCCAGATGGATAAGTGGGGTCAGAGGGGAGGGAGAGGACGGAGGTGGGGTTACACCAGCCAAGTGCATGGATGATGGCATCTCTGCCCAGCAAGGCTGCCCCTTGAGGTGAGTGGGCCTAGGGTAAGGAAGTGCAATGATGGCCAGATAGTCTCACTGTGAGGGGGTGATGGCCACAGCCAAGGCCATCCTTCAGGACCTGCCACATAGTAGGTGCTCAGGAACAGGAACTATAGTAGAGCAATTCAGTCCCATCAACTAGGTATCACATAAGGCTGACCCAGCTCTGACCCCAGCTCTGCCCCATTCTTGCTGTGTGACCACAGGGGAGTAGAATAACATCTCTGAGCAAAGGCCTTTTGATACGTCCAATGGGGAATGGGGATTCAGTTGTTCATTCACCCATTCAACAGACAGGTACCGATAACCTGCTATGTGTTCTAGGTACCAGGGATATATTGCTGAACAACAACACCAGCAAAAAAATCCCTTGCATAAAAAGGAAGATCACAGAGTGGAAATCTTACCAAGCATGTCCTCAGACTAGAACCGAATTAAATTAGAAATCACAAAAAAAAAAAAAAAAAAAAAAAAAATTAGAAATCACAGAATGATATCTGGAAAATCCACAGGTATTTGAAAATTAAATCACACCCACAGGTCAAAGTGGAAGTCAAAAATCAAAAATATTTTCACCAGTAAAAAAATTTTTTTAAATATAAATATTTTTTCAACTGGGGGCACGTGGGTGGCTCAGTCAGTTAAGCGTCTGACTCTTGATTTTGGCTCAGGTCAGGATCTTGCCTTGCACTGGGCTCTTCACTGGGCGTGGAGCCTGCTTAAGATTCTCTCTCTCCCTCCTCCCCCCCCCCCGCCCCTACTTGCCCCCCTCCCCCACCACCACCCCCCCCCCCCCCGCTGGCTCGCGTGGATGCTCTTGTTTTCTCTCTCTAAAAAGAATGTAAATTTTTTAATTGAATGAAAGTGAAAGTGCACTATATGAAAACATGGCATGCAGCCAAAGCAGAGTTAAGGAGGAGACATAGGACACTTAAGTGCTTATGTTTAAGCAGGTGATCGAGTATATTCAAAAGCTACCAAGAGTCTTAGAAGCATCTTTTTTTTTTCAATATTTTATTTATTTATTCATGAGAGAAACAGAGAGAGAGGCAGAGATATAGGCAGAGGGAGAAGCAGGCTCCCTGCAGGGAGCCCGATGTGGGACTCGATCCCAAGACCCCAGGATCACGCCCGAGCTGAAGCCAAGTGCCCAACTGCTGAGCCATCCAGGCATCCCAGAAGCATCTCTTTTCACATGTGTTTCTAGACGATTCTCTACATTCATTACAGAATTGTCTACACATCCATTCACAAACACAGTTCACAGCTAGTCGAATAGGGAACACTCATAAAAACATGTCTTTTCCCATGTGTCGTACACCTCTCCATGAATTATAAAATGGTCAGCACATGCATTGGCTCATGTGATGCTCCTTCTGTGTTCCCTGAACAATTAATGCTTTCAGAGGCACCTTTATTTTTTTTATTTTATTATTATTATTATTTTATTCATGAGAGACACACACAGAGAGAGAGGCAGAGACACAGGCAGAGGGAGAAGCAGGCTCCATGCAGGGAGCCCGACGTGGGACTCGATCCCGAGACTCCAGCGCCATACCCTGGGCTGAAGGCAGGCACGAAACCGCTGAGCCATCCAGGGATCCCCAGAGGCACCTTTATTATGTTCTCAGAGGCTCCCTATGTCCGTTACAGAATGTACACCCAACTCATGCCCTGAAATAATTTTGCTTTCAGAGACTAGATCTTAAAAATTCTTGGGCACCTGGGTGGCTCGCATGGTTGAGCATCTGCCTTTGGCTCAGATCGTGATCTCAGGGTCCTGGGATTGAGCCCCGCATTGGGCGGCCGGCTCAGCAGAGAGTCTGTTCCTCCCTCTCCTTCTGCCTCTCCCCCCTCCCACGTGTGCTGTCTCTCTCTCTCTCTCAAATGAAATAAATAAAAACCTTCAAAAAAATTCTCATCACAAGAACAAAAACTGTAACTCTGCATGGATGTTAACTAGACTTATTGTGGTGATCATTTTGCAGTATAAATATGTGTGGAATCATTATGTTGTACACCTGAAACTAATATAATGTCATATGTCATTTATATCTCGATTTTTAAAAAGAAGAAAATGGTGGTTGGGAACAGCCTGACAATTGAAATAGACTGAAGGAGGTGGAGGCAGGTCATGGATAATATCTGCACATCTGGAGGAAGAGTGTTCTTGGCTGTGCAAAGGCCCTGAGGACAGCAAACTCCCGGTGTGTTCAAAAAATAGGAAATGTCTCCTTCTCCATGAGACTTTCTAAAACAACCCACCCTTCTCCATATACTCCATTTGTTATAATTCTCCTTAATAGTTACCACCATCTGGGATCCCTGGGTGGCGCAGCGGTTTGGCGCCTGCCTTCGGCCTAGGGCGCGATCCTGGAGACCCGGGATCGAATCCCACATCGGGCTCCCAGTGCATGGAGCCTGCTTCTCCCTCTGCCTGTTTCTCTGCCTCTCTCTCTCTCTCTCTCTCTCTCTCTCTGTGACTATCATAAATAAATAAAAATTTAAAAAAAAAATAGTTACCACCATCTGACATTCCATATATCTCACTTCTTTATATTCTCCATTGCCTGCCCGTTAGCAGCTCAGCTCCACTACCTGGCACACAGTAGTTGTCCAGTGGGTGTTTGTTGAATGAATGTGTGACTGACTGGCCTGCCAAGCCCTGAATAAGGCCACCCCAAGGCAAAGCCCCTCCAGGCTCACTCAACCCTCCAACACCAACCAACCAACCTCAAAGCAGGCAGCTGCATCCCACGACAGCTCACGAGCTAGACTAGAGACACCGACTTGTCTGCCCCATAGGCAGATTAAGGCCTTCCCCAGGGACTTTCTAGGCCACACTGCCCTTGTTTTTTCTCCTCCCTCTGAACTGAAGTACCCAGGGCTTCCAATCTCCCATCCAGCAGACCATGGCAAGGTGCAGATGCCACACAGAATTTCCTTCTCCGCCCCCAGGCCTACTCGGGCCTCTGAGGCTTTTCTGCTCACAAAATGTTAACAAAGCACCTGCCTGGGGACAGGCCAGATGGGGCCAGAGAGGACCGTGAGGGAGGGAGGAAGGAGGGATGGGTAAGCTGTGAGCAGTGAACCAGGGCATGTGGCGGGTGTGGGCAGGGGACACCGGAAAGCCTCCTTGTCAAATGATTGGTAGAGAAAAAACAGGAAGGTTGTGTGGCACTGGTGACCAAGGCCCAGCCTCTTCCTTCCCACCCCGGCACGGGCTGCCTAAAACCATCCTCACCCGGCACACTTGATGGGATGAGCACTGGGTGTTATTCTATATGTTGACAAATTGAACACCAATAAAAAATAAATTTATAAAAAAATAAAAATAAAAATATAAAATATAAAAATAATAAAAATAAAAATAAATAATAAAACCACCCTCACCCTAATATCATCTCCTCCAGGTCCCAACTCTTGAGTATGGACCGGCCAGATGGAGACAAGAGTCCAGGGACCTCAGGACAAAATGAGCCACCTCCCCCGATCCACCCAGAATCATCCTCAGCTTGGACCCCTTCAGCCTCTACTAAAATGACTGGTCCCAGGAGTCCCGTGTTGTCTCTGGTTGCCCTTTGTTAACCCGAAAAATAAAACAGCCAGTTATCATTCTACCAAGAAACTGAGTGTGTTTGGGGATAGCAAAGAATTGCAATCCAGGACTAGCGGGCTGTGGCCCAACCATAAGCAAGTCCAGAGAACCAAGTTTCCTTTATAAAGGAAAGAGGGGGAGTCCTTGGGAGAGGGGTTGTTATAGACAAAAGAGTCCACTTGGAAGGAAGTGGGAGTTCAAAGTGTAGTGGCTTCTCAGTGGCTGAGTCGTGAGGCCACTGGGCCTGGGCCATTGGCTGGGCCATTGCCTCCAAGGAAAAATCTTTCATCCTCCTGCTGGGGTGGTGAAGTCCAGGGGCCCCCTAGACAGGAATGCAAGGTTCCTCTTTCCCTGCAGGATCTGCAATGGACAAAAGGATGCTAGGGCATGAGTGCTACCCCTTCTGGCCTCCCTTTCTCTCTTTTCCTTTTTTAAAAGGTTTTTTTTTTTTCTTTTTTTTACTTCCAGTTACTTTTTTGTTTTTTTAAGATTTTATTTATTTATTCATGAGAGACACACAGAGAGAGGCAGAGACACAGGCAGAAGGAGAAGCAGGCTCCATGCAGGGAGCCCGATGTGGGACTCGATCCTGGGACTCGAAGATCACGACATGGGCCGAAGGCAGGTGCTAAACGGCTGAGCACCCACGCATCCCTACTTCCAGTTAACACAGAGTGTAATCGTAGTTTCAGGTGTACAATATACTAATTCAACACTTTCTTTAAAAACCCAGTGCTCATCACAAGTACACTTGTTTTTTTTTTAATCCAATTTGCCAGCGTATAGTATAACACCCAGTGCTCAACCCATCACGTGCCCTCCTTAATGCCCATCACCCAGTCACCCCATCCTCTGACCCCCCTCCCCTTCTGCAACCCTTTGTTTATTCCCCAGGGTCTCTCATGGTTTGTCTTCCCGTCAGTTTTTCACCACTTGGTTTCCCCCCCTTCCTTTATGACCCTTTCACTATTTCTTATATTCTACATATGAGTGAAACCATATGATAATTATCTCTCTCCAATTGACTTATTCACTCAGCATAATACCCTCCAGTTCCATCCATGTCGATGTAAATAGGTATTCATCCTTCCTGATGGCTGAGTAATATTCCAGTGTATATATACACCACCTCTTCTTTATCCATTCATCTGTCGAAGGACATAGTGGCTCCTTCCACACTTTGGCTTTTATGGACATTGCTGCTGTGAACATTGGGGTGCAGTAAATGAGGTTTCCTTATTCAGCCTCATACCTTCTAGTGAGAGACCAGCTAGACAAGAGTAACAATAACCAGCGTGTATTGGGCCCCTACCATATGCCAGGCAGTAAGCACTTTTCATGCAACCACCTCACTGACTCCTCCAAGCCACTCTATTCATTTATTCATTTGTTGATTTGATAAGTACTTACAAAGCACTTACTGTGTGCCAAGGCGCAGGAATACAGAAGCAAAGAAGACAAAATTCCCCGCTCCATGGAGCTGACATTCAAGAGAGACTAACAATAAACGAGATAAGTCAAAGGGATCTCAGGTTAAATGACACTAGTATTACTGATCCCATTTTACAGATGAGTACAACTGAGTTTCTGAGAAGGGGAAGTCACTTCCCAAGGTCGTACAGAGACAGTGAGCTGGGATAGTAATCTGCGGCCCTGGGCCTCCTCCCAACTCTGACCTCTGCAGCTGAAGCACACAGAAACAGAGGGGGAAGAAAGACATCCAGAACAAGGCAAGGCTGCCTGGTACAGCTGCGCAGACCATGCACTGCACAATTCCAGGAGTGCCATTCAGAAAGACTACAATGTGAATGCTGCCCCCTGGAGTCAGAAGGAGCACTTAATAATATCCAGGTCTCTGTGTCAGCACATGAAAACCTAGCTCAGCAATTCTCCCAAGGGTGGTCCCCAGACCAGCAACACGACCATCACCTGGAAACTTGTTAGAAATGCAGATTTGGGGGCCCTACCCTATACCACCTGAGTCAGACACTTTCAGGCTGGGTCCAGCTTTTAGTCCATATGAACTGGGGACCCAGGGGAGGGTTTCAGCCAAGGAATGATCTAATTCCCTTTCTGACAGGTGCACTCAACTGAAGGGGTGGGCTCTTGGTGCACCTTTCTGACAGGTGCACCCAAGAGAGCCCACTGAATGGCTTTTGTGTTCCCGTGCAGGTTTCCAAAGAGTAACAAATTAGCACAGCATTTGTTACCGCTGAACCTTGAGTCCAAGGAGTATCTGGCAGCACTAAACAATGTACGATACTCTTAAATTTGCATATATGTAAGCCCCAATGTAACAAGTGTGAAACGTAATACCGATTCTCACAGTGGCAATTAGAGGGATAGCAGAATAGAATCTTATTTTAGTTTTACAAAAGTACTCAATAGGATTTATTTAAAATCTCACCTTTATGGGCACTTGATGAGATGAGCACTGGGTATTATTCTATATGTTGGAAAATTGAACACCAAAAAAAAATAAATTTATTTAAAAAATACATAAATAAAATTAAAAAAAATAAATTTTCACCTTTAAGTAGTTATATTTACAAATAGCTTTGCTATTTAAATTAAATTAAATCAATTAAAATCTTTATTTTGAATTATTGCATTTAAACTTGATCTTCGATAATTATATCATCAGTACTGTGCAAGGTTGTTGATTTTTTTTTTTTAAGACAAATTCAACTGTTTTAAAAGAAAAACGGGTTTTCGGAAATACTCTATGCAAAATAATTTTCCTGTGTGCCCAAGGAGGGTAGGGAGAGGCCCCCGGCCCGCCCTGTCCCCATCCCCCCCCCCCAAGACTAAACGAGAAGCAGGAAGACCTCCTCTGGGGTCCACCTGACGCCGCGAGGGGACGCGCTGCGCCCGCGCGGCCTCCGCCTGACCGCCAGGTGGCGCCAGAGAAAGCGGGAGGCCTCCGGAGCCGACCGCCTATCTCCCTGATCCCGGCAGCAGCCTGCGCGACCCGGAAGCCGTGGCTGGCGAAGAGGGAGTGCTTCCGGGTAGGAGCGAGGTGACCCCGGCCGCTGCGGGAACCTGCGGCGCTGCAGCCATGGGGGCGCATCTGGCGCGGCGCTATGTGACCGATCCATCGGGGGAGCCCGACCCCAAGCGGATGCCCACCTTCCCCGCGGACTACGGCTTCCCGGGGCGCAAGGAGCGCGGTGAGGCCCCGTGCGCAGGCGCGGCCGGCGGGAGTGGGGCGCGGACGCCCGAACCCCGGAGCCCCGGGGCCCCCGGGGTTGGGCTCGGGCTCCCGCGCCGGGTCGAGGCTCGGCCCCGACGTCGGCCCGGAAGAGTCCGGAGGACACGCGCGAGCCTGCCTGCGTGCGGGGGCAGCCGAGGCCGAAGTCGCGGTCGGAGCGGAAAGCCCGGGGGCTGAGGCGGCGGAGCGCGGCCGGCGCGGTTAGTCCGCAGGGGCGCGCCCGCCGCACCTCTGTCCGCGCAGCCCTGCTCGTTGCTCCTCGCGTGTGGTAGCCTCGCAAGCGCATCGACAGCCAAGCAGGCCGAGTGCCGGGGGCACCGCGCCTGCGGCGGGCTCCGACCACAGGGGACGCCGGCCCCGGGGGAGAGACCGCGCGACCAGGCCTCGCCGGGGCTCGGGGGCGGCACCGGGGGCGGCGCGGCAGGCTTCCGGGAGGCGGTGGCCGGGAGCGAGGTGTGAGACCGGGAGAGGGAGAGGCGGGGCTTCGCAAGCTGGGCGCCGGGCCGTGACCGACCTGCCCGGGGGCGGGAGGCGCTGGCTCCGGGTGGGCGGCGACAGGGAGGCCGAGCGGACGGCGTGCGCAGAGGTCGGATCCCGGGGAACCGGGCGGGCGGCCCCAGGTCCCAGCCCCCACCTCCTCGTCGCGGGAATCCTTCGCCCATGATGGCACAGGCCCCTGCTCCTCTTTCTTGCTGGGCTCTCCTTGGCGTCCGTCCCGGTGCAGCCCCGCACCCCGGGAGAGAGACTGCCCCCCGCCCCCCGCCCCCCGCGGCTCCCCTCTGACCCTTCCTGCTGCCTTCCCGGGCACTGGGCCCACTCCCGTGCCCTCCTACGGTCCCGCACTTCTCACTCCACCTCGTCACTTGCATCCTCTTAAGAAACCAGAAGCAACCAGAAGGGCTCAGCGGGCTCCCTGTGTCGCCGGGACCTGGCCCTCTGTCCTGTCGTGCCGGACGATCTGCCCCTGCTCGGGTCCAGCCCTTCTGTGGCCCCTCCACATGCCCTCGCCTGTGGGCTGGCCCCGCCGTCCCGTGCAGACCCACGTACTTCTGCCGTCTCAGAATCCCCTCCAGCAGTCACCCCACCGCTCACGTGAGGAAGGGGCTCCTGCCCAGCTTCCCGTGCGCCCCCACTCCGTATCCCTGGACCCCGTGGTCAGTTCTAACTGACCCACTGCAGGCGGCATCCGAGTTGATGGCCACCACCTCCTGGAAACCCCTCATCAGCTGGTTCCCACGCCCCACACGCCCACCCACCTCACTGATTCCTCCCCACCTCCCCGTCTGTAAATGTTGAGGGCCTCGCTGCTTGGGCCTTGTGTCTCCACTCACCCACCCCCCCTCAGGGAGGGTCTCTGCTCGACCCCTGGCTTCAGGTGCCTCATCCTGCTCCCCAGTTTTTTATCTCCACCTGGGCCTGGACCCTCAACTCCAGACTCGTGGGCCCACTGCCTGTTTGGCATCACCCACTCAGCAGGTCCAAAACAGTTCCTTTTTTTTTTTTTTTTTTTTTTTTTAAAGGTTTTATTTATGTATTCATGAGAGATACAGGCAGGGGGGGAATCAGGCTCCATGCAGGAAGCCTGAGGTGGGACTCAATCCCGGGTCTCCAGGATCACACCCTGGACTGAAGGCGGCACTACTCTGCCTCTGGCTTCGGCCACATGCTCAGGCTGAGATCCCTGGGGCATCCTGAACCTCTCTTCTCACCTCAGGGCCTTTGCATCTGCTATCCCACCACCAGGAATGCTCTTCCCCCAGGTGTCTGTGTGACTCACTTGCTCACCTTCAGTTGCCTTTCTGGGGGATCCCTCCATCTAAAGTTGTGACCCATTCCCCAACACTGCCTCTCTCTCCCTTGCTGTACTCCTCTCCCTAATATTGGGCATTGCCAGGCATTATCTGATACTCTGGTTCCACCTGTTTGATGTGTCTGCCTTCAAGGGCAGGCATTCTTATTGGGCATGTTCCAGCCACACTACCCTGACAGGGGGCTGCAGGTAGATACTCTGGCCTGGGGCTCATCCACCTGTGGAGTGGCGATCAAAGCCACGGATTAGAATGAGCAGAAGGCTCCTAGCAAGAACCACCGGAAGCCAACATGTAATGTTTGGGCGGCTAGTGGGAAGGAGAACGTTTGAGAAAGCAGCAGGCAGGAAGCATGGAGTCCTGGCATTTCAGGAGGCCCTGGTGAGAACCGTGGATGGGCAGTGCTGGAGTGGAGCCAGAAAAGCGTGGGGTGCAGGGGCAGGAGATGAGGAAATGGGACTGGGAAGCAGAGGGGAGGGAAGCCAGCCAGGGGAAGGTACCAGATCACTGTGGACACATTTTGATGCTGATAGGAAGGAATTGGGACCAAGATGTCGAGGGCAGTGAGGGCAGCCTGAACTGCAGGACGGCTGGGTTCTGGGCACCCCTGCTGGGCTGAGGGGAGTGGGCAGGCGCCAAGCCCTCCATGAAGCCAAGAAAGGAATGCAGGTCACCCACAGGGCACAGTGGGTGCAGGCTAGGGTATGTGCCCGGTTCCTAACAGCCCCGGTCAGCCTCCTGAAAGATGATTTCACCCACAGTCAGTCAGGTGGACATGGCACCAGGACCAGGAGCCAGTTCAGCTCTCTCTGAGGCACAGGCCTAAGGCCTTCACACGTATTCGCTCGGGCGACAGACGCTCACTGCTGATTCGAGCTGGGATCCAGGTCCCCAGGCAGCAGGCCTGACACTGGGATATGGCCAGCAGGGGGACACACTGGGAGAAGGTGGTTTCTGAGCTTGGGCTCTGCAGGTTGGGGTATCTGGAGATGAAGACCCAGGGAAGGGGAGGCATCTGGGGGGTGATGGGGAGAAAGGGACCCTTCCTCTATCTGGGCCTCAGTGTCCAGAGTGGCCTTTGTGCACATTAGGAAAGGACACTGTCGGGGTGGCCATAACCCAGGCCCCACGTCCCAGTGGGGGCCCCTGAACCGTGGCTCCCAGTTGCACAGCACCTGCTGGGTCTCCCAGGAATCAGGTGTTGAGGGTGGGCGACGGATCTCTGGCAGTTCAAGCCCAACAAGCCCACCCACTCTCTGCAGAGATGGTGGCCACACAGCAGCAGATGAACGACGCACAGCTGGTGCTCCAGCAGCGAGACTACTGTGCCCACTACCTCATCCGGCTGCTCAAGTGCAAGCGTGACAGCTTCCCCAACATCCTGGCCTGCAAGCACGAGCAGCACGACTGGGACTACTGCGAGCACCTTGAGTGAGCCCCAGACCCGCCCCCACATCCCCAGCCCTGGCCTGGCCCCCGCAGGATACTGCCCCAGAGGCAGAACACAGTGAACTAGCACCGAGTTTCCAGCCAAGCTCCACCTTGGTTGAAAGAGGAATCTCAGGGGGCCTGCTGGGTGGGCCACGTGGCTTTGAGGCCACCTGAAGGAATGGCCAGGCCCGGATTCTGGGTAGGAGGCCCAGCTTCTGCCCTGGGCTCACTGGTGTCCACTCGGGCAGACCCCAGACTTAAACCAGGCACACAGGTCTTTCCTACTCAGAGGCCTCCCAGAAAGCTGTGGGGCACCCACTCCTGTCCCTTTGGCTTCCTGGGGCTCGGGAGGGCCTGGCCAGGGAGCCGGACTCCCATTTGTGCACTCTTCCTGCAGCTATGTGATGCGCATGAAGGAGTTTGAGCGGGAACGGCGGCTGCTCCAGCGGAAGAAGCGGCGGGAACAGAGGGAGGCAGATGTGGCCAGAGGCCAGGGGGCCGGTGAGGTGGCCCCCGAGGTAGCCCTGTAGTGGACCCGCCCCCACCCTATGGACCAGTTGATAAATAAAAGCCTCCAGGCCCATCAGCCAGAACCAAGCCTCTGTCTGTGGTGTCCTGGTCCCCAAACCACCCCTACCCCAAAGAGAGCCAGAGTCCAAGTTTGGCAGGGACAGGCAGGTTTTATTCCAAGCACTGGAGAGTGGCAGTCCCCTCTCCCCCAGAATGACCCTGGGACAGAGGGATGAAAGCCTGGCTTGGCAGAGCCTGGGAGGTGGGTAGCAGCTCAGAGCAGGAAGGGGATGATGGGCATGCGCAGGGGTGGGTAGTCTCGGAACTCCTTCAGGTAGCTGCGGTGCTTGCCCTTGGCCCAGATGGTCATCTGAGTGAAGCCCACCAGGGAGAAGAGGGCCACTGTGGGACAGAGCAGGGGCATCAGGGGCCGCACATCCAGGGCCCTGGATGGGCGGGGTCCCACGGAGGGACAGCGGGCTCACCTGGGAGACATTGTGTCATGATGGCAAAGCCAATCCAGGACCCCACCTGTGGGGAGAGCAGGCAGGGGTAAAGGTGGGCAGGGCTGGGCTGTGCCTGCATTTCTACAGAGGCTTCGCCCACGCCCCAGAGCCACCCCCCTCCTCAAACCCTTTCAGAGTGAGGGGGTAGAAATCGAACTCCAGCGCCAGAGAGCCCTTGAGTACACCGGGGCATGAGGAAGCTGCCCCCACAGCCCCCTACAGCTGCAAGCCTGGCCTGACACACCCAACTCCCAGAAAGGCTGGCCTTTCCATCTCCAAATGCTCCAAGCTGCTAAAGCGGCCGCTGAGCCAGGCACCCCTATTAGGGGCTGGCCCCTCCACGTGGGGCCCCCACCCCTGGAGGAAGAACAGAGGTGAGAAGGGCAGACCCTCACCTCGTAGGTGTAGTTGGGGCAGGACACCAGCAGGAAGAGCCACGTGAAGGGGTTCTTGGTGGGGTATGGGATCTTCCTGGTCTTGGACCCTGGCAGGCAAGACAGGAGGGGCAAGTGAGACCTTCCCTCACCAGCCTGCCCACCTCCCCTCGTCTGGGACAGGCCACTCACCCGCTGGCCGCAGGTCTCGCAGGGCCATGTGGATGGAGAAGTTGCCAAGCTGGCAGATCTGTCAGAGCAGCAGGGTCAGCCCAGAGCCCCCAGACTCCCCGCCCCATCCCCCTCCTCCCAGCCTGCTTACCACGAAGATGGCCAGTGCCAGTTTAACCTGCTGAGCTCCGTAGGCTGAAGGGGAAGTGAAGAAGGGAGGCCCATGAGGGGAGAGCCAGGCACGGGGGGAGGCTCATGGCAGGGGGAACAGGGTAGGTAGGGCCCAAGGCCACTTACTAGGGGGCGTGTAGAGAGGATGGTTGATGTAATAGGCCATCCAGGCGGCAAAGCCCCAGTAGTAGGTGCAGTTCTGAAAGTGAGCAAGGCTGGGATGAGGCCTGGCCTGGCAGAGGGTGGCACCAGGGATGTGCAGGGTCCGGGGATGCATCCGAGTGGGTTGGGCTGGGAGGAGGCCAGGGTCTGGGTGGACGCACCCCAGGGCGCTCACCTTGAAGATGTTGCGCAAGGGCATGGTGCCATGGGAGAAGCGGTGCACGAAGAGCGTCTCCAGCAGACGCTTGACGTAGTGGAATGAGTGGCAGATGCAGGCGAGGCTGGGGGGGGAGCCGGCTCAGCTGGGGCAAGTCCAGCAGGCCTTCCCCCCTCCCCCCACCGCCCCCTTCCACCTGGCCCCACTCACTGCACCACCGAGTGCCGGCTGGACGTGAAGTCGTATTTGTGGCCGTAGATGAAGGGGACGCGGAAGTAGAAGAGCAGATAGATAAAGAGGGGCCCTGCGTACTCAGTCAGGAAGACCTAGGGTACGAGGAGCAGGTGAGTCACCCCAATGTGGCTGATGGGAAAGGAGTCCCCAGAAAGGGCTAGGACTCACCGTCACCCAGCTGATCTGGGCCCCCAGGTCCCGGAAGTAGAGTGTGGCCGTGGTGCCCACGGGCAGCTTCTGCAGAATGTCCTCATCCTTCAGGGACTTGCCCTCTGCAGAGACCGGCCAGGACTCAGTGCTGCCCGGACTTTTGCCCACCGCCACCCGGGAGCCTAGGGGTGGCCAAGCGGACAGCTATACTCACTGGGGTCCAGGCGGAGGGACTGGCGAGCAGGGTACCACTGCGGATCTGTGGGGGAGAGGAGGGCGTCACAGCACACAGCCTAACAGCCCAGGGACCCCACATCTCCAGCGCATGGACGAGGCCTCTGACGTCTGTGCCTCCAGGACACAGCCGAGAACAGCCCAAGTAGAGGCGAGATATTGTCCTTCTGAAAGCCCAGCAAGGGCGTTCCTGCCAAGGGCCACGCAGGCCCACCTGCCCCAGGCAAGCCAAGAGAAGCCTGAGCCACAGGGAGGGCATCACTGCAGGACCTGGGGGGAGAGGCATGCAGGACGGGGTACCACCCTGAGACCCCTGCCCATAGGGGTCATGGAGGGCAGGGCAAATGGGCCCTGGACTTACGGGTCTTGGTGAAAAGGTTCTTGATCTCGGCAATGGTGGCATGGGGCTCCACCTGGGGGAAGCACAGGCCGCAAAGAACTCAGGGCAGGGTGGGGCATGATCGAAGACCTGTCCTGGTGAGGGGGGATGGACGGGGGACCTGGGCAGCTGCTATGGGAGGGGGAAGGCTGGAGCTCAGGCCCCCCACCTACATGCCCAAAAGGAGCAGCCAGGGCCCTGCTCGAGTGGGAACAGCTGTAGGCCTGAGGTCCCGGTTTTACCAGGACACCCCTGGCCTAGCTGGGAGACAGCTGGAGCATGGGAAGTTGGGCCCGCTTCTCTGCCTCTCCTCCTCGCCCCCGCTACAGCTCCCTCAGAGTGAAGGCCCTCTCGGGGCCAGAACTCCCTGGGACAGGAGCCCTTTCCCCCTTCCTAGCCTTGACAGGGGGCAGGTCTCAGAACTCCCACCTTCTGCCCAGGCCCCAAAGCCCTGCAGGGTCCACAGAGGCTACTTCACCTCCTCCCACCAGGAGGCCAGCTCCTGGCCACACCCAAGGCCCATCGCTGCCCACTCTACCCCAAGCCGGCAGCGACAGGCCTGGGGACAGTAAGTACCCTTCGTACTCCTGAGGGGTAGGTGGGGTGTCAGGACACAGGTTGGAGGGACACAGTCCAGCTGGACAGCTCCCATGTCCTCAGAACCAGAAGCCCCAGGAAGGCGCAGGGTCTCAGGCCCAGTGCCCTTGGCCCAGTACAGCTGGCGCCACAGTCCTACCTTGTCCAGGAAGCACAGCTTCTCCCGCGTCTTTGCGTCCAGAATCTCCACCTCGAAGAAGAGAACGGCCTTTTTAGGTTTTTTGGTCGCTTTGGCGGGTGCGATCCGGGGGAGGCCGTTGAGGCCGAGACTAGGGCCAGGGCCGAGGCCCTGGCTGGCCTCCCGGGCCACCATGCTCATGTTCAGGTCCATGCTGCCCCGCTCTGCCCACCGCAGCCAGCGGCCCCAGCTGCCGGCCCTCAGCCCCCACCGCAGACCTCCCCACACGAAGCAGCTCTGGGCCGGGCCGGCGCGATCAAATTCTGCCGCGGTGCTGGAAAGGAGCCCGCGCCTGCCCTGGCACCGCCGTCTTCTGTGCAGATGTAACCCGAGTGCCCCGCAGCCATGGCCCAGCTAAATATAAAACTGCCCCAGACTGAGCCCCCCAGGAGCCGTGCCACAGACCTCCCAGGGGCGACCCCCAGGGGCTGGGTCTCCCCAAAAGTGAGGCTTTCTGGTGGACACAGCCCCCAAACAGCCCAGGGAGGCAGGGATACCTCCCCTGTGGCGGGCACCAAGGTGCCTCCAGCCCAGGCCCCATGCAAGGCGGGGTCAGCCACTGGAGGAGGGTGAGCGGCCCACGAGCCACCCAAGCCCCGGCGCCCAGCTCAGGCCCGCAAAGTTCACTGGGCTTGGAGAAATCCCAGCTATTTTGAGAATCCGAGAGATAGATCATCCATTTCCCCTCCTGAGCTGTAAGAGACTCTGCGGATTACTTTCCTTGTGCATTTATGTTCCCAGGGAGGTGACAGATTCCGGACTTATTGGTGCAGAGAGCCTCTAAGCGTGTAAAGGGTCAGGAAACCAAGTCTCCAGCTGCATCCTCAGCCTGCACTGATGAGCCCTTGGCCCTTGCCTCCCTGCCCTGCCTCTCCACTCACTTCTCACTTGTAGGTCCATGCAGACCTCACTCAAGGCCACCTCTAGGGCAGTGTTCCCACTGCGTCCGCCCAACATAGCACCCTTGCCTAGGCCCTGAGCCCCACAAAGCCCAGAGCACACTGCCTGGCCGCCCCCACCCCACAGCTCTGCCTGAGTCCCCACACAGTGGCCAGACAGGAGCAGAACAGCAGGGCAGACTGGGAGGGACAGCGGCCTCAGGGAGGATGCAGCCCACCCATCCCAAGCAGGTCACAGAAGGTACCTGGAAGAGCAGTGAGTACGTGAACTGCTGGAGCTGGATGGAGGCCCAGCAGTGGTCAGCTGATCCCAAAAGGCCCAAGTGCTCCCATGGGGGGCTTGGCCCAGATGCTCTTAGACATGGGGCCGTGGCAGGCAGTGCTGACTCTAACCTCAAGTCAGCCCCTGGCCAGCAGGTGCTGAGAATCCGTCCCACCCCCTGGTAGACCCTTGGTCAGAGGCAGATGGGGAAAGGAGCAGAATGAGAACCCCAGGGCAGGACCCCAGCCTGGGCTCTTTGAGGACATAGCCACCCACCTGCAGCCCAGGCAGACGGATCCACTGCAGCCAGCTCCCTCCATGCGTCCCCCAATAACGGGGCATGGTGGGCAGCACCCAGGACTGAGTCTGGCCCCACCATGCAGTCACTGGGTGACCAGCCCCTCACTTCTCTCTCAGCCTCTGCTGGGGGGCAGGTAGGAAGGCGTGGACTTCAAGGAGCCATAAGGGTCGTGAGGCAGTGTGAGCGAAGCACCAGCACGGTGCCTGACAGTGCCCCAAAACCTGAGGCCACGAGCCAGCGGGAAGGGCAAAGGCCTAGGTGCAGATCCTGCAGCACAGAGGCCCATTTGCCAGCGGGAAGGGCACAGGCACGAGCCAGCGGGCACAGAGGCCCATTTGCCGATGTACGCTATGCCCGCTCCATACCACCTACAGGAGACGGCCCAACACCCATCCCTGGCCTACGCCGCCTATGATGCTGTGCTAGACGGAGGGGGCCTGCTGCCGACGGCAGGCTCTGCCCAGCTGTGTGGACTTGGGGGGCAGGTGACCGAGTCCCTCTGAGCCAAAGAGAAGGACCAGAAAAATGAAGCCGGTCCTACTGCCCAGAGAGCCGGGCCCCAGCAAGAGGACTTGTAGGAGAGGGAAGAGGCACATGCAGAATGTGCCAGAAAGGGCTAGAATAGCAGGGCCATGGGCAGGCAAAGGGCCTGCCCCGTGGCAGCAGGTATATTAATAGTTCCTGGGTCCCAGGGGGGCAGTGCCCACATGCCTCCAGAGCCCGTGTGGGGCAGGAAGGCAGCACCGCGCCTCTTGGGAGAGGAGGCCTCTGAGTTCCTGCTGAACCACTCAATAGCTTAAAATACAACCGGCCCCTCTCCCTGCTGGCCAGCTGCTGAGGGAGGGCTGAAATCCTACTCCTCTCCCCCAACCTGGGCACCAGACCAGGGTCCCAGGGAGAGTCGGGGGCCCCCGACTGGCTGCCGGGAGAGGAAGCTGGTGGCGGGAGGGGCGGCCAGTAGAGGGGCACACTCCCAGTAGCCACAACCACGGACGTGCCCAGGCGGATCCCAGGCTGGAGGAGAGGAGCCCGCGCCCTCCCACAGGTAAGCCTGGCCTTCGGGGAAGCACCCAGGGGCCCAGCCCGGCAGGGTGGGGCTGCCTCAGCTCAGGGCCACTCTTCTGCCCCCAAATCCCAGGACCCAGCAGCCTTCACTATGAGAGAGGTCTGAAAGGCCCTGAGGGGTGAGGGCGATGTGGGACACAGGACCTCTCTGTACTATTTCTGTAATTCTCCATACGTCTGTAATTATTGCAAAATAAAAAGCGAAATAAAAGTTATGCTAGATGGCATAGGGGGAAAAAATATACTAAGGAAAAGAAGCCAGACACAAAGAATCACATATTTATGTAAAATGTCTGGAATAGGCAAATGCAAGGAGGCAGAAAGGCGGCACTGCCAGGGGCTGGGAAGGGGAGTGAGCACCCTGCCTAATGGGAATCTGGCATCTTTTAGGGACAATGGAAATACTCTGGAACTAAACCAAAGTGTGGCTGCAGCGGGGCAGACAAGAGTGTGAATGTACTCAATGCTGCTAAACTGTTCATTTTTAAATGGTTACTTTTATGTGGATTTCACCTCAATCAATTATTTTCAGGGGGGTGGCTAACAGGCAGGCCCCAATTACCCATCAAGAAAAGGTCCCAAGGCAGGGAGCAGCAAGGGCTCACCACTCCCATCCAACCCCCCTATACTGAGGGCCTAAACACAGGGACCCAGCTGGTCGTGTGCTTCCCAGTCTCTGGTCCCAGAACCCATCCACCCACCGTGCCCCTCCCCAGCCCACACCACCCCACATTGTGCTGTGCTTCCCTCTCCTTCCCTCCCTCTCTCCTTCCCTCCCTCCCTCTCTCCTTCCCTCCCTCTCTCCTTCCCTCCCTCTCTCCTTCCCTCTCCTTCTCTCTCTCTCTCTCTCTCTCTCTATCACACACACACACACACACACACACACACACGCCTGCCAGGCCACCAGCTTGGGGTGGGGCCCAGGGTAGGCCTAGACCAGGTCAGAGGGTACAGACAGCTGCCAAGCACAGCTCACAGGCAGGGCTCCTGAGCACAGGGTAGGCAGCAGGCCCAGGCCTCATCCCTGGGGAGAAGACAGGCCAGCAGAAGGGAGGAGAGGTTAGCCCTTCTAAGGGAGCTAGAAGCAGGGGAAGGGCTGGGAGGGGTGTTACACTCAATGGATGGGTGAGGGGGGCCCCTGGCCCTAGGTCCCAGCACTGACCACAAGCAGGGGGTGTGGCACCACAGCCTCAAGCACAATGGACACAGAGGACAAGGACAGAGCAGACACGCTGGCCTGAGACACAGGAATGTGGCGTTGCGATGACAGTTCCACTAGCCTGGGAGGAATTCTCACCCAGGCGCCTGAGATTCCAGGGTCTGGCCAACAGCAACTCGTGGCATGCCACGAGGTCAAGGCATGGGGGTGGGGGGAAGGGCAGGACAGAGGGTGGGGCCGCAGCCCACCCTGAAAGAGGGGTGGGAGCCAGGCTGCAGCCTTCCCCAGCCTGGAGAGGAGTGACCAGAGCCAGTGCTGAGCAGCAGGGCCTCTGGCCTTCACTGTCTTCATGGAAATACATTGCAGATCAACATAGCACCAGTAGAAAAGGGGGTGATGTTTTCTGAGGACTGTTCTGAGCCAGCGCCAGTGCCCAGAGCAAGGCTCTAGGGATGAACCCCATCTGGCGGATGAGAAAACCAGAGCAATGGGAAAGCAGAGCAGTTATGCAACTACATGAGAGGCCCAGGGCCTTTGCACATGCTGTTCCCACTGCCTGGTCCACTCTCCCCAGACCCCTCGGGGCTCCTTCCTTCATGTCCTTGGGCCTTTAGATAAATTCTCAGTGAGGCCCTTCCTGACTCAAAAATAGCAACCCCCAGATAGCAGCTCCTGAGGGCAAGGACTGTCCTGTTCTCAACCATTTCCCAGCACTCAGAACAGCCCAGCAAGAAGGCGTGCTCAGTAAACACCTGCATGAGGCAACTGGGCTTGCCCAAGGTCACACACATCACGACCTAAAGCTCCCTCGCCACTACCCTCTGAGCCAAGGCCCTGCCCTGCTCCTCCTGCACCACACGCCAGGGGGCCCTACCCACCTTGCCAAACCCCAGGGCAGCAACAGGGTGGAGGCTGCTGCCTGGAGCTCTCCCTATCCTGGGCCGGGGACCTAGCTCCAAGGAAGCCTCTCTGAGGCCTACAGACATGCCCACCTGCTCCAGTGACCCCGGGGGGTCCAGCATTCTGGCAGCTGGACCCTCCTGCCAGCTCTGGGGCACTGCTCACCAAGGGAAAGGGTCAGTGACCAAGCCAGCTCCAGTTCCCGGGGAAACTCGCTGTCTTTCTTCACCAGCAATCCCAACCCAAAAGGGGCTCCATGCTGAAAGGCTCTATGTGGCCAAGGTCCTCAGAGGCACTACCACAGGCCCAGCGGCCCCCTCACAAGGAGGGCTCAAGGGCCTCCACAACCACGTGCACATCCCCCAGGCTCTGAGGTCAAGGGGACCCACTTACTTCCTGGCTGTGTGGCCTTGGACAAGTAACTCAACCTCTCTGAGCCTCCGTTTTCTCATCTCTAAAGTGAGCTGCCCCCACCTGCCATCCTACAGGATTACTGTAAGACTTACAGAGATAACAACCAAAAAAAGTATGTAAACGTGCCCGGCCTAAAAGTGATCCCCCTAAAGAAAGAGTAAATGCGATTAAACCGATACTGGCAAAATAGTACTGGCAGGTAAGCAGGGCGCCTGGCCCTTTCTCCCCAAGTCCGAGCACGGCCATGAAGGAGCCCAACCACAGGGCACCAAGGTCAGAGAGGTGGTGCCATGATGCTCATCCAGCTGGTGACCGCGCAGCCCCAACCCTAACAATAGCAAGACACGTGCGGGTGGGAGAAGCGGGCCGCAGGGCTGTCCCCACCGCACTTCACCCCCTTCACCCCCTTCACCGCGGGCCAGCGCGGCGGCCTCGCCTCTCCACTGCCCCCTCGTGGCCGCGCCCTGCACTCCCCCCGCGGGAAGACACCCTGGTCACCCAGGCAACTGGGATGGGACCAAGAGAGCGAGCGCTGCCTCGGGCTCTGCCACCTGCCAGCCAAGAGGCCTTGAGAGCAGGGCCCCACATCCATCCATTCCTTCCTTCCTTCATCCACTCCTGCCTGCCCCCCTCCCTCCCCCATCTCAGGGGCTGCAGCGAACCTTCACAGAACAGCGTGCCCCAGGCTGCCTGCGCTGTGGGGGAGGAGGGATAGGCAACAGTGACATGGTGTGTCGCCAAGAGTTATGGAGAAAAACAGAAAGAGGAGAGGGCAGGTGGGGGAGGAAACCGATTTTCGAGGGAGTGGTCAGGGAAAGCCTCCCTGAGGAAGGGGCATCTGAGCAAAGGCCAGAGGGACATGAGGGAATGGAACAAGTGCAGCAGGCAGAGGGAACAAGGGCCCTGTGGACAGTACAGAGTGAGTGAGGGGGGAGGGAAGGGACAGGGCAGGTCATGCAGGGCCTTGTGTGCCATGGCTCCGGCTTTTACCCCGAGTGAGGGGGGCGCCAGGAAGGGTTTGGGAGTAGAGCAGGGGTGGGATCACGTGCTCACAGGCAGCTCCTGGGAAATCAGACTAGGGCAGAGGCAATAATGGGGGGTGGAAGCAGGGAGGTGGCCACAGAGGAGTGAAAAGTGCTGGAAATCTGGAGAGACTATAAAGGCAAAAAGCACAGGGTCTGCTGAAGGTCTGAAGGAGTGGGGGGAGGGAGTCTGAAGTTTCTGACCTGAGCCCCAGAAGGGAGCAGTGGCAGGAGTAGGCACCATGTAGGCCAGGTGTGAAGTTTGTGACCGCTGATCCTGCCGGAGCTGCCGGACAGCCATGGCCCACAGGACCCAGGCCCCCTGCAAGGCCTCCAGGCGGGAGCCCAGCCCCCTCTTGAGCCTCAGCGTCCCCATCTTCACCAACACATCCAGGCCCAGTGCTCCCCAGACTCCTCCCATCTATGAACAAGACTCAGCGGCCACATCCCAGGGCCCCCTGGGACAAAGGGTAGGGAGAGGCCTGAGGGTCAGCTTGGCTTCCAGGTCACCCTCATCAGCTCCCACTTATGCACCTGGAATTTCTGTGCATCCTAATATGGGACCTGCCCATGGGGATACATCCAGAACAGCAGGCCCGGAGCTGCAGCACAGACCCCTTTCCTTATCCTCCCCTTTCAGCTGTACGACAGCTGAGGGAGCAGGGGCTGTTAGCTCCATTTCTCAGATGAGGAAGCTGAGGTCCAAAGGTTGAGGAGCACACCCAGCCCCCCACCCAGGCCTCTGGGGCCCCACCCCAGCCAACATGTACCCTGCAGAGGCCCCTGCAGAGACAGCGTGAGGCAGTACACCCTGCCTCCAGCAGGCTCTCTGGGACCCCACAGGGGTCTGCTTGCCGGGAAAAGGCCTCGCAAGTGGGCCACCTTGTGTGGGGGAGTGTGACCTTGGTGGGCAACATCTTCTCCTGGGGCACAAAAGGCCTGCTGTGGGTGCCAGCCCTGCTCCATGCAGCCTGGGACTCTAGGCTGGGCAAAGGCCCTGACACATACTTTGGCCAAATGGCCCCGGCGCTCATGGCCCCCAAGACCCCCACTCAGGTCCTGAGGGGATGGAGGCCTGGCCTTGAGCAGCAGGGCACCCAGCCAGCTTACCCACTTCATGGATGCAGAGGTTTGGGCACAGTCGCCTGGACTCACCAAGTAAGCACTTGCAGCTCCCTTTCCCTTCCACTTTCCAGAAATATCGAAATCACACTGCTCATGCCAAGGTGGCTGAGAAGATCTTGGGCTCAGCTGCCAGGAAGCCAGCACAGGCCGCACCTGCTCCGCCAGAAATACCTCCTTCCCCAGTGGCCTCTGCTCGTGACCCCATTTCTCTGAGGTGCCTGGGGCAGTTGCACCAGCCTCCCCAATGTGCCATGGTGGGGGCAGAATGTCACCAAGGCTGGAAGGGCTGGGAGACACTAACGACCCACTCCCAGGCTCTCACCAGCCAGTTCCCACCTCCCACTCTGCTGGCCAGACAAGAGGAGCTAGTGTCTGCCAACGTCCCTAGGCTCTGGGATGGGGGACAGAGGCTGGCGGAGCACCATGCAGCCGAGCAGCATCCTGGAGAACATTCTCTGGGTGCTCCTGTGACCCCAGGTTGGTCACTGTGATCACAGGAAGCCCAACCTGAAGGGGACACTGAACCAACATGGCAGGGACTCAGGGTCTCAGGCCTGTTGACCTGCTACTCACTGGCACCCACAGCCCACGCACGTCCCACCCACCCCGGGGCTGGCACAGGCCTTATCTCCCTGGCCTCCAGGGAACGCTGTCCCACCCAGAGCAGAGCTGCCGGGGCCTACGCCATCTGGAAGTGCCTCTGCGAGTAACATCTATCACATGCCTACCTTGTGCCAAGGACTGTGCTAAGGCCTTCACCTGCATAACTCACCTAGCCTCCCCTGGGTCTGTAAGCTAACTGTGACCCCGGTTAGGCAGCTCCAAAATGAGGGGGCCCTCACCCAAGGCTCATGGCCAGGAAGTGCCAGAGCCAGTGCCAACCCGCCTGCTAGGATCCAAAGGCCCTGCTCACCACCATGATGTGATACCACGGCCACTCTGAGGAGGAGAGTTGAATGCCAACAGGAAAAGAAGTGAAGGACAGGCCCCTGGATCTGATTATCTGGAAGGCATCCCCCTCCCTGCTGATACTCCAACTCCAGCACACTCGTCTTGGAGGGTCCAGACTCTGCAGAACATGTCACCCCCACAGGGAGTGCTTTGCAGGGGAGCCCAAGGGCTGAGCCGGCTTCCCCACCAGGCCTCATCCTCTAGAGGCCCCAGCACACTCAGATACCAAAGATGAAAGGCCTGTCACCTTCCGACACCACACAGAGGGGCCTAGGCAGGCTCAGCAGCTGCCAGCGGCCTTCCTGGCCTTTGCACTTCCTGTCATGGCCACCACAGACAGAAGGGGGGGGGGGAGCTGGTGACACTGACATGGACACCGACACTGAGTGAGCGGCAGCGCTGCAGAGGCCGGACTCAGACCAGCCTTCCCTGCCTAAGCCTTAGCTTCTCCACCTGCTCAATGGGAATGTTCGGAAGAGGACCTAACACAGACAACGCTCGATGCTCACGGCCCCAAACCCTGCCTGCTCACTCGACCCCGCTGAAGAGCCCTGGCCTGGACAACCTAGGAGGGAGCCCAGGGTCTCCGAAGGGGGAGCTGGCACCCACAGCTGCACAAGCTCCTGGGTCACAGATGGGGACAGCCACCTCAACCAGGGCTGCCTTCCTCAAACGGGCCCTGCCCTCTGGAAGAAGCCCAACATCATCCCCCTGAGGGGCTCCAGCGACCCAGACCCTCCCAATAGGGCCTCAGCCATTCCCTGGGGCGGTTCCCCACCCCATCCTTGCCCTACCCCCTGGGGGGCCATGAACACCAAGCACCCAGCCACCACCAGCTTACACTGACCCTGTTGGACTGGCACCATTACCCCATTTTACAGACAGGGAGGATGAGGCTCAGGAGCATAAGTCACAGCCCAACAACACCTGGCCACAAGCTCCCGGGGCAGGACCCCATCTGGTTTTGCTTAGAACTGAATGCTCTTCCTTCAGGGCTGTCCCTGGCCCTAGACCCTCTAGGGATGGCCTGGCTCTGCCCCCTCTGCACCCCTGCACTACCTGGCCAGGTCGAGGTTGTGACCATGTGTGGTCTCTGCATCTCTGAGCAGGAAGGTGCCATGAGGCCAAGAAGGGGGAAGAGCCAGGAGACACTGAGCCCTGCAAACACAGGCTGATGGGAGCAGCAGGAGAAGCTCATCCAGGCTGACCACCCACCTGCGTCCAGCACTTCCAGCCCACTGTGGCAGGCAGGTTAGTTCACCCCGGAAGCTCTCCCGGAACAGCCCACCCTGGGAGCCCCGTGGCCAGCCTTAAATATACGCACAGCCAACAGCAAATGCCTCCCGTACTCACAGTGTGCCGGGCACATTTTTTTTTTTTTTTTTGCCGGACACATTCTCAACAAATTGTCTTTGACTATTAATCCCCTCTTGGGGAAACTGAGGCTCATTTCATTCACCGCATCTTGACTGAACACCCACTCCATGTTAGGTGCTGTTAAAGACTCTGGGGATTCGATTCAGCTGTGGAGAGAAATAGAAATCCTTGCCCACATGCAGATGACATTTTAGCGGGAGTGGGGAAGAAAGACAAAGTTACACCTAATGTTAGAAGATGCCATGTGCTACAGGAAAAGCAGAGCAGGAAAAAGAGACAGGCAGTGGAAGGGGAAGGGGGTGTATGCAGTTTTATATCAAGTCAAGAAAGGCCTCCCGAGGAGATGCTGAGACAGGCTCTGAATGCAGCGGAGGAAAGAGCTATTGAGAAATCTGAGGAGAACATCCAGGCAGAGGAAGTGCCTGTGCAAAGGCCCTGAGGTGCAGCATTCTTGGTGTGTTCAAGCAACAGTGCAGAGGCCTGTGGGGCTGGAGGGAGGAAGGGAGAAAGGGACTGGGGGGTGGTGACAGGTTGTGCAGGGTCTCAGAGGCCACATGAAGATTTTGGCTTCTATTCCAAGTGAAGTGGAAACCCTGGAGGGTTCTGGGGGAGCGCAGGGATACGACCTGACTTGGGTTCTTAAAGAATTCTTCTGGACTACAGGGGAATAGGTTGGAAACAGGGAGCCCAATTCTGTCAAGATAGAAGATGGCTTACACCAAGGGGCTGGCAAACTATGGCCCATAGGTCAATTTTGGTTCACCGCCCGTTCTTGTATAAGGTAAGATGGTCTTTTACATTTTGAAATGGTTGGAAAAAATTAGAAGAAGCCTGTTTCATGACATGTGGAAATTACATGAAATTCAAATTTCAGGATCCATGAAGTTGTATTGAATGTGGCCACACTCGTTGGTTAATGTGTCATCTATGGCTGCTTTTCTCCAATGGTTGAGTTGAGAAGATGTCACAGGGGCTGTATGGCCCACAAAGGCCAAAATATTTACTCTCTGGCCGTTCACAGATAAAGCTGGCCGACCCTGGGCCTGGGCCTGGTGATGGTGGGGGTACTGATGAGAAGTGGCTGCAGAAGTACTCTGAAGGCTTAGCTACAGGATTTGCTGACTTTGGGATGCAAGGTGTGAGAGAATAAGCAGTCAAACAGCCTAGGAGCTGGGTGACTGGAAGGCTGGAAGTGCCATAACTGGATTGGGGAAATGCAAGTTTGAGGGAGAATCTGGAGCTCAGGTTTGGATATTAAATCTGAAATGCCCTTCAACAGCCCTATGGAGAGCTCCAGCTCACTGAGAAAGCACATAAGGCAGAGATGGGGGGATGCCTCTGGAAGCTCCACCAGCCTTTTCTGCTGACTGAGGAGTTCCCGATCATTCTCTCAGGAAACGCTTACTGAGCCCCTCAATGTGCTGGGCCCGTGCTAGGTGCTGGGCTTGATGAATGGAAAGACCTATGTGTGAGAGCAGTATGCTGGGCAATGTTCCAGGTGCTGGGATAGAATGGTGGGCACAGTTGAGAGGCCATGCTCCCCCACCAGACCTGCTCACACTCAAAGGGAACAGGGGCAAAGCATCTATCACCTATCTATCATCTATCACGTGGTCAGGATATACCAGGTGCTATGAAGAAAAGAAAGCAGGACAGGGGGCCCAGAGCACCACAGGAGGTGGTCAGGGAAAGTCCCTCTAAAGAAGTGTAATTTGAGCCACAGCCAGAATGAAGCCAAAGAGGGAGCACCGGCATGAGGCTCCCTGTGGGAAATGCAAAGGCCCTAAGGCAGCACACAGTTTGGCAGGGCTCTGGAACATGCAGAGGCTGGAGCAAAATGGACTTGAGAGTGAGCAGTTGAGGAGAAGGGTGGAGTGGAGGGAGACCCAGACAAGTACTTTAGGAAGTCACCACAACCTGCTCTGGTTTTGAGAAAGATCCCTCTCGCTGCCAGGGGCAAATGTGGAAGCAGACACAGCGGTGAGTCTCAGAAACAACACAGACCAGAGACCTCAATGGGGCCTGGACTAGGGCACAGAGGTGCCAAGTTGGGGAAAAGACTCTAATTCCTGGATTTTTTTTTAAAGATTTTATTTATTTATTTATTCATGAGAGACACACACAGAGAGAGAGAGAGAGGCAGAGACACAGGCAGAGGGAGATGCAGGCTCCACACAGGGAGCCCAACACGGAACTCGATCCCGGGACCCCAGGATCACACCCCGGGTTGAAGGCAGGCGCCAAACTGCCGAGCCACCCAGGGATCCCTAATTCCTGGATCTTGAGACACCACTGATTCAAACCAAGTCACCAATTTGAGGGAGGGGGGACTATCTACACAAATATAGGATATATACGTATATCTCAATCAACTTAAGGAATATGAAAACACCAAGGGGGAAGACTGTGCATGCTGGGATGGAAGGAGGACAGCTGAGGAGTGCAGGATTTCTGGAATGTTTATTAGGCCTACCTGTGTCTTTTTTTTTTTTTTTAATAGGCCTACCTGTGTCTTTTTTTTCTTTAAGATTTTATTTATTTATTCATGAGAGACAGAGAGAGAGGGGCAGAGACACAGGCAGAGGGAGAAGCAGGCTCCTTGTGGGGAGCCTGACGTGGGACTCGGGTCTCTAGGATCACACCTTGGGCTGAAGGTGGCGCTAAACCACTGGGCCACCAGGGCTGCCCCCTACCTGTGTCTTTAAAGGGAATGGTGAATTAAGAGGAAAAGCCTGGCTCTCACAGTTAAGGAAGGGGTCCCGGAAGATGCCCTTGGCCATGTTCCCCCTGCAGCATTACCTGTGAGCAGCACCTTGAGCCCCACAGGCCTCTGCTGGCTCCACTCTCTGGTCGACAGTAAAATGAAGCAAGAGAAAATGAACCCAGGAATTCTGTATGCACATCCTTCCCCGTGCCTTCTCTCTCTGGCATACATGGTCACTTGTTTCACAGCATCTACTGAAGCCCCTGCCAGGGGCCAAGGCTTACAGAAGGTGCTAAGGCCTATGTGCAGAGAACATAGAGAACAGAAGAGGCACCAGGGTCATGAGTGTGGCATGCAGGGTCATGTGAATCTCTCAGAGGAGGTGGCATGCAAGCTGAGCCTTGAATGATGGCATTCCAAGATGGGAAGGGCAAAGCCACCTCTCCTGAAATACTGTTATTTAGGACAGGGGTTGCTCAGCTCAACCAATCCTGTCCTGAACAGGGACAGTGACAGTGGTTGACAGTGGCTCTCCATCCCCAGCCAGAAGATTTTGTTAGACTTTAGTCCCTGGAGTGAATAGTATTCAACAACATACTGTTTCAGATTGCACACATCCCTCCCAAGAATTCTGATACTCCCCTCAGACCCCACAAACAGCTATGTTCCCCCAAGCCCACCACCCCCCACCTGAGTCAGACTCCTGAGAGGTCATAGGAAACAGCTTCTCCCCACAAGAATAGTGGAGGCTCCAGTTCTTTGAGCTCTGTCCTGCTTCCTGATGATCTATGATGCTCCAGTGACAGTTGCTAAACCGCCCTCCCCCAAATTTGGCCGACCCGCCCTCACCCAGAGGACAGACACCATTCCCACGGGCCCCACCACAAAACTGGCATGGACCCAGCCAGTGCTCCCTGGCCCCATTATAAAGGAAAAACAGAGTTCAGAAGGACCTGGACAATGGCACAAGCCCTGCAGTCTGCAGGGCCCACTGAATGGCCTGGGGACATGCTTACATAAGAGCCTGGTTCGAGCAGGGACAGGGACAGGGCTGTGCCAGCCTGCCAGTCACCATGACCTACTGAGAGGCCCTTTATCCCTCAGAGGGCTGGGAAAAGCTCGTGGCCCATCTCTAACTAACCACGGGACTGGAAGCGGGGGGAGACCCAAACACCATCCACCACCCACTAGTCAGTAATAAGAAACAACTACTCTGTGCATTTATGTAACAAACACCTAAAACAAGAAGAGCCCCTCAAGGACCTAAAAATAAACCGCCCTCTAAAAGTTTAACTGTTAGGACAAATCAACAGAAAAGGGACTTCATCACTCTCAGGACAAAGTCCATGGGTCTCTCTATCCAGTCGGCCTCATCACTCAACATGGGACACCCACAAAGTCTGGCCTCCAGGCCTTGGCACCAACTGCCCCCCTGCCCCTGTCATCCCCTCCCTAAAACCCCTGTCCTCAGGCCTCGTTTAGATGAAAAGACTTTGAGGGCAAAGGCTGTGGTTAGTTCACCCCAGTATTCCTGAGGTAGGACAGGTACAGAGAAGAACGTTGAACGAATGAACTAATGAGTCAATGACAGACAAAAACAGTGGATCGCCACAACAGAAGGACGCTTGGATGAGGACAACCTGTCAGGATCCTACAAGGCCAAGGGCAGGTGCTATGCTGGAAGCTTGTGGTGAGACCAAGTGTGAGGAGGAGAAGGATGATATGGAACAGGCTGACCACGGCTGGGCTGGACCTGGGGCTCCTGACCAAGGAACCATAAGAAGCCAGCTTCCCTCGATCAGGATCACTAAGGACTAGCTCAGCCCAACACATGAGACACAGTTCTCAGCCAGGTCCCAGCAGCAGCCCCACAATCACCCTTCTGCTCTCCAGGAGCCTGACCACAGGAGATTCATTTATTCATCAAATTGTTCATTTCAACAAGGAGGCCCTGGCCAGATGCTGGGGAAGCTGCAGGAAAGAGATACAAAAAAGAGTCCCTCCCCTCATGGAGCTCAGTCTGACCATGAAGTACCCAAATGAAAATGCAACCACAGCCAGAGGGGGGCCAGAAGGAGAGGAACAGGGTGCTGGGGGATGAGGCGGAGGTCCTACTCCAGGTAGGATGGTCCAGGAAGGCCTCTCTGCATGACTTTAAAACTGAGCTCTCAATAATAAGAAGGGACCCGACAGAAGGTGGGGGTGGGGGGTACTCATTAAGCCTCTGCCTTCAGTTCAGGTCATGATCCCGTGCTCTTGGGATCAAGTCCCTCATTTCCCTCTCCTCCCCACTTGTGCTCTCTCTCACTGCCTCTCTCTCTCAAATAAATTAAAGATTTTATTTATTTGAGAGAGAGAGAGATAGCCAGACAGAGCATGAACGGAGGGGAGAGGGAGAAGCTGGCTCCTCACTGAGTAGGGAGCCTGACATGGGCCAATCCCAGAACCCTGGGATCATGACCTGAGCTGAAGGCAGACTCCCAACTGACTGAGCCACCCAGACACCCCCATAAATAAAATCTTAAGAAAGAAAGAAAGAAAGAAAGAAAGAAAGAAAGAAAGAAAGAAAGAAAGAAAGAAAAAAGAAAAAAAAAGGGACCAGGAGAAAACGAGGAAGAGCATTTCTGGCTGAGGAACCAGCATGTGCTCAGGGCAGGAGCATGGCTGCGGGTATTTGAGGAGATGAAAAACAGAAGTTTAGGGATGAATGAGGAAAGCAGGGGACAGAGGATGACAAGAAGTCTCTGAGGGATGGTTTTGAGCCACAAGTGCTAAGATTTTTCCATCTACATGAGAAAAGACCCTTTGGCTGCTATTGGGTGGGAAACATGGCCAGGAGGGACAAGAACAGAGGCTGCCCCGCTTCTGGGTGACTAGGGAATGGTAACATCAGAAGACCAGGCTCACCTGAAACACCCACTTCTTGGGACTATTTTTTATCACAATAAGGCAAAAAGTAGGTTCTGACTGTGCTCCCACTTCACCAAGGATCTTCCCGTGGAGAAAAAGTAGATCCCAAAATCTGACTTCCAATGTGTGTGGCAGTATATCAAGACTGATCACAAGCTTCTTCCTCCATCTTCTGGGCCTATTGTTTAGCATGAATCCATCTCCAGCAGCATGTCCAATGAATCAAGCCTCCATGGCCTTGTTCACAGGCAAGTTTTAAGGCATTCAATAGAGGCCACGCACAGAAAGCATTTCTAATAACTTGACTGACTGGTCATCTGTCCAACAATTTGTCCTTAATGCTCTGTATCTTGACTGTGGGCCAAGAAGCGTGCTGGACACTCCACACCCCCCATGGCCCTCTGAGACAGGTGTCCTTATCCTGGCTTCACGGCTGGGAACACTGAAGCTCAAGCAGGTAAAGTGCCTGTCCCAAGGGCAGACCCGGTGGCCTCCAAAGATCGTGTCCTTCACGACCACAGACTTCATTCTTCCCTCAGTGCACAAGGACCTGGGCCCACCCACAGGGAAGCCCCCTCTGGTCTAGCAGAACCCTGGCTCTGCCACTCACCGTGGGACCAAGGGTGCATCGCTTCACTTTTTTGTGGCCCAGTTTCCCCACCTGTCAAACAGAGACAAGAACAGTCCCTCCCTCACAGATGTATTATGAGGATTAAGTGAGTTAACAGATAAATAGCACTAAGAATAAGTATAACATCAGTAGTGTATTGATGACGAGGACGATGCTCTGGCTGTCCCCGGGTATTAAGACATCCTCAGCTGCCACTGGCAACAGCAGCAAGAAGGTGTTAAGACGTAGGCTGAACTCAACCAGCCCAACGTCTCCGGCCAAACCTGTCAGTAAGAGTGCAGAGATTCCCGACCAAACTCAACTGTGTCATCGAGTCCCTTCCTAGCACAGTCCCCACTCAGGGCTGTCAACTCTCCACTTACCTCTCCTCAGGAACGAGCTATTCAAGAGGCTCTGCGCAGCTCGCAGCTCAGGGGAGCTCCTGAGTCCCATCCTGCGCTCACCCACTCCTGCCACTAAGATCCTCCTACTCACCGACCCCCCTCAGCCCCGCCTCCACCCCGCCTGCTCGCCTAGGCCCCGCCCACTCCTAAGCCCCGCCCCACCATCCCACCCCGGCCCCGCCCTCTACTTAAGCCCTGCTTTTCCCATCCCGCCCAAACCCAGGCTCCCAGCCTGAGGCACACCAACACGAGGAAGGTCTTTACACCTCACGGTGGCATTCCTGGCTTGCCAATCGGGCTCTCACTTCTAGAATTCTGGGGGGCAAGCAAGCCCATCCAACCCTAGGGCCAAGGGAGACCGTCCGCCAGCAGTCCACGCTGACCCACGGAGCCCCTCCCACGCTCCCTCCAGGGATGCTCCCATGCTCCCTCCCTGGGAACAATGGAACAGCACAGCCCACCTGGCCACCAGCAGCCTCTGGAAGCATCAGCTCGGCCAAAAACAACATAAGCAAACCCAGAGCTAAAGTCCGGCTACACTGCTTCCTGACTCTGTGACCTTCTGCAACTTAATTTGCTTCTCTTAGCCTCCGTTTCTTTATATGTAAAGTAGAATACTCGTGCCCACCTGATTCCTCTTCTCTGGATTAAGAACCAGACAGACCTAGGTCTGGATCCTGTCTCTGCCACGACGTGACCTTGGGCAAGTTCCCTCGCCTTTCTCAGCCTCGGGTTCCTTATCCACAAATGGGGGGACAGAGTACTCCACCTCTCAGGTTTTCGGATGGACACAATAAAAGTGACCTGTCCCTGCTATTAACCCAGCAGGACTATCCAGCCCAAGACAAGACACCAACCAGCATCCCAGCCTATCTACAAATGCAAAATCAAAGCCAAAGAAAGGCATTTTGGGAAGGCCTATTCTTTTGCTGCAGCACACAGAAGGGGATTTAGAGTGAAGAGACCAAGCAATCCCTGTGTCAGAACACAACACCTTTCTGCAAACAGGCACCAAATTTAAGGTACAAAAGTCAAAGGGATCAACATATTAAAATAGAGGCTCAGGGATGCCTGGGTGGCTCAGTGGTTGGGTGTCTCCCTTCGGCTCCGGATGTGATCCCAGGGCTCTGGGATCCGTCCCACATTGGGCTCCTGCATGGAGCCTGCTTCTCCCTCTACCTGTGTCTCTGCCTCTCTGTCTCCCATGAATAAAAAGAATCTTTAAAAATAATAAAAATAATAAAATAAAAGCTCAATAGCCAGAAAAACCCTAACTACCCTTCACCTATTCCAAAAGGACAAGAATTCAGAAGAAAAAATACAAAAAATAGCAGACACCCAGATCCCACCTCCCAGATTTAACAGATATTTATATTAGATTCCTTTTTTTTTTTAATAAAATGGACAGAGCTAAAGCCTTCCCCCAACCCCTCTATCTCCAAGCAATGGTTCCTCAGTGTAATTCCCACACATTTCTGACCTCTAACTGCAATTTATCCTTTTACTATATACATATCCATGAGCAATAGAAGTCTCATTCGGTACTTTTTTAAATGTATCGAACCTTTTCCAACGTGGTTTTTTCCACTCAACAGGATGTCTGGAGATTTACTGAAGGACTGGGTAATCAAACTAGATTTTCTTTCACAGAACGGAACTGTGCACAACAGTAAAAAGAAATGAACCAGAGCTACATGTAGCACCTCCCCTTTTATGCATATCCTTTGATGATGTATTTCCAGCAATTTCGTAACATTCTTTAATATTAGCCTTTGCTTTCACAGTAGGTTTCATTTGCCCCCAAGGAGCAGCCTCAGAAAGGCTCAAAGAGGTTAATCAAGCTGTCCTGGTCACACAATTATTTACTGAGTGGCAGAGCCAGGATTCAGCCCCAGGCCTGTCTACAGCCCACACACATATGACACCATGACAGGCTGGTCAACTTGCTCCTTAATTTTCACCTTCCTGTCTAGTTTTCTGGCTCTACACAATTGCCTCCAGACCAGAACTCTACTTCCAGAACTTTCTTTTTTTTTTTTTTTTTATTTTTATTTATTTATGATAGTCACACACAGCGAGAGAGAGAGAGGCAGAGACACAGGCAGAGGGAGAAACAGGCTCCATGCACCGGGAGCCCGACGTGGGATTCGATCCCGGGTCTCCAGGATCGCACCCTGGGCCAAAGGCAGGCGCCAAACCACTGCGCCACCCAGGGATCCCTACTTCCAGAACTTTCACATACTTATGCCTGTGGAGGAAGCTGAAGCAAAACTTGCCTGTGACAAGGTACTATGTTGGCCTAGGATTATTTACAAAACAAGCACCAACTGAATGACCCTTTTTTGTGGGAGTGGAGGATCCTAAATGAGGGCAGTGGGGACCCCAAGAGGATGAGGCTTCCTCAGCTGCAGGTACCCAGCTGGGAGGTACTGATCTTCCCAGGAATTAACAAGCTCATTTACAAGATGCAGCAGCTGTTTTTCCAGTTAATACTGGGATCATTCCTTTGACCTTTCATTTGCAATGGCAAAAACAGCAATGAAAAAAAAATATCCTGTAGCCTTGGATAAGCAGGATAAGCAGTTCTCTTATCAACCCTGATCTGACCCCAAGACAATTCCAAGGCCTGCTCTGGTCTTCCAAGGAAACTACTTCAGCCAGGACCCAAGAGTGATCTACCCTATCTGCTTCATCTCAATTAGGCCACTGCAGGGATACTTTTTCCTCCTGGATCACAGAGGGAACACGGGCAGTGACAGTAAACTGTTACTGAAACAACAACAAAAAAAAAAAAAAAAAAAAAAAAGAAACAACAACAAATCCCCCCTCCAGCCGGAACCCTACCTGCCATAATATCAGCCATCAGCCCTCATTAATAAGCAGCGTGACACTCAGGTGCATCTCACACCTTTCTGAGCATCACGTCTATCCTTTGTAAGTTGCACTTCGAATCTCAGAACCACAAAGGTCTTTTGAGGGAGGCTATCCCCTCAGTGGACTGGGGGTCACTTGGGGTGAAAGGATGGACTCAGTCCAAAATAGAAATATATTCTTTGATCTAGATCATTGGAACCTTTACTCAAACTTTGTTAAATGGGACTGAAAGCATCCCTGCTATTTTTATTGATCTACAACAAACACTTGGAGTAAAACTTAATCTGTGAAACTGGGCCAGGAGACAAAGGCTCCTCCCACACAGAAACTGTAGCTATCACCTCAGAGGGTACTTGGCAAATGTTCGCAAAGAATAATAGATAACACAGCAAAATACCTTTTCTCCCCCTCCATGGTCACTTTGGGGTTTTTGTTTGTTGAATACATTTTTTTTCTTTTTTTTTTAAGATTTTCTCCACTTATTTATGAGAGAGTGAGAGAGAGCAGGGGGAGGAGCAGAAGGAGAGGGACAAACAGACTTCACACTGAGCAGACAGCCAGATGCAGGGGGCTGATCCCACAACACTGAGATCACAACTGAGCCAAAACCAAAAGTCAGATGTCCAACTGAATGACCACTCAGGTGGCCCTCCCAGGTTACTTTGAACAGTGGGTTTAAAGCTCACCTTTCCTTCTGGGAGGAAAAAGATTGCAGTGAGGTAGAACATGTTCTCCAGTCCAAACAATGGTGTCAGGCTGTGCCCAGCTTCTGGAAGAAAAGTGCTCTCCCCAAGTGTCCTCAGAGGCCTACTTTATCTAGCTGCTAACTAAGAAAACTAAAATTAACTCTATTTTGCAAAATGCCACATGGAGGGATCCCTGAGTGGCTCAGCGGTTTAGTGCCTGCCTTCCGCCTGGGGCTTGATCCTGGAATCCCAGGATCGAATCCCATGTCGGGCTCCCTGCATGGAGTCTGCTTCTCCCTCTGCCTGTGTCTCTGCCTCTCTTGCTCTCTCTCTGTGTCTCTCATGAATAAATAAATAAAATCTTAAGAAAAAAAAAAATGCCACATGGATCTTCCATCCTGCATCATTTGAACTGTGGCCTTTTCTCCAAGATTGTAAGAAGGTTTGAGAGGGAAAACTAGATTAGAACTTTATCTATAATCATAAAGTTTAATGAGGCATCAGAGATTATAGAATCCTACCTCCTCATTCTTGGTACTAGTTCAAAAATGAGTGTGGACTTCTTCTGGGGTAAAGTATTCAAAGACTCTGGGTTAATTACCAAAAATAATAACAAAAGGGACAGATGCAGCTAGCAGTATTCAACTTGTAAATAAAAACAAGGACTTTCACTTATATGTGAGGTACCTCATGTGGTCAACTTTCATAGAGATAGAAGGTAGTATGGTGGGGGCACCTGGGTGGCTCATTCAGTTAAGCCTGACTCCTGATCTCAGCTCAGGTCTTGATATCGGGGTCATAAGTTCATACTCCATACTGGGTAGTCAAAAAAAAAAAAAAAAAGGAAGAAAAGAAGAAGAAGAAAGAAGAAGAAGAAGAAGAAGAAGAAGAAGAAGAAGAAGAAGAAGAAGAAGAAGAAGAAGAGGAAGAAAGAAAGAAAGAAAGGAAAGGAGGAAGGAAGGGAGGAAGGAAGAGGGAGGGAAAAGAAGAAAAAGAAAAAAAAGAAAAGAAAAAGAAAAAAAGAAAAAGAAAAAGAAAAAGAAAAAGAAAAAGAAAAAGAAAAAAAAAGAAAAAAGAAAGCAGTATTATGGTTGCCAGGGACCGGGAGGAATGGGGCATAGGTAGTTCTTGTTTAATTGGGACAGAGTTTCAGTTTTGCAAAATCAAAAGGAAAGAGTTCTGGAGGTGAATGGTGGTGATGGTTGCACAATGTGAATGTATTTAATGCCACTGAACAGGAACTTCCAATGGTTAGATGGTAAATGTTATGTTATGTGTATTTTGCCACAATTTTTTAAATTGAGGAGAAAAAAATGATACCTCTACCTGCTTGTTTTCATTTGGGGACCAGTGTGTGGCCTAGGAGCTGGCAACTAAGACTCTGTTGTCCTGAGTTCCTCTCTCTGTCCTGCATTTACCATCTGGGGGCCTTTGGGCAAGTCATTTGACATCTGAGACTATTTCTTCACCTATAAAAATGGAAATAATAATAGTCTCCGACCTCAGAGGCCTATGAGGATAACAAAATAAGGTAACAGAATCTCATAGTACAAGAGTAATCTGACGCTAAATTATTAGTATGCGTTTTAACATAAACTAGTTTATTACTTAATGTTATATAAAAGTCAGTAATGACCAAATAATTAAATTATGAATATTATATTGTCAGCTTAGGTCGCTAGGCGCATCGGAAGACTTCGTTTTAAGGGAAAAAGCAGCCCAAGTTAGGAGTCAGAAGACCTGGGCTTCCAGAACGGCTGTGGCAATGAGATTTCTCCCTGGTGACACGCAGGGGTTGACAAGAGATGATCTCTTAGATTACCAAAGAGCAAGATCAGCTTTGCTGTTCGGCGGGAGCCAGCCCTGAAACTGCACCTCCCTCACCGCCTAAGCTTCCCCGGGACATCCAGGTCGAGGGAAGGGGTCCAAAGGTCGTGCCCGAGAAGGCTGACTGCAAAGCCCCTTCCTAAACCTGAGAGGTGGCGCGGTGCAAGCTTGTACAAGACACCCCCGAATCGGGAGCGAGCGTCCCGCACCTTTGTTCCTCCCCGCCCGCTGGAGGAACTGCAAGGAACCTGCCAGCTTCCCAGATCCTGCAGAGACCCCCAAGAAAAGGCAACCCCAAACCAGCCCGGGTAGCAGAATTATAAATACCCCTCTGCACATGCGCACTGCGACTTACGAGTGGCCCCGGGGCACAACGAGCGCCCACTGCGCGTGCGCCGTCCCGCTCGCCCTTTGGGGCGCAGGAGCAGAAAAGGGGGCTCCCGTGGTCCCGCGAAGAAGAAAAACGAATGAGTCTGCAGCGGCCGCTCGGTGCAGGTTTCCTCGTTCCTTACCTCATAGTGCTTCATGGCTCCCTCACACGGCCCCCTACTGCTCCTGCTGCTGCCGCTGTCTACCCGCGCGCGACAAGACACAGGGTCCCTCACGCGCTCGCGACGGCCGCGCGAGACTAACCTCGGTTCCGCGTCGGCCCCTCCCCTCCCTGCCGCGCGCGTCCCTACAGCCAATCAGCGCGTGGGGCGCTCACCTTCGACCCCGCCCCACGAGGATGGTCTTGAGCGAGGACTCGCCACGGGGCTGGCCAATCAGCTTGCGGGACACGCCGAGGGGGCGGAGCGCAGGCTAGACTGGACGAGCGGAAAGGTGCTTGGCCACCCACCAATCAATATGAGGCCTCAGCGCCGCGCGCCCCTTCCCCGCCCCTTGGTGGCGTCGCTGTGGAAACCAAGGGAAGCGACGGTTGCCTTAAAGCTGGGGGCGGGAGCAAAAAGTTGAGTGACAGGAAGGGCAGCATCCGCCAGAGCAGCATCCGCCCAGCGGGAGGCGTGGCTGTGTGAATTCCCAGGTGGGCAGCCCCCTGGGTAATGGGGAGCAGCAACCTGAAAGGGCTAGGTGCTGGGGGCGTGTGCCGGGGGGCCTGGAGGGAGAGGCCTCTCCCGCGAGGGGGCCCCCATCTGTCATGAATGGGAGGGAAAGAAAGGGGACATGAATGACGAAAAGCCCCCTGGGGGGCATCCCCCAACTTGCAACCTGAGCCCTGACCCCATTCAGGGGGGTGCAAGCCCCGCTTGTAGGCCTGGGGCGGGGGGACGCCCACACTTGTCTACCTGTGTTGTCCAATATGTTCACCACTGGCCACTGGCCACATGTGGCTACTGAGCCTTCGAAATGTGGCCAGTGCAGATTGAGATGTGCCATAAATGTAAAACAGTATGAAAGGGAGAATGTAAAAAAAAAATCATTAATAACCTTTTATGTTAATTACAAGTTGAAATGATAATATTTTGGATATATTAGATTAACATGGATTATTACAATTAAGTTCCCCTGTTTCCTTTTACTTTTTTAACATGCCTATTAGAACATTTAATATCACAGACCTGGCTTGCATTTGTGGTTGGCAGTTGTGCCTGACCCTGGCTTTACTGGACAGTGCTGGTCTGTGATCATGCCATGCTTTTGCTCCTTTGATTGTCATGAGCAGGCTGGGGAAGTTGGATGCCACTACACACACCCCTGCACACACTGAAGATTTCAGGATGGGGTACAGAGTGAGTAGCACCTGGCACACTCCCTTACCTTCTCTCTTTCTCCTGGTTCCAGCCCCCAGCCCAAGCCTTCATCAACTGTGGAATCCTCTGGAACTTAGAGGCCTGACATCAGCAACTTGGTCAGAAGTCCTCAAAGGTAAATCCCTGATTCACAGCAGAGCAGGGTGGGGCAAGGTGAGTCAGTGCTTAGCATTTAGTCATACAGGTTCAGTTCTGGAAACTTCTGAAGCTACAGTTTTGGGGGACCTGTGATTTCCAATAAAGGAAGCCAAGGCCGTGGTCTTCAGAAACTATCTTTTTCAGCAGGCCTATCTGGGCAAAGGAGATGAAAACATAAAAGTGTTTTATCATTGTGCTTTCAAAAAGATCTTTTTCTGTTGGCTGGTATAGGGCTTATAGTATATTGAGATCCTTTGTGATCTGGACAGGCTTCACTACCTGCCCTCATTGATGGGGACAGGAGGAGTAATCATTTAGAAACCAAAAGTTAAAATCCTACCAAGTTGAGTTACTTGAGACATCTAAGTGTGAAGTGCTGAGGGGCACAGTTGAACCCCTAAAATCTAGCCAGGTTTTGCTACTTTGCCCTGTCAACTTCCAGCTTCTCTAATGTGGGCTGGGTCGGCGTGTCTTCTGTATTACTGCATTCCAGCTAGGTAATGTGTGTGCAGTCCAAATGGATGTCATTTTGGGCAGAGTCCATGTCCACTCCTACGGTCTCAGAACATTCCGGAATTTACCTTTCAAGGCTGTTTCCCTGAGCCCCACACTCACTCAATAGGCACCAAATCATTTTGTGAACCTACTCTATTGCGTGCCAACAAGAGATTATCTCCACCCTCTCCTCACCCGCAAGAAGCTCATAGAAAGGCAGGATCCAGCCCAAAAAAGGACAATTCCTCTGTTTTTGCACCTTTTTTTTTTTTAAGATTTTATTCATTTACTCATGAGAGACACACACAGAGAGAGAGAGAGAGAGGCAGAGACACAGGCAGAGGGAGAACCAGGCTCCATGCAGGGAGCCTGACGTGGGACTCGATCCCAGGTCCCCAGGATCAGGCCCTGGGCTGAAGGCGGTGCTAAACCGCTGAGCCACCGGGCTGCCCTCCTCTTTGTTTTTGACGGATATTGAAGATGCCAGGACCCCTTGTTGGCCTCATCTGGCTTCCAATAACCAGGCTGTCAGCAGAAATAATACCCACCTTCAAAATTAAGACTGGCCACTGTTGAAACGATTCATGATACCATACTGAGGCTCTGACTGTGCCTGTCAGTTAGGGACAACTAGACCCTGCTTCTGTCCCCAGCACCCCCAGCACAGTGGCTAATTTATAACAGCCACAGCTAGATACACTTAGTGGTTGCTGACAAGCAAACAAGCCCCTTAAGACAACGTCTGAAGGGGAAATTCCAGAAAGGTCTTGTGCTGTGGCAGCACTAAAGGATGAGTGGGGGCTCCTTGGATCTCATATTTGGAGGAACCCATGGCCATTTGAATGTTGAAGTTCTGGTGTGTCTATCTGTCTCACAAGCTCCTTTTGTATTTCCCCTGGGTAGGTAAGGTAGGATCTTGATTTCTTTGGGAACCTGGCTTGGCTGGTTTTGGGGTATGTGCTGGAGCTGGTTCCAGCTGTGTGAGAGAAGGTGAAGCCTAGAGCAGACAAGCCAGGGCTGGTTAGCAACTTTCCACTGTGTCAGGATCCCCAGAGAGAGGCTTCCCAAGTCCCATATCTTGCCTTTGTTATTTGTTTTTAAGTCCATAGAATTTTCCTTTTATTGAGCTTATTATAACTTACATACAGTAAAATTTACCTTTTTTTAATGTATAGGTCTGAATATATATAGTTTCATAACTAACATCAGCGTCCAGATATATAGCATTTCCATCATCCCCCCAAATTCTCTTGTATCTCTTTGTAACACATTCTAGCCCCCAGCAACCAGCAATCTGCTTTCTTCCCTAATACTTTTACCTTTTCCAGAATCCCTTATAAAATGGAATCACAACACTACGACTCAGAGAGCCGTTGAGCCTGGCTTCTTTCACTAACATAATGCATTTGAAGTTCATCAGCACTGTCTTCTGTACCAGTAGCTCCATCCTTTCTTATGGCTGAATAGTATTCCACCATGTGGCTGGACCACAGTTTATTTATCCATTCTCCCATTGAAGGACATTTAGGTTTTTACGATTTTTTAAGATTTCATTTATTTATTCACAAGACACACAGAGAGAGGCAGAGACATAGGCATAGGGAGAAGCAGGCTCCCCATGGGGAGGCTGATGTGGGACTTGATCCCAGGACCCCAGGATCAGGACCTGAGCCAAAGGCAGGTGCTCAATCACTGAGCCACCCAGGTGCCCCAGGACATTTAGGTTTTAAAGGCGGTTGATAATTACAAATCAACCTTTGATAAACATTCATTCATGAGCTTTTCTGTGAACATAGGTTTTTATTTCACATAGGTATTCCAGCAGGGGTGAGATTGTTGGCTTATACAGCTGTAGAGGTCTTTTTGACGAAGAGAAGCAGAGTTGAAAAGAGTAGTGATGCATCTTTTAAAAAAAAAAAACAAAGGCTTTATCATCATCCTCTGAATCACACTGTACAGGAGCTGAGTGCTTACCATACACACTGAGTGTGCTAAACACGTTACACTTCAGCATTTTGCTCACTGGGTGACCTCAGGCAAGTCACATGACCTCTCAGAGCCTCGATTTTCCCACCTGCAAAATGCAGTCCAACCCCATAGGACTATAGCAAGGATTAAGCGAGTTCATACACATGGAGCATTCAGAGCCGGCTTGGCACATAGTAGGGCCATGTCGGCGTCAGCTGTTATTACAATGTTCATTTCCTGGCCCCTCTCAATTTCATCCTCATAGCAACTCTAGGAGTTAAGATCTATTCTTATCTCCATTTATAGAGGACACACCTAACGCTCCAAGAGATTGAGCAAGTTGTGCAAGATCATACAGGCAGTACATAAATAAATAGTCGGTCCAAGATTTCAGCTGAGGCTGACTGATTTCAAACTCACCTTCTTAGTTCCTCCATCAGCCAGGGTTCTCCCAAAAAAAACAGAACCAGGGTATATGTGTTTGTGAGTGTGTGTGTGTGTGTGTGTGAATTATTTATTTTTTTAAAAAGAGGGGATCCCTGGATGGCTCAGCAGTTTAGCGCCTGCCTTCAGCCCAGGGCATGATCCTGGAGTCCTGGGATCGAGTCCCACATCAGGCTCCATGCATGCAGCCTGCTTCTCCCTCTGCCTGCCTCTGTGTGTGTGTGTGTCTCATGAATAAATAAAATCTTTAAAAAAAGATTTTACTTATTTATTCATGAGAGACACACACAGAGAGAGGCAGAGACACGGGCAGAGGGAGAAGCAGTTTTCATGCAGGAAGCCCAGTGTGGGACTCAATCCCAGGGACCCCAGGATCATGCCCTGGGCCAAAGGCAGACACTCAAAAAAAAAAAAAAAAAAAAAGGCAGACACTCAACTGCTGAGCCACCCAGGCATCACCTGTGTGTGTGACTTAAAAGATGTATTTCAAGGCACAGGCTTACATATCTGTGGGCACTGGCTAGGCAAGTCTGAAATCTGTAGGGCAGACCAGCAGGCCAGAAACTCTTGGCCAGGAGCTGACACTTCTTCCTAGAAACCTCCATCTTATTTGCTTTTAAAGCCTTCCAACTTATTGGACGAGACCCATCCACATTATACAGGGTCATCTCCTATACTTAAGTCACCTGATTATAGATGTTGACTTAACCACATCTACAAAATACTTTTACAGCAACAGACTAGTGTTTAATTGAACATCTGGGTACCATAGCCCGGCCAAACTGATGCATAAAATTACCCCATTTTCTCTGAGTTGAGAGCTCAAGATTTGCTGAAGTTTCTGTGGAGGTCACCTTTCCAGTAACATTTTGAAGTGTCCAGTGAGTGTCCAGGTCAAAAAACCTTAAGGACAGGTGTTGGACTTATTTTGTGTATTTTGGGAGGCAGACAAAAATTCCTGAACATAACCCAGGCTTACTCAGGGAAGGGGGTTAGTCCCCAGCCCTAGGTTTGCCTGCAATTACAAAGACACCCAAAGCCATGTGAAAGGCCTTTGGAGATGGCCACATCTGTATCTCCAAATCTATACTATAAAATACTAGCATAGAAGCATGAGGAAGTCCAAGAGCGCTGGATTTTCCTTCATGATGAGAACTCTCCTACTATTTACTTGCGTAACTTTTTAAAAATTGAATTATTTCCTCCCTTTGATGGTTCAGGACCCCTGCTGTACCATACTAATGGATGCCTAGCCCAGACCAGTCCTCCCAGGTTGGCAGTATGTGCACTAATCCAGACCAGACCTTTCTGATACAGTTACCCTTGGTGGGGTCAGTGAGTGGCCAAGGATGGCCAGCGTGACTCAACTGGAAGGCAGGGGAAAGCCATGATCTTCTTTCTCAGAAGTCTCAGCTTATACCAGGGCAGCAGTCACAAGAAGTGTTTTTGCTGTGGTGCTGCCAGGAAGGGGGTGGCTGAGCAGCCCATTATTCACCAAGATGGTTAGTCACCCCTTTAAAAGTACTTCCTCTGTGCCAGGTCAGTCCTGCACACCTTGACTTACAAGGCAGGTACAACTGCTACCCCCATTGTACAGATGAGGAAACTGAGGCCCCAGCTGGCTCAGTAACCAGCCCAAGGTCATGCAGCCAGGAAGTGCTAAAAGTGGGAATGAAATCTGCTGCTGGCTCCAGAGCCAGTGTCACACACCCTGACCTCCTAAGCAGTTCTCCTAGGAACCTTCCACCTCAGCCACCACAACTGCCTACCCCTTCTCAGGTGATACCCCATTCTGAGCCTCCCTTCCCCATCAGCCCTTTGACCACAAGCACCCCAGACTCTTGGAGCCAAAGGGGATCATATTGCCCACAAGTGAGGAAACAGAGGCCCTGAGAGGTATATGACACACCCGTGTCCCCCCAAATCATAAATGTAGTGGGGAGAAAAATAAAGCAGGTGCATTAAAAACAGGAATATTTATGAAGCGTCCACTGCGACTGGGTTCCAGATACTGGCAACTGCAGGCTGGGAGGGAGGTGGATTTAGCAAGAAAACCAAAGAACAAGATAATTTTGGATTTCAGTGGCAGGTGTTCTTAAGAGAATACTAAAGTGAAAGGCATGAGGAGCCTTTTTCCCTGGAGGGAAGATCTCACCAGGGCGGTGAGCTTTGGTCCTGGGGCCTCACCTTGCTTTGTAGGAACCCGTATGGTGAGGACAGGCACAGTTCTGGGGCTCCTAATTGTATTCTCCCCACAGCCAGGAAAAGAGGGTGGGTAGGTATTTTTATTCCCCTGTTACAGAAGTCGGGGTGGGGGTACCTAGGGCACCGCAAGGTTAGTCAGCTTGCTCAGAATCGCCCCGGGAGGGGGGTGCTCCGTGAGCAGTGGGCGAGCAGTTCTGTCACCTGGGGAAGGGCGGGGCAGCCTTGAGGGGCGGGGCCGCACGCAGCCCCGCCCCTTCCCGAGCCTCGTGTTGTAACCTGTTGACCCAGGCTCGTCGGCCTGGTCCGAGAGGGCAATGAAGGAAGGTCGCGATTGGCTCCCCGCGAAGTGGGCGGGGCCCCCGCAGCTCGGTGCGCGCGCCGCGGGGAGGCGTTGCCGAGGACGGAGCGGGAAGGGGCGTGGCCGCGCGCGGGCGGCCGTTGGCGGCGCGGCCCCGCCCCGGACGTCGCGCGTCGCGGACTGGGCGGCGGCGATTGGTCGGAGCGGTGCGGGGGGCGGGGCGGAAGGTTCTGGAGGGGGCTGGCGGGCTCTGGAAGCTTCCGCCGGACGGGTATATAGGGTCCGGGACGGGGCGGCGGCGAAGCCGGGGTACGGCGACAGCTGGGCGGCGGGCCGCAGGCGGGGGCTATGGGCAAGGACTATTACCAGACGCTGGGCCTAGCCCGCGGCGCGTCGGACGAGGAAATCAAGCGGGCTTACCGCCGCCAGGCGCTACGCTACCACCCGGACAAGAACAAGGAGCCCGGCGCCGAGGAGAAGTTCAAGGAGATCGCCGAGGCCTACGACGTGCTCAGCGACCCGCGCAAGCGCGAGATCTTTGACCGCTACGGGGAAGAAGGTGCGTGCGCGCGCGGCCAGGGGCGCGCCCCGCCGTTTGACAGGAGGGGAAACCGAGGCCCGGCGGCCGGGCTGTGGCAGCCCCGGGGGACGCCCCGGGCCCGGTGGGCGAGCGGCCCCCGCCCTCCGGCCACGCGGGCCTCCGCCCTCGGATTGGCGGCCGTCCGATGGGAGGAGGAGTCCTGGCCGCGCTGCTTGCCCAGAAGCTTCTAGCACGTCTGCGGTCGCCCCTCCCTAGGCTCCTCCACCCACGTCCCCGAGCAGTGCTGGGGGTGCAGTGCGGACGGAGGGGGCCACTGAGGCTGAGCCGGCCCGTAGCACCGCGCCCTAGCGGGCCGGGGCGCACCTGGGCGGAGGTGGCAGGCCAGGGCGTGCAGGGGGGCCGGGGGGGCCTCTGGCTGCGCGCCGGCACGACCTGCGAGTGGCGAGCCTGCGGGTGAGCGCGCCGATTAGCGCCGACCTCGCTCCGGGGCCCCTGTGAGGGCGGAGTGAGGTAATCCCCGTAAAGTGCTTACCTAACCTGGTGCCAGACACGTAGAAGGCAGCCAGCGCCCGAGCGCAGTCCAGGTGCAGGGAGCGGCGGGACCCGCCTCTGCCCGGCCTCCTCGGCGCAGGCCTCTCAGGCCAAGGGAAGGAAGCTGTCTTGTCCAGTTGCCCGTGGATGACTCAGACTGGTTTCTGGGCTGGGTCTTAAGAAATGAAGTGGCTTTTTATGTAAGGATGGTGGCAATTAGTGCCAGGGTGTGAGAATTTGAAAAGCTGCATTTATGGTTTGGCTTTCACTTGTGCTCCGCACACATCCTTAGCTCCCAAGTATTTCTAAGAGTAAACACTGAGCACAGATTCTGGAGGGGGTTTCTTTTTAATCTGATCTTTTAATGAATTTTTGGTAAGTTTTCATATCCTTGAGGGGAGGATAGGGCAGTCAAGAAGTGGCAGGAATTTGGTGGCCCCTGGAGAGGGCACTTGAGCCCTTTGCCACTGCCCTGGCACAGTGAAGTACCTGGAGGGGGGAGTCCCAACTCTGTTGCTGCAGTGGGGGGTTAAAACCTTAGGGTTTTTCCTTACTCTCTTCTGATAGGCTAATAAAATTCCTCCCCCTCCTCCCCATCATTTATGGTTCTCAAGCTTTTTTCTTTTAGTGAGAGAGAGAGGCTCACTGCCAACCATTTCATTTCTCCTGATTTTGCCTTTCAGGCCTAAAGGGTGGTGGCCCCAGTGGTGGCAGCAGCGGTGGTGCTAATGGTACCTCTTTCAGCTACACATTCCATGGAGACCCTCATGCCATGTTTGCTGAGTTCTTCGGTGGCCGAAATCCCTTTGACACCTTTTTTGGGCAGCGGAATGGGGAGGAAGGCATGGACATTGATGACCCATTCTCTAGCTTCCCCATGGGCATGGGTGGCTTCACCAACATGAACTTTGGCCGTTCCCGTCCCGCTCAAGAGCCCACCCGAAAGAAGCAAGATCCCCCCGTCACCCACGACCTTAGGGTCTCGCTTGAAGAGATCTATAGCGGCTGTACCAAGAAGATGAAAATCTCCCACAAGCGACTGAACCCCGATGGAAAGAGCATTCGCAACGAAGACAAGATCTTGACCATCGAAGTGAAGCGGGGGTGGAAAGAAGGGACCAAAATCACCTTCCCTAAGGAAGGCGACCAGACCTCCAACAACATTCCAGCTGATATTGTCTTTGTTTTAAAGGACAAGCCACACAATATCTTTAAGAGAGATGGCTCTGATGTCATTTACCCAGCCAGGATCAGCCTTCGGGAGGTAGGCTACTAATTAGTAGGGTACAGTATGGAGGGAGATGGTTGGTTTTTGAAGCTGTTGGGTATCTGCTTGACAGATCTTTCTGAGCACTTTGGAGCCAGGCTTGAAGGGTAAAATAAGAGCAAAAATAAGACTGACCAGGGTTCTGTTTTTCCAGAGATTAACATGCTAGCTAGTGACCTGGGTAGATCTGGGGCAGGGTCTTAGCTGCAGGGGCCTGATGGCACTTCCCCTCTATCAAACAGCTTCTGGGCAGGAATTGAGCATCCTAAGCTATTTTTCATCTAACGTTCTCTTTGCTCTTCAAGGCTCTGTGTGGCTGCACGGTGAATGTACCCACTCTGGACGGCAGGAGCATCCCCGTCGTGTTTAAAGATGTCATCAGGCCTGGCATGCGGCGAAAAGTTCCTGGAGAAGGCCTCCCCCTCCCCAAAACACCCGAGAAACGCGGGGACCTCATTATTGAGTTTGAAGTAATCTTCCCCGAAAGGATTCCCCAGACGTCAAGAACCGTACTTGAGCAGGTTCTTCCAATATAGAGCCACCTGTGTCTCCCAAGGACTAACCAGGGACCTTTCCAGAGCTCAAGGATTTCCGGACCGTTCCACCAGTTGTGGACCCGTGAGAGGGCGGGAGGGCCCAGGGAGGGCTTTCGTACTGCTGAATGTTTTCCAGAGAATATATTACAATCTTTCAAAGTCGTGCACTAGACTTAAGTGGTTTTTCGAGCGATAGGGCTGCAGGTGGTGGGGACAGCAGGAAAAGGCATTCCAGTCTGTGCCACTGGGTCCTGCAGCCCTCCCAGGATGGGCGCACACCCTCCCCCAGGCCCTGCCCATGGACCAGAGGCAGACCCACAGCTGGACTTGACGCGTCTGCAGTCCCTTTCCTTGTGGCCGATAGGTGGTGTCAATCTGCCGTCTCGGTTATCATACCCTGTACACTCCTCAGTTTCTGTTGTGAGATCAGTTCGTGTTTTATTCTGTATTTGTCTCCCATGTCTTGCTCTTCCCCTGAAGAATCCTATTTTCTCTTTTGCCATCTCAAATTGAGAACCAACTTAAGATTATTTTTGCAAAACTGCCTGGCCGGCACCCACAAGCAATACCTCTTGTTCCAGCAGGACCAAGGGAGCCGGCCTTGTGTGAATGGGTTGCACAGATGCTTCTCCCTGAAGGGTGAGGGGCCCTGGACAGAACAGGGGACTTTCTCCACCCCTGACTCTGAGACCCAAGTGCACTCATTTATGGGTCACACACTTTTTTTTTTTTTTCCTTTTTTCTGTAAGGCAATCTTTTAGCACGCCTGGGACTTAACCAATGGCCCAGGTAATTTTTCATTTAATGGACTCTGGACTCAAAAGGATTTGATCCTTTTGAATTTTGCACAGCTCTAGATATAATCCCTTTTGATAAAAGGGTCTTTGCTTCTGATTACAGGAGCACTGTGGAACGACTGTAAATATGTTTTTATAATTGTGTGTAATGTTGGTGTGCCCTCAAAGGAAACTAGTCCACGGCAGCTGCTGCTCTCTGTACAGGGCCACGATGGAATTCAGAAGGAACCTTGGGAGTTGGGGAGGGTGCCGGGTTGGAACAACTGTCTGTTCCCCACAGGCCAGTCTGGTGCTCAGATCTTTAGACTCATTGTAAGTTGCCACTGCCAACACGAGACCAAAGCGTGTGACTTGTCAATGTGCAGCACGACAGCATTAAAGACTGATGCTAAACCTCAGGGGAGCGGTCCTGCGACTCTGTTTGAGGGTTTTGCTAATGGGCTGGGGTGGTGGCTGGGCATCCCTCCAGATGCAGTCAGGGTGGAAGGGAAGGGCTGTGGAAGGGGGTGTGGGTACAGAGGCAGAAGTCCTCTGCAAGAGAGAGATAAGTCTCCTTTCCTAGGCTGCATGCAGAGTAGAAAAGATCATCCCACCCGGACTTGATCCAGGCACCCAAAGAGCCCTGTGGGTTTCAGAGCTGATTTCAGGAAGATTGGGACAGAGTTTAGCAATTCCCTTATGGGTCTTCCAGTTGCTGGGGCCCAGGGGAGGTGCATGGTCTGCCCTTATGATCCCTCCTCCACTCCTTTCTTGCTAAGACAGGCTGGGTGTCAGGCAGGCCCTGGCCAAACCAGACTGGAATTCCAGCCCAGAGCTGACCCCGCCCTGGAGAAGACCCATTTCCTGCCCTGGCTTCATTGGCAGGCCACTGAAGCTTCTTTTCCTTTGTAACTCTTTTTTAAGGAACTGGTTTTATTACAAGGTAAGTAATTACATGGGCTTAAAACAACGTATTGCTACTTTGCTACAAAATGTCTTAAACTAAAAACAGTGTGTTTAAAATCACAGGAGGAGTGGCTTTCCCTTCCTACTGAAACATCTAACCACTGAAAACGGTGTAGGAGCTGTGCTGTCCAAGAGAAGCTTCTGTAAGTGATGGGAACGTTTTCAGTCTCCTTTAAATGGAGATGCTTTGAGAGTCCATAAAATAAATTCAGTTTCTCCATTCCCATCACATTGCAAGTGCTCAGCAACAGTCACAGCCGGTGGACAGCACAAATCCAGAGGACTTTTCCCCCCAGTGTAAGATGTGGCTTTCTTCTTAGAGCAAACGCAGTGAGCCCAGAGGACACCGTCCTAGTTGGGAGGGACCCTGCATGTCTGAGCCAAAAGAGACTTACTGAACTTGTAAAAAGAACCTACCTAGAGCTGTGCAGGAGACTCTGGGTTTCTTTAGGAAAACCACCTGGTGAAGAGGGTAGAGGGCTTGGGTGGACGAAAGGCCTGCCTCCCAGATAAGCATTATTTTGTCATACTGGACTGAGTTGTGGGTGTCCAGAGGTGTCTGGTGTGTGTGCTGGCAGACCTTCCTAGCTTCCTTGGCCTCCCTTTAATGATTTGCTTTCCTTTTCCCACATGGGCTTAGCACGTTTCAGAGCTCCTTCCACATTGGTACATGTGGAGCTGCCTCCTTAAGCCACCTGATCTGAATCCACCATACCAGCAGGGTCGCATTTTAATGTGATTTTAAACAGGACAAAAACTCAGAAATGTGCATTTGACCTGGGAAGACAAGTTGAGTCCCCTCCCTCCTTTGGGCCTGCAGTTCCTTTTCTCCTGTCCTAGTATAGACAAGCCATGGTATCAGATCTTTTTCTTTAGAAAAAAAATAAACTTTTTGTGCATTCTCTGGGATCCTGTTTAAGCCTAAGCATAATTTCTAAATTTCTAGGGTTTTTTCGGCGATGTAATCACAGTACTAAACTCTAGGGGATGGAAGGAAAATCCTCTCTCCCACCCTGCAATTCAAGTCCATCCCCAACCAATGTCCCCAACTTCTTTCCTGAGAATGAAGTACCTTTCCTGAGATGTTGCACAAATCAACTTTTCTTTTTTACACAAATGATATGTACTGTACAATCTGTATTTACCCCCTCACGTATGAGGGAAATAGCGTGCTTCCTCATTCCTGTTACTGTATGCCTTTATTCTGCTAGGATAATATGTACCTGGGTGCGAAGATCCCAATCAGCGTTTGGTGGCCCCTACCTCTCCCTTGGACATTGTTCTTGCTTCCAGACTGGAGTCCCAGGACAACCGCTTTCTAGCTATATGACCTTGGGCAAGTGACTTAGCCTCTCTGTGCCTCAGATACTTCAACTGTAAAACAGTCATAATAATAGTACCTCTTCCAGGGTTGTAAGGGTTTCCAGAGATGGAGATAATACACACCAGGACCTGGCACAGAAGAAGTATTGTGTGTCAGCATGTGAAGTTTGCCTAGTCCACAGCTGGAAACCCCAAAGACTGAGGTGAGTCCAAGGTCTTTGAGGGTAAGTGCTCTCAGCTCATCTCCAGGAACCCAATTTTCAGATGATCCCCTGAGACACTCAGCTTGAGAACGCTATACCTGAAGCAGGCTCACTCCCATGCTATCATGACAACCAGCACACTCAAAAGATTGGCAGAGCACCAGACTCCAGAGCTGAACAGCAGCCCCCAATCTGAATCCCAACTCTGCCACTCTGCTGTAGTGTGTCCTCGGGCAGGGGACTTCACCACTCTGAGTCTCAGTAGACTCCTTTAAAAAACAATGAGGGGATTCCTGGGTGGCTTAGCAGTTTAGTGCCTGCCTTCCGCCGGGTGTGGTACTGGAGTCCTGGGATGGAGCTGCATGGAGCCTGCAGGCTTCCTGCATGGAGCCTGCTTCTCCCTCTGCCTGAGTCTCTGACTCTCTCTGTGTCTCTGATGAATAAAATCTTTTTTAAAGAATAAAAAAATGAGACAAATGAGGTGGAGATTTCATAGTGGTCTAAGTGAAACATAGGCAAGGTAATGCATCTGGGAAGCAAGGAACATGCCGTTATGAACTTGGCTTCTGTGCATCCTCAGGGGGTGCCAAGTTCAAGGTCTGATCACTGCAAATCCCCTGAGCAAATGACAAAACCTCTAGGGTCTCAGGTCCCTCCCACACAAAACAAGACAATCACCACAACTCTGGCTTCTTACTGCCCCCAAGTTAGAGCTCAGACAGCTAACACCTGAGAAGGCTTCTGTGCCACTGGCTTGGCCCAGAGCAAGTGTGCAATTCACATGAGCAAATATTTTTTTTAATTCATTTATGATAGTCGCACAGAGAGAGAGAGAGAGAGGCAGAGACACAACACAGGCAGGGGTGCAGGCTCCATGCACCGGGAGCCCAACGTGGGATTCGATCCCGGGTCTCCAGGATCACGGATCACACCCTGGGCCAAAGGCAGGCGCCAAACTGCTGCGCCACCTAGGGATCCCCTAACATGAGCAAATATTTCTAAAGCACTTAGCAGAAAGCCTGTCTCAAGCTGTCTTTAAAAAAAAAAAAATTTTTTTTTAACTAAACTCTACACCCAATGTGGGGCTTGAACTCACAATCCCCAAGAGATCAAGAGTCACAGGCTCTACCAACTGAGTTAGCCAGGCTCTTAAATATCACAGGCCTTAAATATTACTCTTATTATTGATTATTGAAGTACACAGCCTAGCACCTGACACATAATAAGTATTTGACCATTCAATCAAGATTTATTGACTACCTACTATGTGCCCTGCCCTGTGCTTGACGCTAGGGACATAGCAGTGAACAAAACTGGCAAAAAGTCCTGATTTTGTAGAGCTAAGGATTGAGTGGGAGGAGAAACAAAATAAAGGTAAGTAAATGAAACATCTAATGTACTAGATAGTGGGGAGAGTAAATCGGAAATATAAAACATTGAGGGTAATAAGTTTGGAGCACTTTCTAAATAACATGGTCAGTGAACGCCTCAAGAAGGTGACATAAGAGTGAAGACTTGGAGGAGGTTACTTTTTCGGGTGGATAATGAGGGAAAGGTGTTCCAGGCAGAGAGAGCAGCCTGTGCAAAGGCCCTGAGGCAGGAGCATGCCTGAGTTGTTTGAGGACCAGCCAGGAGCCCAGCGAGGCTGGAGCAGAGTGAGGGAGGGGTGAGTGGGAGGAAATGAGGGCAGGGGGTGACAAAGCAGATGGTGCAGGTCCTGGTGGGCCCCTGGGAGAACTGCAGCTTTTCCTCAGAGTGAGATAGGAGCTTGCAAGCATTTTAGTTTTTGCTTTGTCTTAATTTTCCTTTGCTGGGATGGGGGGTGGGGAGTGTCATTTGATTGTATAACTTGAAGTCCCTGAAATATATCATCAGTCTCTTGAATTTTCAGTGCATCAAACTTTCTTCTGAAAACAACACAACACAAACAATGAGTGTCTATATTTTCTACTAAAATCAAGCCCTGAACGTCCATGTACTCATGTTCCCTCCCACAGACGTGAGAATGCTTTCCTGGTCTGTTGACTCCACGCCTGCCCGGGGTGTCTGACTTCTGAGTTCTCGAACTGCGATTATTCAGGGAGACGTCTTCCCTCTCTGTCATGAGGGGAGGAGAGACAACCTCAGGAAAGATCCGTAGTGTCCTCGAGGTCACACACCATGCCCTGATCATCTTTGCAGCACCAGCTCTGAGAGCAGCGCCTGGCCCAGAACTGCCCTCTGAGTGTTTGTTGAATGAGTAATTGAGAGACACAATTACAACTGATTCAGACACAAAGATCCACAACATCTATCCAATGACCACTCACGTTAGAGCATGTGCAGAGAAAGGACATGAGCCATGGTTTCTAGGGGTGGTTGCCCCACTTTCTCCAGCTCCCACCAGGTAGAAGCAGAGGTTCTCTGGCTCCACGAAGGCACTTCTTTCCTGGGGACCTGCTCCTACTTCATGATTCACAGGTTAGTCATTAGGCACAGTTTCTGAGTGCCAAGTCATTGCTTGGCCCTGGGACACCCGGTGACAAGGCGATGGGGGTGGCAGGAGTCCTCGGGAAGCTTGCTGTCTTCTAGGAAATGCAGACCTAACTAAAACAGAGGTTTTAGGTTCTCGTGGCCGCCCTAACAAGGCACCACAAACCCCGTGGCTTGAAACAACAGGAAAGTCACCCTCTCATACTTTAAAAGGCCAGAAGTCAGAAACCAATGTGTGGACAGGGTTGGCTCCCGCTGGAGGCTCTGAGGGTGAATCTGTATTCATCTCTCTGCTGGCTTCTGGTAGCCACTGCCATTCTCTGTGTTTTCATTGCTCTGGTCACACAGCCCTCCCTGCTGAGCAACTCTATGTTCTCTCCTCTGTCTCTTCGAAGGACACCTGTTGGATTCAGGGCCCACCCTAAACCAGGCTGATCTTACCTCAAGATCCTTTATTTAATGACCTCTGCAAAGATCCTTATTCCAAATTAGGTCACATTGATAGCTTCAGGGACATAGGCCTATCTTTGGGGGGCCACCCTTCAGCTGTAACACTGGGCAAAGCACTTCCCATGACCAGAGGGCTTGGAGGGAAGAGGCCTGGCATGCCCTGGGGAAACAGGCCAGGGGATGAGTTTGTCAGACTTGGGGATAGGCCACGGGAACTGAAGCCCCGCGGATGAGGCTGTCAGGCACACAGGGAGTGCAGGCTGCCCAAGGCTGGGCTGAGGGGCATGAGGCCCTGCAGCCTGGGGTGGCTGGAACGGAGAGAGCAGAAGAGAGTAGGGCGGAGCCTGGCTGGGGTGAGACAGGCCAGGTGCCAGGGCCCTGCTGAGGCAGGTCTACATGCCTGAGAGGCACAAGGGAAGCCTATTGAGTGTGAGTCGGGAGGGACATGGCCTGATTTCCCTTTGCTGAAGTTGGAGCTGAGGCCTGGGTGGTTTTGTCTCAGTGGGGGCCCACCTTTCCTTGGGAAGATATTGGTGAACATCAACATGGCTGAGTCTGACTCCAGATGGAATACTCCCCCAAGGGTGTTTTGAGGGCAGATGGCTTCTTGGCGGGGGTCTTCAGCAGCAGAGGGGCGGGCCCTGCCTCATGAGCTCAGAGGCGCCCTCTGGCTGCTGTAAGGGAGGGTTACAGACCTGGGAGTGGAAAGAGGACAGAGCTCTGGGGAATGAGCAGAGCAGGAAGCCAACTGCTGCGATTGATGGGGCTGGACACCCAGTGGGTGCCAAGGCGGTGGTGGGAAATTATTACCAGAGATGCATTTCAGAAAGAGAGCTGCCCAATGGCCCTCCAGAAAACAGCACTGCTTTCACGTTTGATCATGACTTTCTGCAATCCAGCAGCAAAAGGCAGGTGCAGCACTGGGTCTGAGAGACCTGGGGCCATAGGACCCAGCAGGGTAAGGGCCACCTCCTTTTCTTCTCCTCCAAGTCCGTCCCACTGAGACCACACCTGCCAGCTTGATACGGGGAGCCCAATTACAAGCCACAAAAAGCCAGGTGATCAAACTCCAAGATCACTCCAAAGCCTTGTCCCTGGGCACTGTCCCTCCTGGCTCTTCTCTGTCCCCTCATGGTCCAGGGTCAGGCTCCAAGCTGAGGCAAGTACGGCCCACCCACCCAGAGGGAGGTCACATGTCTTGGGGTTGAAGCTAAAGCACCATACCCATGAGTCACTGTTTAACTCTGAGTCAGTGGCTCCCCCCTCTCTGAGCGTCAGTCTCCTCTATAGAATGCAGGTGATATCCAGTGTGATTATTCATGAAAAGCAGGCAGCACAGGCCCCGACATATATTAAGAGCTTAATAAAGGCGTCTGTTTCTATCTGTTTCTATTATGACATACTGTGTTTATTCATCTCTCTGACCTGGACACAGTTCAATAACAGCAGCTGGTGTTCACTGAGCATCTACCCCAGTGCCACTGGAGGCGTCTGATGCAAAACAGCTCTAGCATAGCTACGACGGCTTTAGGAGGTGTGTCCTTTTATTATCCCCATTTCACAGAAGAGACTGAGGCACACAGGGCGAAGGGGCTTGCCCAGGGTCACACAGCCGGTGAGCAGCACAGGTGATGGAGAAAAGGAAGACTGTCTTCGACTCTACAACCCAATGTGGATTAGAAACGACTAAAAGACACAGGGACAGGGCATCTGGGTGCCTTGGTGGTTGAGCGTCTGTCTGCCTTTGGCTCAGGTCATGATCCCGGGGTCCTGGGATCAAGTCCCACATCAGGCTTTCTGCAGGGAGCCTGCTTCTCCCTCTGCCTGTGTCTCTCCCTCCCTCTCTGTATCTCTCGTGAATAAATAAAATCTTAAAAAAAAAAGACACAGGGACAGTGAAACTGTAGCATGAATAGAATAAATTATGGAAGAATAACTTTGTGATTTAAGAGAAGAGCTTTCTTAGTGAAATTTCATGGGTGCAAACAATAAGCAGATAAGTCCTGTTATATTGCAGTTATGAATTTTCTCCCAACGAAGGATTTAATGGGTGAAGCGAATCATCACGTGGTGGAATGGGAGAACATATTTGCGATGCCTAATACTGTATCTACCTCACAGGGTTGTTAGGAGAGCTAAATGGTTCGATAAATGTAAAGTTCTTAGTGTCTGGCACATAAGAAGCTCTGGCTTTAGCAGAGCCATTATTTAGCATTATTGAAGGTGCCAAATACTCAATATCCCAGTGCTCCCCCAGAACTATACAAGAGCACGTGTAGTTTTAAACCATCTAGCAGCCTCATTACAATAATAAAAGAAACAGGTAAAAGGAATTGGAGTAATACATTTTATGTAGCTCAATGCATCCACATTATTATGAGAACACGTAGTCAGAATAAAAATGAATTTTAAAAAATGAATCAATGAGATGTGATATTTTACACTTGCTTTTCTTTGTACCACGTCTTAGAAACCTGGTGTGTATTTTACAATGCCAACACATCTCAATCTGTGATGTGAGCCATATTTCAAGTGCTCATAGCCACATGTGGAGAGTGGAGGTTACACATTAAACACATCAGATTGGACAGTGCAGATCTCCATTCCATGAGGAGCACATGCAAATCAACAAGTGAAAAATAGCAGCCCAAGTGCAAACAGGGCAAAGAATATGAACAGGCAATTTACAAGAGAGAAGAAACTGAAGGCCATCAAGAAAAGGAGGAGCTGCTCAAAGTGACTGGAAATCAGAGAAATATGAAAGATGGTAATGGTGATGTCACTTGACAGTGAGTCCGAGCAACAAAAATTAGGAGCTGGATAGAACTAACAGTTAGAGGAGATGTAGGTACATCCGAATTGCCAGATGTGACTGGGGGCAGCTGGTCCAAGAGGCCACATAGCAACTGACTGTGCCCCGTGATCCAGCATCTCTGCCTGCAGTTCTCTCTCCTAGGAAGATTCCTACAAGGTTTCTAAGGGGACATGTCCAAGGCTGCAGTGTGGGGAGCTCGAGGCTCCCTGGTGTCCATCCCCGGGGAGGGGGGTGCACAGTGAGGGATGATCTGTGGAGCACCAGGTAGAAATTAAGAAAATAGGTATAGGGCAGCCCTGGTGGCTCAGCAGTTTAGCACCACCTTCAGCCCAGGGTGTGATCTTGGAGACCCAGGATCGAGTCCCATGTCGGGCGCCCTGCATGGCGCCTCTGCCTGTGTCTCTGCCTCTCTCTCTCTCTCTGTGTCTCCCTCATGAATAAATAAAATCTTTTTTTTTTTTTTAAGAAAATAGGCCCCAGATATACAGATGCAATGAAACGCTGGGACACATGCACCCCGATGTTAATAGCAGCAATGTCCACAATAGCCAAACTGGAAAGAACCTTGGTGTCCATCAAAAGATGAATGGATAAAGAAGATGTGGTCTATGTATACAATGGAATATTACTTAAAAAAAATGGAATATTACTCAGCCATTAGAAACGACAAATACCCACTATTCGCTTCGATGTGGATGGACCTGGAGGGTATTATGCTGAGTGAAATAAGTCAATCGGAGAAGGACAAGCATTATATGGTCTCATTCATTTGGGGAATATAAAAAATAGTGAAAGGGAATAAAGGTGAAAGGAGAAAAAAATGAGTGGGAAATATCACAAAGGGAGACAGAACATGAGAGACACCTAACTCTGGGAAATGAACTAGGGGTGGTGGAAGGGGAGGTGGGCGGGGGGTGGGGGTGACTGGGTGAAGGGCACTGAGGGGGCACTTGATGGGATGAGCACTGGGTGTTATTCTATATGTTGGCAAATTGAACACCAATAAAATATAAATTAAAAAAAGAAAGAAAGAAAGAAAATAGGTTTAAGAGATTGGCAAAACAGATGGATCTTTAAGACCTACTGCAAAAGAAGCAAACAAGCAAGCAAGCAAGCAGTACAGCGCTAACTGGAAAAGAAAAATAAGAAGCCAAGTATAATGGAACACCCCCCATAAAACAGTGCACATTTTCAAGGAAACACACAAAAAGATGCACACTGAGGGATGCCTGGGTGGCTCAGCAGTTGGGCACCTGCCTTCAGCTCAGGTTGTGATCCCAGAATCTGGGATCAAGTCCCGCATCGAGCTCCCTGTGGGGAACCTGCTTCTCCCTCTGCCTATGTCTCTGCCTCTCTCTCTCTTCTGTGTCTCTCATGAATAAGTAAATAAATTTTTTTAAAAAAAAGATGCACACTGAGCCTACTGCAGTGTTGCACCAGAGATAGGAGGAAAATGGGGGTATTTTCCCCAAATGTTTATCTTGAAATTTTCAAAGATATAGAAAACTCACTAGAATAGCAAAATGAATACCCATATGCTACTCTCCTGGATTCAGTAGCAATTGTTACTATCTTGCCACATATATGCTCACCTGTAGGCACTCTCTCTCTTCCCACTCCCTCTCTCCATCCCTCCTCTATATTAATACAAATGTATACCACATTATGATATTGTATATAAAATATATACATATATTTTCTGAGCTATTTGGCAGTTGCAGCCATCACAAAATTATCACTAAATAATTCAGTGAGTTTCTCCCCAAAATAAGAACATTCTGGTATGCGCGGGTGGCTCAGTGGTTGAGCATCTGCCTTTGGCTCAGGGCATGATCCTGTGGCCCCGGGATCAAGTCCCACATCGCACTCGCTGCATGGAGCCTTTTCTCCCTCTGCTTCTCTCTGTGTGTTTCTCATGAATAAGTAAATAAAATCTTTTTTTTTTTTTTAAAGAACATTCTCTTACCTAACCTCAGTGCAATGCTCACATTCAGGAAACTTAACATGGTTCTATTATCTAATATCCACTCCACATTCAAATATTCTTAATTATCCCAAGAATATCTTTCATAGCTATTTTATCCTTTTTTTGTTTTTTTTTTAATATTTTATTTATTTATTCATGAGAGACACAGAGAGAGAGAGAGGGGCAGAGACACAGGCAGAGGGAGAAGCAGGCTCCATGCAGGGAGCCCGACACGGGACTCGATCCTGGGACCCCAGGATCACGCTCCAGGCTGAAGGCAGGCACCAAACCGCTGAGCCACCCAGGGACCCTCCTTTTTTTGTTTTTAAAGATTTTATTTATTTATTCATGAGAGACACACAGAGAGAGGCAGAGACACAGAGGGAGAAGCAGGCTCCTTGCAGGGAGCCCAATGTGGGACTCGATCCCAGGTCTCCAGGATCACTCCCTGGGCTGAAGGCGGCGCCAAACCACTGAGCCACCCGGGCTGCCCTATCTTTCTTTTCTGAAAAAATTTTTATCAAGGATCCAATTGAAGATCATACATTGATTTTGTTGTCATTGCTATCTCCTTCAATCTAGAACTGTTCCCAAGCAGTTCATTCATTTACTCACTTATTAACACATTGATTGTTCGTTTCATCACATAGATCTATTTGAAGAGTCCAGGCATTTTTGCTTTTTGGTTTTGGGGGGTTTTTTGTTGTTGTTGTTGTTTGTTTGTACATTGGCAGAGTCCCTTCATTTGGAAGTATCTGGTTGTGTCCTCATGATTAGATCCAGGTTAAGCACTCTGGACAGGACCAAGTACTCTACAGGTGATGTGTCCTCAGCACATCACAGGAAGGGGCATACGAGGTTAACTTTGTCCCATCACTGGTGATGTTACTTTTGGTCACTTGGTTAAAGTGGTGACTGCCAGGTTTCTCCCTGGTGCTTTTTCCACGGTATCTTTCCCCCACTGTAATTAACAAGTAATTTGCAGGCTGGTCCTTTGAGATTGTGTGAATATCTACTTCCTCCACTGAGGATCCTCGCCTGCATTAATTATTTCTCTACTGGCTGCAAAATGGGGATTTTCCAACTCAGTCTTTCCTTCTGCGTGTATTAGCTGGCATTCCAGATGTTTTTTTCCAAAGGGGACAGAGGTAGTAACACTGAAGTCTGAGCTCCCCAGCTTCTGGGCCTACTAGCCCTTTGAACTATAAAATTGGATAAAGAGTGGCTTGCTCTGTACCCTTGGGCAACACCCTCACCCCTCCTTAGGCACTTCCTCATCAGTCAACAGGTGGATTCAGGTGGATTCTGCTCAGGACTCTGCTGTCCCCATGGCCCCACATATTGTCCTCTTCGGGTTTGTAGAGGGCAGCTCAGATGCCAGGCACAAGCAGGGCAGTGGGTACAGTCCCACAGAGGCCCAGCCATAGCAACTGATCACTCAGTGGGGATGGCAGAGGTCAGCAGAACAGGAAGAGAAGGACAATAGCGGTGCCTGTTGCATCAACAGTGGCAGCGTTTGCCAGCTGGGTGGGGCCAGACTCGCAGCCCTCAGCAGCTAAGCCGGCCCCGCTCTCCTCTTTCAGTTTGCCTCTCTGTAGGCCCCGGTGGGGCTGGGATGCACAACAGCTCACCCTGGGGACTGCAGAGACCCAGTCATTCAATGAAGCCTGAGCAGAATTGCAGCTGTTAGAGGCCTCCAAGAACTACAATTCCCAGAACACACAGCAAGCTCCTGGTCCAGCCCCAACTGCCCCAGAGGCTGGCTTTGAAGTAGAGCAAGGATAGCTCATCTGTCCTGGGAACTGAGCATCCTGGTCTGTACGAGGTGCATCTGTGTCTTTGTTTCTTGGACCTACCCTTGCCTGAGACATCCCAGTCTCGGGGCCTCACCAAACCTGGTGATGGCGAGGTCACCTGGTCCTCTCATTCACACAAGTGCTCTGAGAGGCTGCTCACTGCCAGTCTCAGGACCCCAGCAGGGGTGAGGGGGCACTTAGATGGAGGAGACAGCCTCATGAAAGGGCAGAGGCTCGGAATGGTTGGGGACCCTTTACAACCTAGCACATATTATGTGTTCAGTAAATATTCACTGATTTAACCAACAAGCGAGCAGTCCATCTCGATCTTGTCTTCCTTCCATGCACCCTTTCACACAGTTTTGCTAGCTCCTAGGATATTGCACTCTCCCAAAATGTGTTGTATCTCTCAGTCCAGCTTTCAGGCCTTCTGCACGAGCTGTTACCTCCACCAGAAGCACATTCAGCTTACTCGCTTTAGTAGCTGCAGACGTAGGACAGAGCCTGGCACGGAGCAGGGGCACATGAAATATTTGACGAGTGAGGGAATGAATGAATGAATGAATAAATGCCCTTGTCCATTGTACACCCCAGGAAGCAGGGACACTCGGGACCCTCCCTATTCATCTCGCTCCTCCGCCCGCTCGCCCGCCCGGAATGAATGCATCCTTTTTATCCGCTCACAGGATGGCCAGGCTGGGGCAGGCGCAGACAGGGAGGAGGACTGGGTTCGGGGGCTGCCCTCGGCCCCTTCCTAGGTCTCCTAAAGGGTCAGCTCTTCCGGACGTGGCGAGTTCGCCTCTGCCCGAAACTCAGCCCGCGTCACCTGACTCCCACGACCGGCCCTCCCGCCCCTTACCACCCTGGACACCCCAGACGGACACTCCGCCGGCAGCACGTGGTCCAGGGACCCCAGCTCCCCATTGGTTGCTCGCCTCCTTCCTTCCCCGCGATTGGCAGGGGCCCAGCCTCAGGTCCCCCCTCCGCGCCCTGCGGTGGTACAGCCTGCCGCGGCTTTCGGCAGGGTGGGCAGGTCCACTGCGCCGCGGCGCGGGGGGGCCGGGAGGAGCCGGGCGAGGCGGAGGGATCCCTCTGGAATGCTTCCGTCGGGCCCACCCGGCGCTGGGCGGCGCGGCGCGGATTGGCCACGGGCGTCGGGCGGCCGCTCCTGATTGGCGCGCTGCGGGCGCTGGCCCCGCCCCCCGGCCGCGGCTGCGGGAGAGGCCCGGGCCGGAGTTTGCGGAGGGCCGAGCCCGGAGCGCGCGGGTGGCGGCGGCGGCGGCGGCGCAGGTGAGTGTCCCTGCGGGCGGGGCGGGGCGGGGCACGGCCGCTCCGGGGACCCCAGCGCGGGCCCGCGGGGTCGCGGACCCATGGGGATCCGGCGGATCGAGCGAGGAGCGGGGGGACGGCCCCGGGGTCGCTGCTGGAGGTCTAGGTTGGGCCCCAGGATGCCTGAGGCCCCTTCCCCCGGAGGCGCCCATCTTCCCGCCGGGGGCCGGGGTCAAACACCTCCCGCCTCTGAGATGGGGTCGGCAGCCCACCCTGCCCCCTGAACTGCCCTGGACAGCCCCGTCCCGGCGGGCTCGGCATTTCTGAGTCCTGCCCGGGCACCTCCCTCGTCCCACCTTGGCCTCGACGCGGCCCTCCAGGGCCGAGAGAGGGACCTGGAGAGGACTGAGGTCCCGGTAATAATCATGAAAAAATCACCCCCGGCTAGCACTGGCTGGACGCTTCCGTGTCAGGTATTTACCATGCACATCGTTGCGTCCAAACACCTCATGGAAGGTGCTGTTACTTCTTTTAGAGGTGAAGCAACAGACCCGGAGAAGTGGAGTGACTTGCCCAAGGTGACACAGCTAGTAAGTGGCAGGGCTGGAACTCGAACCCGTGCTTCGGAGTCCAGAACTGGAGTCTCAGCCGCTAGACTAGATGGCTCCATGGATCAGTGGCCCAGTGGCTCCGTGGCTCAGGTGTTCCCGACCAGCTCCTCTGCCCGCTGCTGCCTGCATCCCCCAACCATGCATGTATCTGGGCCACACCTGCTGGTCTTTGCTTCCCCCCAAGAGGTCCCCGGACACCAACCCTGTCTTGCCTCCCCGGACCTGGGAAGGCTTGCCTGAATACCTAGGTCCTAAGAAGAGAGTGACATCTGCAGGGGACATAGGAGGCCTGGATGCTGGGGTCCTTTGCCCACTGGGCCCCTCTGGAAAGCCTGCGCTGAGGCCCAGGCAGTAGGCGTTCTCCCCGGAAACACCCGGGAGCCGGTTTTTCAAGACTGAATCAGAGGCCTCCCGCCTCCCTGCCTCCCGCCTCCCGCCCTCCCCTCCAAAGCAGTATCCTACTAGAAAGGGGAGGTTGGGTGTGGTGTCTCTCCCCCCACCCAAGCTTTTGTCAACTCCCAGGAACTCCCCTCCCCACTTCCTGCTGCCCTCACTGTGATTCTGCTTGGTGGTGGGGTTGCTAAGTTTCAGGCCCCTCCCAGGGAAGCGAGGGTGGGGATGCTAGGATTCCAGCCAATGCGCTTGGACCCCTGGCTGACACTTTTTCCACCATCCCTATGTTCAGGTTTGAGGGGACACTGGGAATGTGGGGAGGAAGTGTCAGTTAGCAACCCCACAGCAGGCATGTTCTGAGGATAGGAGGGCTCAGAGAGGAGTCTGAATGAGGACACGAGGCACGCACACCCGTCCATTCTGCAAACATTTACTGAGCACCTCCCATGGGCCAAGCACTGTCCTTGGCACAGAGGGCATAATAGCAAACAAGACAAAAATCCCTGCTCTGTGGGAGCCGCCGTCCTAGTGGGGAAAAGGGCAGCAAGCAAGTTAACAAGTAGATAAAGACAGTACCCGCGGATGGTAGTAAGTGCGTGTGCTATGAATAAAATATGAGGGGGGTGGCCGGGTGGAATCTGTGGTAAAGGGGGTGGCTTTTGGAGGAGGCGACTTTGGAGACAAGATCTAAATGACAGAAAGAAGGTGGCCCAGCAAAGGTCAGGCAGGGGGCCCAGCCTGGGCAAAAACTCTGAGGCTGGATGGAGCTTGGGATAGTGTGTGGGGGCACGAGCTGCCGCCAGAGTGGCAGTTCTGCAGGGGCCTGTGGCTCATATTAAGGAGTTTGGGGCTTTTCCTCTGTAAAGGTAGGAGACTGCTGTAAGATTGGAAGCCGGGGAGTGACGTGATCTGGTTTACATTTTAAAATAGAGACACGAAGTGAAATAGCAGCCTGGGACTGAAAGACAAGAGTTCTGCCGGGATAATGTGTAATTAAGTTCATGGGCCTTGAGCTGTCTGGACCACAGGGGCAGTTCCAGCAGGCTGGGGCAAGCCAGGGAGGCTGCCTGGAGGAGGCCACCTAGACTAGGCCTCCGCAGACAGCAGAAGCACAGACTGGGATGTTCCTGGGCGGCGAGGGGGGGGGGAGGGAGGGCAGGGGAGGAGGCCATAATAATAATGACAATACTAGTAACAGTTTTCTTAAATTGAATGTCAGGCAAAATGCTAATCGGGTTGTCTGCACAATCTCTTTGGATTCCCATAAGCACCTGGAGAGAGACAGGAATTCCACCCATTTTTCGACTGAGAAAACTGAGGCTCCATCACATAAAGTGACACTTGCCCACGACCACGCAGCTGGTAAGTGGCAAGGATGAGATTTGAACCCAGGCCACCCTCCTTGGAGCTCAGAGAAGTTAAGATACTTGCCCAAGGTCACACAGCTAATAAGTGGAGAAACCAGGTTCCAGACTCATGTTCTCAGCATCCCGCTAAGATGTATGAGGGGCAGCAGGAGGAGAACAGGGGAGGTGATGATGAGGGGTTTGGTTTGGTTTGGTTTGAAGCATCACTGAGTGTGTTGTAATAATCTGAGGGGGCAGTATGGGTTTATTCATTCAGAATTTGTTTTTTATCAGATATTAGGTGAATGCTTACTGTGATGTGTACTATGGTTAGATGAAGTAACCAATAAAAGACTAGTATCCCAAATATGTAAACAATTCCCAAAAATCAATAAGAAAAAGATAAAGGCAGGGCAGCCCAGTGGCTCAGCAGTTTAGCACCACCTTCAGCCCAGGGCTTGATCCTGGAGACCCAGGATCGAGTCCCACATTGGGCTCCCCGCATGGAGCCTGCTTCTCCTTCTGCCTGTGTCTCTGCCTTTCTCTGTCTCTGTGTCTCCCATGAATAAATAAATAAAATCTTAAAAAAAAAAAAAGAAAAATATATAGGCATTACAATAAAAAACAAACTGTGCAATTTTTAAAAATGGGCAAAGACTTAGACAATTCACAAAATGACAAATCCAAGCAGTTAATAAATGTCTTAAAAGTTGTTAAGCATTACTCAGTGGTTGAGCGTCTGCCTTTGGCTCAGGGCATAATCCTGGGGTCAAGGGATCAAGTTCTGCATCAGGCTCCCCGCAGGGAGTCTGCTTCTTCCTCTGCCTATGTCTCTGCCTCTCTCTGTGTATGTCTCTCATGAATAAATACAATCTTTAAAAAAAAAAGCTGTTAAGCCTGGAGTGCCTGGGTGGCTCAGTTGGTTAAGCGTCTGACTCTTGATTTCAGCTCGGGTCATGATCTCAGGGTTGTGAGATCAAGCCCCACATCAGGCTCCACACCGGTTGTAGAGCCTGCTTAAGGTTCTCCTCCACCACCACCCCAACCTTTCCCTGCCCCCATGGAAAAAGAAAAAAGTTGTTCAGCATCCTTGATTATGAAGGGAGTGAAAACAAAACCATGATGAAAGGTGAGGGAGAAATCAGTGTGGCTAGAAGGAGCACCTACCCTGTCCCCAGCACTATGCTGGGAAGCAAGGGATGAGGACCACAGGGGGGCGCTTGCTCTTTTGCTGGTGAGACAAGACCCCCTTGGGGCAGGGACTATAGCCTGGGTCCTTCTGTCTCCCCAAAGCCAGGCACAGGGACTGATGGGCTGATGAATATTAGGATCATTCATCTATACGTTCATTCAACAAGTATTTATTGAGCACCTGCTATGCACCAGGCAGTGTTCTCTGTGCTAAGAGTATAAGGATGCATAAGGCAGACAAAATTCCTTGCCTTTCGGAAAACAGCAGACAAGAATAGTGGATGAAATATATATCCCATTGCATTGAAAGAGATGCGAGGATGAGTTGTGTGGATGCCAGAAGGCAGAGTCAAACGCAGAAGCACTGAGCCTAGGAGGCTGAGTGTGCCTCAGAGGGATGAGCAAGGCGGAGAGTGGGTGAAGGTGAGGGCAGGGAGGCCATGGGGGCAGATCTCTTGGGGCCTATGGGTGGAAAGGAGAATGTTGACTCTTACTCTGAAGGAGGTAGAAGCCCTGGGAGGGGTTGGAGCAGAGGACGGATGTGACGTGACTTCTGTTTTACAGGATCATTCTGGCTGCTCTGTTGACACAGACCGTGGAGGGCGAGGGCAGAAGCCGCCGACTCCCAGGAGGCAACTGCACTAGTGTAGGTGAGAGACGTTGGGGCTGGAGCAGGTGCTCCTGGAGGTGGTGTTGGGAGAGCAGGCGCATCAGTGCAGCAGCCAAGGAGTGGAGGCCTGAGAGTGGGTGCAGCACACTGGGCTTGGCTGAATCCAGGATGGCCCCCTGGAGGAAGAGGTCTTAAGGGAGGGAGCAGGAAGTCCCCTTTACACAGAAAAACCAAATTTGGCATAATGTGCTCCTCAGCACAGCCTGGCCCCGCTTGCAGAGTGGACATCCCAGGCTGAGGGAGATTGAGCTGCTTAGGGAACCACTTTGCATGGGAGTCAAACAGACCACAGAGCTCACCTGGCTTCTGTGACTTTGGATGCGTGACTCGAAAATGAAATCCGAACTCTTTCCCAGTCTGGAGGGCCCGCACCATCGACCCCTCCCACGCCTTATCACCTCTTTTTACCACCCCTCTGCACTCTCCCATGGCTCACTCCTCTCTGGTTACACTGGTCTCTTGCTTGTCTGTGAGTCTGTGAGTCTGCTCAGAACCCTCCCATGACTGCCACCTCACTGAGAGCAAAGGCGTAAGTCTTCCCTGAGCCCATGAGGCCCTGGTCGCTCTGCCCCCTCCCTCCTCCTGCTGTCCCCTTTACCATTCTGTTCCAACCACACAGGCCGCCTAGCTGCTCCTCAAACACACCAAGCACGGCCCCCTTCAGGGCCTTTGTACTGGCTGTTCCCTCTGCCTGGAGCCTTCTTGCCTCACGTCCTCATATGAATACTTCCTATCATTCAGGCCTCAGGCTCAGTTTCACCTGCTCAGAGAGGCCCTCCTTGACTTTGTCTGTTGAAGAACTTGTCTTACTGTCTTCATAGCACGATTAGAAACTATATTAGACTTTGACACATGTGCTTGCTCACTGTGCATCTGCCTTCTCCTCTGGACTGTATGCTCTGGACAACGTGGACAGAGGTCCAGCTAGCATCCATGGCACCCTGAGGGAATTGGAGAGAGGCAGCCCTTCCTCCCAGCAGACCCATCAGCTTGGCGTGTGGCTTCAGCAAGCAGAGCACAGGCTGAATTTCATTTCTACCTGCCACCTTGGTCTGGTGCTTTTGCACAGTGAACAACCTGTGCAATGGCATATAGTGGCCCCGGTCAGGGACCTTGCTTGTCTTACTGAAGGCAATGTCTAAAATGTGCATGGCATATAGTGAGTATGCAAAAAATATTTGAAACGAGGGAAGAAGAAAGAAACTGAGAGGAAATGGGGGTAGAGGAAAGAAAAAGGAAAGGAAAAGAGTATATCAGGACAAGTTTTGCTACAGGAACAAACGACGCCCCCCAAATCTTCCTGGGTGAACTCCACAAAGGTTTATTTTTTTTGTTCGTGCTGCATCACTGCAGCTTGGCTGGAGGTTACATACTTTGTAGTCACCCAGGGGCTGGCCGATGGAGTTGCCACCTTACCAGATGGGGCCAGTCACCAGTCTGGGAGATAAAGAACCGCCCCCCTACACCCCCCCCCCCCATCCATGTCTCTTGCTCCCATAACTAAATGCTTCAGCCCAGAAATGTCATGTGTCGCTTCCTCTCACAACTCAGTGGCCAGAACTAGTCATGTGCCTGCCCTGTCACGAAGAGGTCAGCAAGTGTCACCTGCCTGTGTGCCCTGAAAGGAGAGTCAGCAGTTTTTTGTGCTCAGCACTAGTGGCTGCCACCAATAGAAAAATCAAGAGCAGCATAACCACTTTGAGCCTACATTTTCTCATCTCTTAAATGGGCATAATCATAACCTCATATGGTCCTCACGTCCCGATGTGGTATAAAGATGAAGTAAGGTCACAGCACAGTTTGCTCGGGGTCTTAGTAGGTATTAGCTGCCGTTACTACTTCTGTACAAGGCACATAAGTGCCGGGACCAGGTTTTGACCCAAGGCCAGTCTGTGCTCTAAATATTTCATAAGGCCAGTAGGGTGCTAATATGGGGGAGAAGCGGCTCAAGGCCCCTGGCCAGGTCCTAAGCCCACTTTCCGCCCTGCAGATCTCCAGAGTGCGCCCCCGCTTCTCGCTGCTCATGCCGCTGGGACTGGGGCGGCGGAAAAAGGCGCCGCCTCTGGTGGAAAATGAGGAGGCCGAGCCAGGCCGTGGGGGGCTGGGCGTGGGGGAGCCAGGGCCCCTGGGTGGGGGTGGGGCAGGGGGGCCCCACATGGGCCTACCCCCGCCTCCCCCGGCCCTGCGGCCCCGCCTCGTGTTCCACACCCAGCTGGCCCACGGCAGTCCCACTGGCCGCATCGAGGGCTTCACCAACGTCAAGGAGCTGTACGGCAAGATCGCCGAGGCCTTCCGGCTGCCAGCTGCCGAGGTACCACTGGGGAGCTGGGCACCGGGGTCCCTGATGTGGGCTGAGGCCTGGGCGTAAATCCAGCTTGTGAGCCGGGGCTCCGGTGCTAAAGTTATGCCCGCTGAGGCCTGCTCCCCAGTGAGTTGTGGGGACCTGGAGGCCAAGCCTGGGTGCTGAGTTCCCATTAGGCATTGGGAGGCCCATGCCCCAGTGGACTGTAGAAGTGCATGACCAGGGCTGTTTGTGACATTCCCATCATGCATTGGGAGACTAGTGCCCCAGTTGATTACGGGATCTGGAGGTTAGATGCGAGATTCATTTCTCTATGATACATTGGAAGGCCTTACCCCAAGGACTTTGGGAGCTGAAAGATGGGAAACAGTGAGGTTGAGCAGGAGATTGATGCGAAGGTCTCAGCAGGTGTGGTGGGCAATCTATGCCCCTTCATTCATTCCACAAACCCTTACTGAGCATCTGCTGTGTGCCAGGCTCTATGCCCTGGGAGCAGCAGGGAAATCCCAGCCCTAGCAGAGCTGCATCCAAGTGGGGGCCACTCTGGGGTGGTCAGGCAGGGACCTCCAGCCCTTGCCTAGCACCCTCCTTCCCCCTCGGGTGGTGGTTAGCAAAGGGTGAGGGAGGGAGGTGAGGGTTGAGTGTCTCCTACCCACGCAGGTGATGTTTTGTACCCTCAACACCCACAAAGTGGACATGGACAAGCTCTTGGGGGGCCAGATCGGGCTGGAGGACTTCATCTTTGCCCACGTCAAGGGGCAGCGCAAGGAGGTAGAGGTGTTCAAGTCAGAGGAGGCGCTGGGGCTCACCATCACTGACAACGGGGCCGGCTATGCCTTCATCAAGGTGCCTGGGGTAACTGGGGCACCCCGAGTCCTGAGGGTACAGGTGGGCCATAGGACCCAAGGGCAGAGCCACGGGGGCTGACCGCTCCTCTCTGCACAGCGCATTAAGGAGGGAAGCGTGATCGACCACATCCAGCTCATCAGTGTGGGTGACATGATCGAGGCCATTAACGGGCAGAGTCTGCTGGGCTGCCGGCACTACGAGGTGGCTCGTCTGCTCAAGGAGCTGCCCCGAGGCCGCACCTTCACGCTGAAGCTCACAGAGCCCCGCAAGGCCTTCGGTGAGGGCCTGCTGCCTGGACCACCGCCTTGGCCCGGTCCCTGGGGTTTGGGCCGCAGTGGCGGGGAGACACCAGCAGGTGGCGCCCAAGGCCAGCCAGCCGCAGTGGAAGGGGGGGTAGCTCCGCCTTGCCCTGGGGAGGGGGTGCTGGCTCTCCGCCCAGCCTGGGAGGAGGGTAAGAGCAAGGAGGAAGTTGCCCCCACACCCAGCTTCCCAGAACCATTAGCCCAGCCAAGCGCCCCCAACCCTGGCGAGTGCCCCCCCCTCACCCCCAGGCCTGAGAAGCCAGGCTTGGCTGCCTTGTTCCTGCACCCCCACTTCTCCGTCTGGCTTCACTAACTTTCTGGAATGAGCCTGAGGCCCCTGAGGTGGGGGTGGGGGACTCTCAAACACTTCCCCAGGCCGTTTGGGCTGGTCCTTGGCCCCTGGCAGCTGTGTCTCCCCTTGGCCTTGGGGAGAACCGCTCAAGACCCAGGCCCCACCCCTTCCTGTCCTTCAGGCCCTGGGAACAGGGCCCCCTCTGTCTCCCCTCCAGCCTCTTCCATTTTTTGCCCCTGGCTGTCCTTTCTCCATCCTTGCTGAGCCCAGTAAGGGGCCTGCACTCCTGGGGTCAGATGGAGGGAGGGCAGCCCCCCAGAACCTGCAGAAGCTTGGAGAAGGTAGAAGGGGGTCTCTGAGGCTAGGCTGCCTGGGGTCCTGCCCAGGGCTTCCCAGACCCTCACCCCTTCCCTGCCTCCCACAGACATGATCGGTGTCCGCTCAGGGGGTGGCCGTCCTGGCTCTGGCCCCCAGCTGGGCACTGGCCGAGGGACCCTCCGGCTCAGATCCCGCGGCCCTGCCACAGTAGAGGATGTGGTGAGTGTTCTGGCCCGGCCCCGGACATCCATAGGTGGCTGCAGCCTCGGTTGGCGGAGGGGCTTTGTGCACTAGATTCAAATCTACCTCTGCCACATTCCAGCTCTGGGACCTTGGTTGGGCAAGCGGGCCTCAGTTTCCTCTTTTTTTTTTTTTAATTTTTATTTATTTATGATAGTCACACAGAGAGAGAGAGAGAGAGAGGGGCAGAGACACAGGCAGAGGGAGAAGCAGGCTCCATGCACCGGGAGCCCGACGTGGGACTCGATCCCCAGTCTCCAGGATCGCGCCCTGGGCCAAAGGCAGGCGCTAAACCTCTGCGCCACCCAGGGATCCCTAGTTTCCTCATTTTTAAATAGTGGGCTAGTAAGACTATCACAGGGCTGTGGGGAGGATGAGCTGTGGGTTAATACACGTAGAGTGGTGAAAAGAGCATCCCACACCTAGTAATATAATTATTATTATATTATAAATAATATAATTACAGATTTATTCATGGTTTTGTGATGTCACTGTCCCCCCCCCCCCCCCCCCCCCCGCCAGCCCTCAGCCTTTGAGGAGAAGGCAATTGAGAAGGTAGATGACCTGCTGGAGAGTTACATGGGCATCAGGGACACGGAGTTGGGTGAGTGGGGAGCCTGGGTCCGGAGGGGGGGTTGCAAGTCTTGGGGGGAGGGCTTCTGGGTCTTGTGGGGCTGGGTCTGCCCTGAGTACCTCTGTCATCTGTGCTTCCATCCTGTCACCCCCCCACACCCTTGTCCAGCGGCCACCATGGTAGAGCTTGGAAAGGACAAAAGGAACCCAGATGAGCTCGCCGAGGCCCTGGATGAACGGCTTGGTGACTTTGCCTTCCCTGATGAGTTCGTCTTTGACGTCTGGGGTGCCATTGGGGATGCCAAGGTCGGCCGCTTCTAGGCCTCCCTCCAGACCTCTCAGTGACCTGGCTCTGCTTGGTGGGAGCCCCCAGTGGGAGGGCCTCCATGGCCTGGACCCCAGCATCCGGCTTGGACCTTGCTCAAGGGCCCAAGGATGATGCAGAGTGGCGGTGGGGCCCAGCCTCCGCCCCACTCCAATCGGTACCACCCCTCCCCAGCTCCCACCCTGGCTGGGGTCCCCGGTCCCCCCTTGCCCTGCTCCCCACTTACCTCAGCCGAGTCAGGCGCAGGGAGGGGGGAGGGCCCAGCCAGATGGGGCGGACACCCTCCGCCCCCAACACTTTCCGCATCAGCTGCCAAACTGGTCCCTCATCTCCCTGGGGCCTGTTTGGGGGTCGTGACCTCCCTAGTTTCCTGCTGCAGGGAATGCAGAAGGGGGGGCATTCCCCCCTCAGCAAATGCAATAATGCCCTCCTCCCCGCGCCCCACCCAGAGAGGAGCCCCCTCACCGTGGAGTCTGTTACCTCTGCATCCGAAACACTAGTCTGCTGTGAACCCCCCAACCTCCCTGCCTCCCCTGCCCCGTGCCCCCCTCAGCCTAGCCCCAGACGGAAGGGGCAGGAGGGAGGATGGCGGTGGGCATTTTATATCTGAATTTGCTGTCTTAAACCATAAAGAATCTATCTGCTGTTGGACCTGTGTGGCGGCCTCGGCTTTAGGGTGGGAGAAGGGGGTGAGCCAGGGCTGGGAAAGAATGTAGCAGCTGAAATCCATCCTCCTCAGGCTCCAAATTGAATTAGGAGCCTGCCTGGGCCTCCCCCCACCCGTTCCGCCTGATGAGCTTTCTGGCTGCCGGCCACAAGGCTTCCAGTCAAAGGCCGGAGCTGCTAGGCCTACTGAGGTTCAAATCTTGCTCGCCTAGAGCCAGGCCTCCCGTCACCTCGTCACCTCGAGCCTGATGTGAACAGTGGGCGTGAGGCTGTTGGCGCCCAGGGCCACAGGGAGCACCGGGGCTGGGAGGCCGGGAAGGCTGGCTTGGGAAAAAAGAGATGAGGGGGCCCAAGATGGAAGCCTGCCAGGGCAAGTGCTGTGGGGGGGCTCCCCAAGACTGAGGGGAGCGGTCACGGTGTGGCTGCCACTCCTTCGGGCTCCTGCTGACTGCAGATGTGTGGGGTCTGCTGGCGCCCATGGTGCACCATGTTCGGCCCTGGACATAAACCCTGCGTGCTTGTTTTGACAACCCACTTCATCCTCCAGGATTGAGTGGAGATCGGGGAGGGGGGTGGGACCCTGGCCAGACCTGGAGGGAAGGGCAGGAGTGGAAGCAAGGGGAACCGGGCCAGAGGTCCCTGCAGGAATGTCTCAGTTCTGCCTGCTCCCCATTTTCATCCCTACTTTGCCCAGGTGGGCACTGGGCCTGCCTGGGAGAGGGGAGCTGGGGGGACTGGCCAGACTGGAGGTGTGTGTGCAGCCCCTGGTTGTATTCTTGGGTGGGGGAGGGAATGGAGACAGCTGTTGGGGGGGTGCTCCGTGTCTATGCTGGTAAACAGCTCAGGGTGTGAAGGGGTGTGGCTGTGCGTCTCGGCATTTAGACCGTAAGCCTGTGTCTATCAGGGTGTCGGTGCGTGTGGAGCGCGGCCATGTAAGTGCAGCTCGAGGTGTCCAGGGGTGTATGTGTGTCTCTGGGTGTTTCTGTTCTAGGGTAGGTGTTAACCAGCTGGATCTCAAGATGCCCTGGAGGTGTCACCCCTTGCATCTTGGGGGTGTGGAGTGTATTCGTGGGGCCTGTCTTGGACCATTCGGGGGTGTCTGGGTGAGTGTGGCTGATGGGCTGTCTCAGAGGAGGTAGGGATTGTCTGGGTGTCTCTGTGCTCCAAGCATTTTCTCAGGGGATTGCATCTCAGCATGTTAAGTTAGAACCAGTGACAATGGGGATCTCCGGGGGTCCTCGGGGTGATGTTGTCACCGTGTTCAGGGGTCCGATGATGTGGCTCCTGCTGTGCTGGGGACAGACTGGCAGGATCTGGTCTTAGGATGTGAAGAGGTGTGACCCTGTGTCTTAGAATGTGAGATTGTGTGTGTGCCCCTGCTTGTCAGGGCAGGATGTGAGGCTGCAGTTGTGTCCACAGGTGGCTTGGGACTTGTGTGTCCCAGAACAGAGTCCCTTGCCCCCTCTTCGCCTCCTCTCTTGCCCCTCCCAGGGTTTGACTCACGCTGGCCCTGGCCTGAGCTTTAAGCCCCTGTGTAAATAGTGGGCGGGTCTCCTGGCCAGGCTGGGCCAGACCCAAGCTGGTGCACAAGAGGCACTGCCCACCACCACCGCTGTGGCCACCACCCCAACATCCTGGAGGCTTTGGCAGGGCAAGAGGGTGGGGCTGCCCCCAGGCGGGGTTAGCCCCCCCCACCTCGCAGTCCCCCTGGGAGCAGTGGCACCCCCTGCAGCTGCCCCAGCCCGCCCTGGGTGATGCTCACATTTTCCAGTGTTTAGATTTTATCCACTTTATTAATGAGGCAGGCGAAAGGCCCGCGCCTGGGGGTGGGGGGAGGGCTACTCCCGCCCGGCCAGCAGGGAGGGGGTCATGGGGAACCAAGCCAACTCCCCGAGAGCCCCCGTCCTGGAGGGGGCAGCTGGGGTCCAGAGTGGCCCCTGCCCATTGCCAGGAGCACAGATGGGTCTCTGCCACCCTAGGTCCCCTGCGGGCGCAAGATAGCGGGCGCAAGATAGCGCAAGATGCAAGATAGCCGGAGCAGCCCCTGGAGGCCAGAGCACGGGTGGCGGGAGGAGGCAGGGAGCTGGGGAGCCGCCCCAGGAGGGAGGGAGAGGGAGCGGCCTGCCGGAGAGCGCTCTGGTGCAGCGGGTGCGGGTGCAGCAGGCAGCAGGGCCAAGCAGCAGGCGATGGGGACCTGGCGTCCCAAGCTGTGTGGGTAAGAAGACTGGGGCCTGAGGATCTCTGGTGGGGGAGGAGGGGGTGGGAGGATGGGGCCATGGCCACCTCAGTCTCTCTGGCCTGTGTTCTTGACTCTCAGCCCCATCTATCAGTCCCTGTGAGTCTTACGGTCTGTCCCCATGTGCCCTTCCCATCTGGCCAGCAGGCAGCTCTGCCCTCTCAGCCCTCACCTCTGGGGTATCAAGGAATGGGGGTTGCTGGCCTGCCTTGAGGCCTTCGAGGCAGGGACTTGGGGGGGGGATGGGAACCGCGGGCATCCACTATGAGGTGGCTGTGGTCAGGAGCAGGGCCTGGGTGAGACAGGAACGGAACTCAGAGATGGCAGTGGGGGGGACAGGGACTGAGGGGATAGAGAGGGGCCCGTGGTGGCAGAGGTGGGGCTGTGAGCATCACACATGGGACTGGGGAAAACGTGACCTGTGACGGTCAGAGACCGAGACCGGGCAGTGAGGTCAGGTGGGGCCCTGTGATCAGAAACGGGTGAGTGGGAGTCAGACGAGCAGGGGACCGGGAATTCGCTGTGCTGCGAAACTGAGGTGGGTGTCAGAAGTGGATCCGAGGCGTCCAGAGGTGGGGAGAGACACGGAAGGCTGGAGCTCAGGGAAGCAAGGTGGACAGAGAAGGTGGCGAGGGGCCCTGGCAAGAGATGGGCTGATGGGGCAGAGGAGGAGGAAGGGTCGGGCATGGGGCAGCCGGGGTCATCCGGAGCCATCCGGAGCGGCCGCAGGGAGAGTGACAGGGAGAATGCCCGGCATCGGCATGGGGCATGGAGCGGGGCTCTCAGCGGGGCGGCCCGCCAGCGCCAGCCGGCCGTGCCCTTCCTCTCCAGCCCGGCCTCACGGTGCCCTTCCTCTCCTCTCCCCAGCCCCCACCCCAGCACCTGACATGAGTCTCTGCGGGCGCCTCAACCTGAGCCTGGCCGGGGAGGCGACCCCGTGTGCGGAGCCCGGGGCTCCCAACGCGTCGGCTTGGCCGCCGTCCGGCCGGGCGAGCGCGTCGCCGGCGCTGCCCATCTTCTCCATGACCCTGGGCGCCGTGTCCAACGTGCTGGCGCTGGCGCTGCTGGCGCAGGCCGCGGGGCGCCTGCGCCGCCGCCGCTCGGCCGCCACCTTCCTGCTGTTCGTCGCCAGCCTCCTGGCCACTGACCTGGCGGGCCACGTCATCCCGGGGGCGCTGGTGCTGCGCCTGTACGCGGCGGGCCGCTCGCCGGCCGGAGGCGCCTGCCACTTCCTGGGCGGCTGCATGGTCTTCTTCGGCCTGTGCCCGCTGCTGCTCGGCTGCGGCATGGCCGTGGAGCGCTGCGTGGGCGTCACGCGGCCGCTGCTGCACGCGGCGCGCGTCTCGGCGGCCCGCGCGCGCCTGGCCCTGGCCGTGCTGGCCGCGCTGGCCTTGGCGGTGGCGCTGCTGCCGCTGGCGCGCGTGGGCCGCTACGAGCTGCAGTACCCGGGCACGTGGTGCTTCATCGGCCTGCGCCCGGCGGGCGGCTGGCGCCAGGCGCTGCTCGCCGGCCTCTTCGCCGGCCTCGGCCTGGCCGCGCTGCTCGCCGCGCTCGTGTGCAACACGCTCAGCGGCCTGGCCTTGCTGCGCGCCCGCTGGCGCCGCCGCCGCTCTCGACGGCGTCCTCAGGCCTGCGGCCCCGACGGCCGCCGTCACTGGGGGGCGCGCGCGCCCCGCTCGGCCTCCGCCTCGTCCTCCTCGTCCGTCGCTTCGGTCCCCGGCGGTTCCCCGGGCCGGGGCTCCGCGCGCAGAGCCCGCGCCCACGATGTGGAGATGGTGGGCCAGCTCGTGGGCATCATGGTGGTGTCGTGCATCTGCTGGAGCCCGCTGCTGGTGAGGGGCGCACACGCCCCTCGGGCCAGGCTCCTTCCGGCCCCCTCCTTGGCCCCTCCCACCCCTGCCCTCCGGGGGTACCTGGGTTCTCGCTCCCTTCCCCGCCCTCCGGCCCCCCTCGGACATCCCACCCCCTCCGCTTACCCGGCCCGGGGCCTCCGTAGGGCCGCCTACCCAGGCGAGCCTCCTCCCGGACGCGCGGTGCCCGAACCCCTTCCAGCAGCACGCGCCCGGCTTCTCTTCTCCCCCGGGCCCCCTGTGCTTCGGGACACCCGGCGCTTCTCTCCTTTTCTGTTCGAGCCCCCGAGCACCGCGACCTTTGCTTCTGCCACGCCCCCTTCGGCCCGCTCCGTAGCCCTTCCGCACGGAGACTCCCATCTCCCCAGCCTGTGAGCCTCTGTTCCTGCTCACGGCTCCCTTCCCCTTCGGCCGCGCGCTCATCCAGCCCAGCCCCGCCCCTGGCCAGTCCCCTTCTCCCTACACCTGCCCCACCGCTCACACCGGCTTCTCCCGCAGGTGTTAGTGGTGCTGGCTGTCGGGGGCTGGGGCTCCAGCTCCCTGCAGCGGCCGCTGTTTTTGGCTGTGCGCCTCGCTTCATGGAACCAGATCCTGGACCCCTGGGTGTACATCCTGCTGCGCCAGGCGGTGCTGCGCCAACTGCTTCGCCTCCTGCCCCCGAGGCCCGGCGCCAAGGGCAGCCCGGCGGGGCTGGCCCTAACCAGGAGCGCCTGGGAGGCCAGCTCGCTGCGCAGCTCCAGGCACAGCAGCCTCAGCCACCTCTAGGCGAGCCAGGAGTCCCAGAGGCCAAGTCAGCCCACCCCGGGCCCAGGACCGCAGCGCGGAGCCTTCGGGGGAATAAAGCCGTTTTGCGGACCTGCGCGGGGCCTGTGTCGGGTGGGGGCCGCAGCACCCCTGTGACCGCGCGGGGGCGACAGAGGCGCCGCGTGAGCCTCCGGGGTGTGCAGTTCCAGGACTTTCCACGCGGAGGCGCGGAGGCGCGGAGCTGGAGCCGCCGGAGCATGCGCCGAAGGCCGCAGCCCCAGCCCGAGGCCCCGGCTGTCAAGAGCCGAGCAGCTGAGCCGGAACCGAGGCTTTTTGCTCCCGCCGCCGCCAGGACTGACCCCAGCAACAATTCTCTCATTGTGGCCCTGAGCGCCTCCAACACAGCCGCAAGGCCCTGCCCCCGAACCACTCCCATCAGGGCCTCCAAACTCCAGAGTCCCTAACACAGCTCCCAGCCCTGTCCCACCCCGGCCTGCCCACGCTCCGCACATCGTAGGAGCCCGGAGTCCCCACCTTCCCTTAACCCTCATCACGCGACACCCCCCCCATAACCCAGGGCATCACCCCCGGCCACGCGCTGGATCTGCCCCCACAACTCTCCCCGCCTCCAAGTACACGCCCCCCCGCCCCGCGCCAGCGTCACTGCACACGCGAGGAGCCGGAGACTGCATGGATGGGGCAAACCCCAAAGGCCTTTTTAAAAACTACTGAGAGCTTGGTCGGGGGGGTGGGGGGCAGGGGAGAGGGCTAGCAGCCCCCGGCCACGAAGTCGAAGTCCCGGAAGGCGGCCTGCTCTGCGGCCGTGAGGGGCCGCGCGTCGCGGGGCGGGCTCAGCGTGGGGGCCTCCCCCGTGAACTCCTCGTCGAAGTTGCTGACATCCGTGCGGCCTGACAGCGTGGGCACGAAGGGAGGTGGCAAGCGTCGGGCCAGCAGACTGTCCCAGACCAGTGTCTAGGTGGGGGAGAAGGGGGAGAGAGGGAGGGGGTCAGCAGGGGGAGTGGGGGGACGCAGGAGGTGCCCGGGCCGGCCCTGCATCTGCGGGGATTAGCATAAGGAGTCACAGAGGGAGGGGTCCAGTGGGGGCTGGGGGCCCAGTAAGGATCACAGTTTATGTATGGGGAGCCCTGGGGTGGGGGGAGAGGGAGCCCCGGGTTCATACCCAGGAACCAGGCCAGCCTGGAGGAGATGTGGGTGTAGGAGGGTAAGTGGGCATGAAGGGAGGGGAGGATATGGAGGGGACAATGCTGGAGGGGAAGTGGCTGTCTGGGTAGGGGAGAAATGACTAGGCCCTGGGGGTTGGGGGGGATGACCAGGTCTCTGGTGGGGAGTTGGCCAGGCACATGGGGTGACCTCACCCTATAGAAGGGCTGCTTTTTCACATCCTCAGCATCTCTCTCGCTGGAGCCCAGCCTCCGCTCGGGATTCCTCCGCAGCAGCTGGAGGGAGGACAGTTGTCAGTCTTCCCCCTCCTGGCCCCAGAGCCCCTGCCCAGGCCCAAGGTGGGGGTGCTCCTCACCCTGCGCATGATGCCAATGGCTTCAGCTGATAGGAAGCGTGGGTAGCGAACCTCATCATTGACTATGCTGTCAAATACCTCTTCCTCGTCGTCCCCTGGAAATGGGGACTGGGGACAGAGAGAGCCAGGGTGAATTAGGCCCCTCCTCTGGCCACTCCTCTCCCAGCCCCACCTAAGCCCTCGGCTCCAGCACACTTTCCCCTGGGTGCTGGCTGATGTGAGAAGGTAAGTACCCCATTTTACAGATGCGAACATTGAGGCAAGGGCGGGGGGGCAAAGCCAGCTGCCTCCACCCCACAGCACACCAAAGCCCCGTCTGATCCCACAGCTAGCACAAGCAGTTTCCAGCGTCATCCCAGGGTCAGGCAGGGTGGGGGCAGCCTGGGGCCTTACCTCACCAACCAGCATCTCATAGAGCAGCACGCCCAGCCCCCACCAGTCCACAGCCCGCGTATAAGATGTGTCTGTCAGCACCTCGGGTGCCAGGAACTCCGGGGTCCCACAGAATGTGCTGGTCCGGTCCCCAAAGCCCATCCCTGGGGGCAGGAGGGCCATGTGAGGTTATGGAGGGAGGGGTGCTCCCAGAGGTAGGCCAGCCCAGCGTGGGGTGGCCCGCTCAGCCAGCCAGCCCCATCCCAGGGTCAGGGTGGGGGGTAACCCAGGGAGGGCTGGGGACTCCATTCCCTCCCCGCTCTGTCTAAACCCCAGAGGCCAGCCCTTCAGATCCCAACCGCCCCCCTCACCCTCCTTGCAGAGGCCAAAGTCTGCGATCTTGACATAGCCCTCGGTGTCCAGGAGCAAATTGTCCAACTTCAGGTCCCTGTGATGGGTTGGGAGGGGGATGTAAAGAGGGATGAGTGGGGGTCTGGGCCCTGCCTGAAGCCTGAGGGCCCCTCGGTGGGCAGAGCGTGCGTACAGGAGCAGAGGCACGCACAAGGCACACACCTGTAGACAATCTTGTGTTCGTGGAGAAACTGCAACCCCAGCACCACACAGGCTGAATAAAAGCTGCAGAGAGAAGCTGGTATGACGGAGCCAGGCCTCTCAGCCAGGAAGGAAGGCCATAGAAGCCTGGCTCCCACATCCTCAAAAGCCCCCCAGACATCCCCCCAAAAAACTCCAGGAGGGTGGGGGGAGGCAGGGGCCGAAGGGTGGAGGGGAAGGGGGGGCTGCCACTGCCTGTTGGGGGTTGAGGCACGGGTGGGGAGCTCACACAGCGCGAGGTTCAGAGAACACATCACTGTGGATGTGCAGCATCAGATCCCCGCCGGCCGAGTACTCCATCACGAAGCACACGTGCTCTGGTGTCTGGAAACAGCCAAACAGGTTCACCAGGAAGGGGTGTCCTGCTCTGGTCACTGCTGCCAAGATCCGCTTCTCACACATCAGGCTGGGTAGGGCAGGGGGCGGGGGTCAGAGACCACAGCAGTCCCCTACCCCATCTCCCACACTCCAGGGTCCTCGATCATCAGCTGTTTGCTGAGGACCTCACATAGCTGCGCAACCTTGGGCAAGCTGCCTAGTGTCTCTGAACCTCAGCAGCTTTGTCTGCTAAACACGCACCCGGAAGCCATCTGTCATCCTAGTAACAACCCCCTGATATCCCTTTAGGGAACAGCCAGGGGGGGCTAATGGGAACACCCCATTCCCCTGGCCAGGAATTGGTTTGGGAATGGGCAAGCCAAGGAAGTGGGGCTCAATCTCAGGATTTCTGCTGGAATTATTAAGGAAGAAGGGCTAAAACTACTGGATGAGTCTTACACGGCTGGGGCAGGAGGCTATCTCTGTCCCCTTGAGAAGACTGCAAGCAAAGCCTACAAAGAGGAAAGTCGACTGAGAGATGTCATGTGAGCACCTGGATACAGACATGCCTGAAGGTAGTCCACTCCTGGACTTTTCTGATCCAGAGCAATAAATTCCTCTTTTGCTTAAGCCTATCTGAGTTGGGTTCCTGATCAACAAAAGGAGGTCAGAAAGCTTAGGGACAATCTCAGTGCCTCTACTGGGCCTTCTTGCAGGGGCCCAGGTAGTGCAGAATGCTCTAGATGCATCCTCTCACTTAATCCACCTGACCACCCTGCAAGAAAGGCATTATTACTCCCCTTTTATAGACAGGGAGGCTGTGGATCAGGAAGGCAAAGTGACTTCCCCAGACTCTCCAAGCACTTTGTGGCAGAGGTGATGTTTGAACCCAGGGCCCTGACTCAAAGCAGAGGTGGGCCATGGTGCCATTAAGGGTACAGGCTTCAGAGCCTGAGTCCCTAGGCTTGAATCCCCAACCTGCTGCTTACTGGCTTTGTGACTTTGGGCAACTCGCTCAACCTCTCTGTGCCATCAGCAGAATGGGAACCATAATGGTATTTACTTCATCAGTCTGTCGTGGAGGATGAATGAGTTCCTGAACATAAGGTGCATAGTGGGTGCTTTCTAAGAGTTAGTATCTTAAGTACTAGCTTAATTAGTGCCAGTGACTGTTATGAATCACTGTCACAGCAGCTCCAGAGAGGGCACTGCTCTGTCTCCCATCTCCCTGAAGAAAAGACTGAGGTTCTCAGAGGGCCTGGGCTGGGTCCCCACCTCTCCACCTCATCTCGGGCCACAATGTCGCCTTTCTTCAAAGCCTTGATGGCGAACAGCTCTCCGCTGGGCCGGAATTCAGAGAGCAGCACCTGGAACCACAAAGGGCAGCGATGACCTTAATGGTCAGCCCGGGAACTCCCTGTTCCCCTAACTCCTTGCCCCCTGCCTCACCTTTCCAAAGTGACCCCGGCCCAGCACCGCCAGGAATTTGAAATCCTCGAGGGTCAGGGGCGACTTCTTCAGAGGGCTGTGGAGAGAGGACACTGGTGGGGACAAGGACAGCAGGCAGGGGTGGTGGGTGGTGAGCAGGGGAGGGGTGTCACCTGCTCAGGGCGGGGCCTGGGGTCTCCTGGGTCTCTGAAGGCGGCTCCGGGGTGGTGGTAGTTTCCTGGATCGGGGAACTCTGGCAGAGAGAGGGAAGTCAGAGGCACCCATAACCACAATAGCCACCGAGGCTCCCGTCACCTCTCTGACCTCACTTCTCCTTCCACTTGCCCTCTTGCTCACTGCCCTCCAGGCACGCTATCCCTCCCCCCACGCCCTGAACACACCAAGCACGTTTCCAGCCCAGGGCCTTTGCATAGGCTATTCCCTCTACCTGGAATCCCCCCACCCCGACATCTGCACGGCTCCTCCCTTACCTCCTTCAGGCCATTCATGCAGATGTCGCCTTCACAGGTGGTCAGCTGACCATCATATTAAGTAACTAACGGACCCCCCACTCCCTGCCATACCCACACATACTCCCTGTCCCCTTTCACTGCTTTTTTTTTCATGCTATAAATATATTTTACCATTTACCTACATATTTCCTTTATGGGTATTTGCCCTAAAAGCTACTTAATTCTTTATACCACATGGGCATGTAACTTTGAAAAGAGTCAAAATTCATATTGTAAATGGAAGAGGGTGGGGGGGACTGGGTGGCTCAGTCAGTTAAGTGTCCAACTCTTGGTTTCGGCTCAGGTTGTGATCTCAGGGATGTGAGATCGCCCTGTTTCCAGCTCCGCGCCCAGAAGGGAGTCTCCTCTCTCTCCCTCCCCCTTCCTCTGCACCCCCCCCCCAGTAAATAAATAAAATTTTAGAAAAAAATACATGGTGAATGGGAACATATTACGACTGGTTCATCATCATCTACTACAGACACAGTTCTAGAAATGCAATCAGTACAAGTAGGTGGCTGGTGGGAAAGACAGGCCTCTCGTGCCCCAGCCACCCTCCCCAGAACCAGCCACCATCAATGATTTCCTGAGTACCTTTCTAAATATATTCTATACCCACACAAGTAAAAGTGATGGGAGAGGCTCCATTTCACTTGTTTCCGCTATTGACAATATTCTAATCTTGCCTCCCCTACTGGACAACCTGTTATGGAAACCACTCTGTCCCAGCACTGGGAGACCAGCTTCATTTGTCACAGCCCACCTCGTCATTTACTTAGCACTGGCTCTCCTATGGATGGACGTTGCCGTTTCCACTTTTGCCCACACAAAGCCGCTGCAGTGAACTTTCCGGATGCGCACATGTGTGAGCGTCCAGGATTGGAACTCCTGGGTCAAGACGATGTCCATTTTTAGGGCAACCAGCTATGCCCTCCTAAGGAGATGCAACAATCTACATGCCTGTCTCCCTGTGCCCTGCCTGGCATTTGATGGTATTAAACTTTTGGATTTTGTTTTGCCAAACTCACCTGATGACCTATCTCATTATATTATTGTAAATAAAATACAGAAGCATATACTATCATTTTTTTAAAGATTTTTATTTATTTATTCATGAGAGACACAGAGAGAGGCAGAGATATAGACACAGGGAGAAACAGGCTCCCCTCAGGGAGCCCAATGTGGGACTCGATCCCCAGACTTGGGATCATGCCTTGAGCTGAAGGCAGATGCCCAGCTGCTGAGACACCCAGGCTTCCCCCCTGCTTCTTTTTTCCTATTTTTTCAAATGAGGTATAAAATGCATAAAATGTGAGCTGGGCCAAGGGGCCTGCTCTTATAAACATGTCCATCTGGGTATGCATTGCACGCAGCGGGGGTGGGTAAATGAGGTTTGGTACAGTACGTGAGCCGAGAATAGCTTTTACATTTTTAAGGGGTTGGGGGGAAAAATCAAAAGGAGAGTAATATTTTGTGATCTGAGAAAGTGATAGGACATTCCAAGTTCAGTGGAGATCCCTGGGTGGCTCAGTGGTTTGGCACCTGCCTTCACTTCAGCCCAGGGCGTGATCCTGGAATCCCGGGATTCAATCCCACATCACGCTCCCTGCATGGAGCCTGCTTCTCCCTCTGCCTCTCCCTCTCTCACTGCATCTCTCATGAATAAATAAATAAAATCTTTAAAAAATAAATAAATAAAGTTCAGTGTCCATCCATAAAGCTTTAACCAGAACACAGCCATGCCCACTGGTGTATGTATGTATCCCCTACAGCTGTTTTCTACAATGATCTCAGGGATGTGAGATCGCCCTGTATCCAGGGCGTTGAGTCACTGTGACCAAAACAGTCTGGCCCACAAAGCCGAAAATATCGGCTCCATGACCCTTTATGGAAAAGGCGTGCTGATCTCTGACCTACATTAAGAGGCACAACATAAGGACACCTAGGTGGCTCAGTGGTTGAGCGTCTGCCTTTGGCTCAGGGCATGATCCTGGTGTCCTGGGATTGAGTCCTGCACCGGGCTCCCCACAGGGAGCCTGCTTCTCCCTCTGCCTATGTCTCTGCCTCTTTGTGTGGGTCTCTCATGAATAAATAAAATATTTAAAAATAAATAAATAAATAAGAGGCACAACATGGCCATGACCCCAACAGGCTCCCTCGTATCTCCCTCCTATCAATGATACCCCCCCACCCCACCCCGAGAAAACCACCATCCTGACTTCTATCCTCGAAGTGAGTTTTACACATGCTTGTTTTACAGGCCAGTGCACAGAGCACAGCAAGTTGAAGCAGCTTGCCGTGGGTCACACTGCAGGAACATGGACCCAGGTGGCCTGGCTCCTGAGATCATGTTTTTATTCAGGATAGAGAATGCGACCACCTGCTTCTAGCAGAGATATGGGACCCAGGGAAATTCCTGGTGGTGTCTGGGTCTTGAGTGGGTAGAGAAGCCTGGAAGATCCAGGTGTGGGGGGAAAGGAGTGGAACACTCACCAGGCTTGATGGGCTGGAAGGAGGACCCAGAGGACTCTTCTGGGGTAAGCTATCCAAGGCAGTCCCAAGGTTCAGCTTCTCCACAGATATATCACTGCAGACCAAGAGAGGAGGGTGTGTGTGGGACCAAGCACCCCGGCATGCAACCAGGGACAGCCTAGACTTCAGAGAGCATCCTCCTTACCCTGTGGAGCGGACCTCGGGGCCTGGAGAAGCCCCAGGGCTGAAGGTGCTTGTGGCCGTGGCATTG